>NC_138377.1:31554132-31572951 GCF_054177405.1 Leptonychotes weddellii | reverse complement strand
CCGCTACCTTCTTCTTCTTTTTTTTTTTTCTTAACATATATTGCATTATTTGTTTCAGAGGTACAGATCCAGACTCAGGAACTCTTTAGGTCTTAAAGAAATTCCAAAGCTCTAGACCAATTTTCTTCTACATGAGGAAACAGATTCAAAGAAGTTGAGTGAATTACATTAAGTCATTGATTAAATAGGAGATTTATAGGACATTCTACAAATGAACTCAGGAGCAAGTTAACTTTGCTCTTAGAATCTTGGATGTCAGCTTATGTCGATTGATTGCTCATTGTAGGTACTTTTAGAGAGAAACTGCTGGTTCTTTCCTCACATGAGTCTAAGTGGGAGTATCAGCAGAATGTGGACTTATATAGTAGGTTATTTTTAGAGGGATAAAATTGAACAAAACCCATTTCAGAGAATACTGCTGAATTCAAATGAATAGTTAAATACATTCATTAAGACAGAATAAAGAACTGTATTTACAAAATTACATAACTTAAAACATAGATTGGCTTATTTGAGATTGAGTATAATTTTGATGATGAAGATACAACTAATTATGTGAAAATAAAGGAAGAAACTTAACAGAAACTATTAGGAGGGAAAATAAAACTGAAGCTTTAAAAAGATAGGAAAAATGAAATGTGAAAAGCAGTTTAATTTTATTTAGGGACTGGCTATCTATTTATCTTATTACCAAAACTTAATGTTGTCACTATCTCTTCTTTCGTCTTCCTCCTTCCTCTGCTGGTTCCCTCTGAAAAAGGCACTAGTGTGGTGTGGTGTGATGTGGTGTGATACAGTTCAGTGCAGTTCTGGGTTTGTCACCAATGACCAGCATAGTCTTGGATTTAAAGTTTGTGTATTTAAGACATACAAAAGTGAATAATTTTGAATTACTTTGACTTCTGAGCTTCAGTTAAGGTACTTCATGAAAAATGAGATTAGGTCTTGGTTGTGACTATAAGATTGTTGGGACAATCAAATGAAATCACATGAAAATGTTTTAATAACTGAAGACTTCACAAAGGTAAATAATGTATTTTTTGTAACTATAGATTCAATCCAGCTTGACAAACACTTGAGTGTCCAATAGGTCAGAACCAGGGTTGTAGACTTTTGAATTCACGAAGATAGAGTCCTTGCCTTTAAGATACTTTCTGTGTAATTTGGAGAAGAAACAAAATATATAATGCAAATGTCTGTAGTGTATGACAGAATATGAAAAGGGTAATGAGAGGTTCAACTGACCCAGATTGTGGCTTAAGTTGAAGAGCTACCCCCCTGAATCTGCTCGAACGAAGTGCATGAGACGCGGTATGCCACAAGTGACAGAGTATTTTGACCTTTTCTTATATATCTTCTGCTTTTTGAGCCTTTAAGTAAGAGTGGGCAGATTTTTAACTTGCATTACAATGTGGTGAAAGTCTAAACTTGGGCTCTTTAATATTTGCAGATGGGAGCTTACTGGTTTTTTAGGTGTACAGACATGAATCCGTAGCTGAGTCAAAGTGTCACAAAGAATGTATAATTTTAGATTTGATGAGTATTGTCAATGGGATAGGTTCTAGATTTTAACATCCGGGTTGGACCTCTTGACAGGGACATAGAGAACGATTAAAGGGAAGCTTGAGGAATATCTGTCCAGCCTCCTTGAAGATAACTTTTACAGGGTCCCAGAATTAGCTTGACTGTTTCTCATAGTGAGGAATCTTTCTGTTATGTGATGAAGTACACTTTCTTATGTGCTGTTGTGTTTGGAATTCTTTGTTTTTGTCAGACCAAATGACCTTCTGCTCCATCTGCTGTTCTGTGTTTTTTTTTACATTTTATTAGATACGCTACAGGCTTGAATAAGGAGAGAACCTATTGATGGGGCAGCCAGAAATAGAAGAGGAGAATGATGGGTTCAGGAAACAAGTCAAAAAAGGAAATAATAATGCTAGTAACTAATACTTATTAACATTGAAGTTCCAGGTCCTGTTCTAAGTGCTTTTCTTTTATTACCTTACAACAACATATGCTATTGATATTTTAATAGTAAATATTAATTAAATGAAATATTAATTTAATGTTAAGTGGTAATATTTATCCTTGTTACAGACAAGGGAGCTGAGCTATAGTGCTTTGCACAACGAGAGGCAGGGTTCATACTAGGCGTATTTGATTCTATATACCAAACTAACACTACCACATACTGCTTGTTAGAGATAATCTGGAGGCCCTTTTAGGAAAAATTCTCAGCCTCCTCTTCTCTAAGTACAGTACTCATTAAAGTTAAAAGATGAATATTTTAAGGCAAGTAACTTGGTTGGCAGAGGTGGGGTAGAGGAGGTGAAATATTATAGAATTTATTCAACATTTTAAGACTGAATGAAGGTATCAGAAAGGAAGGAACCTGAATACGAATATAATCTACTTTGCAAATCAGGGAGAAAGGAAATTTTGGTTAGGTTGTTGTAATGACTAGACTTTATGATGCTAGATAGTCATGAAAGGTTGACGTAGAAATAGTTTCATAAGAGCTTATGATTGATCACTAGTTTGTAGACCAGCATCATCCAATAGAAATATAATGTGAACCATGGCATGTAATTTTACATTTTCTGGTAGCCACATTAAATAAGGTAAAAAGAAATGGGTGAAAGTAGTTTTAATAATATATTTTATTTAACCTAATATATTAAAAATATTACCTCGACTACCAATTAATATAAAAATATCAATGAAATATTTTGCATTCTTCCTAGTAAGTATGAAATGAGTGTGTATTTTACACTTAGAGTTTCTCAGTTCAAATTAGCCATATTTCACATGCTGAATGGCCACATTTGCTACTGACTACCTTACTCGACGGTGCATTTATGTACCATTAAAAGATAAAAGATTGGTTTCTCTTGTTATGTTCCTAAAACATTTCTGATTGAATTACAGATAGATGGTTTATACTCCCTCTGTGTATAACACACAAAAAGTGGAGGTTGATCTGGGGCCAAAAAGACATCACTCACTATTCAGTTGTGTCTAGAGAATCTGCTCAGGAGGGGAATATATTTTTAATATTTAGTAAGAAGGGATGGGGAAAGATTTACCAAATGTTTAGGCTTCCTGCTGTTTGAGGTTCTGTGGGTGTTACATAGTTAGAGGGACTTCCAGGGAACTCCAGAGAATTTCTGCTACGTCATAAGTGCTGGGCTCTGGTTTTATATAAAGACTACAGTGCTTTTTCTGTAGACAGAGCTGTGGAGGAGAAGCACACAGTTCTTACTCTTAAAACATGGCGTTTGTTAGTGACTCTGCCTGGAACCCTTCACAACCTCACTAATTTGCTTTTTGTGGGATTTAATGTTTACGGTTACATTCCTCAGGCAGGAATTTCTAAATCTGCCTTTTCCTCCAAAAAAAAAAAAAGGCTATATCTAATTAAATTTACCACTTAAAAATGACAAAATCATAATTGGGACACCTGGGTGGCTCGGTCTGTTAAGCATCTACCTTCGGCTCAGGTCATGATCCTAGAGTGCTGGAATCGAGCCCCACATCACAGGGGCTTGCTTCTCCCTCTCCTCCCTGCTTGTGCTCTCTTTCACTATCTCTGCTCTCTCTCAAATAAATAAATAAAATGTTAAAAAAAAAATAAATCTTTCATAATTGTAAAAGTGTAATATGCATTCTTTGTAAAAATTTGGATAGTAGAGATACCTACTTTTATGTGTTTTAATCAATGGATCTCCAGCAGAAGGAAGCATTATTGCTTTGGTTCCTTCCTGTAGTGCTGGGGTTCCTTGAGCTCTGTAGCGTTCCAGTGAATCAGAACCTCTTTGGTTTGTATGGGAGAGGTATTCTCTCCTTAAAGGAGAGGGTGAGCAAATGGGATATATCTGTTCTCCGCCGGCTGAGTTATATTTGTATATTGTTCTGTATTATGTATCATATTTTATATTTAGCTAAGAGCTTAATTTTTTATTTTTTTTTTATTCTTATGTTAATCCCCATACATTACATCATTAGTTCTAGATGAGCTAAGAGCTTAATTTTAATGCATTTCAAAACTTTCTAGAGAGTTACCTACAAATTGTAAGGTTTATAAAACTAAATAACAGCCACAAGACTTATATTAACTTGTTGAGAGTTACCAGGTTAAAATATAAGTTCTGCTCTGTGCAATTTTAACAGAATAGAATATGCTTTTATCATTAGTAATTTCCATTTTCTGAATTTGTAGTTTTGGTGGTTATGTAGTTTGGTGGAGGTTATCAGTGTATACATATCTTTTTTTGCATGACTAATTGTATTTGTTGTGAATGTGGTTCAAGTGGGGGAGGTTTGTGGAAACCATTGCTTACCATTTTTAGAGGTAGCTGGTTGGAACAGGCAAGCTAGAAATGTACTTGGGAGAAAGAAAATGGTGGCCATTTGGGAGGCACTGAGATGAGGGGAAAACAGATGCTTTGAGAAGAGGTCCAGAATATTTTAAAAAATAAATGATTCATACAGAAAACTTAATCATTAGGAACATAGGCAGATTTTACGAAATTTGAGTAGAAAGCATCATGAAGGAGAACTTTGAATTGCATATTTATTATGTTCATATTTTGTGTGGATGAAATATAGAAGTCCCTGGTTGTTTTGAATTCATCCCCTTGTAGCTTCTTATACTCTTAACTAAGGATTATAGCCCTTAGATGTGGGAAGTCATGAGACTGAGTTTGTAATGTTTTTGAGTTCAACAGCTTTATGACTTAGACTGGATTTTGTTTACCTGTCTATATTCATATTGTCTGCTGGAATGTTAACAGTCATACTGACCCCCATTGTGGAGTTATTGCTAATTTATAATTTTAAAGTGCTGTGAAAACATTAAATGCTCTTTAAATATTAAGTATTATATTTATTAGTAGAACATTCCAAAATATAAAGTAGTTCACTTGTTAACCTGTACTTAATTTTGCTTATTATAATTACCTATCGTTAGCCACCCATCATAGTATATACCTTTCAGTTCTTAGTCATATAGGAACATTTGTGAGATATGCTTAGGCCATGGTTGACCCAGGGATGATTCAGGAAAATTCTTCTAAAGTGTAGTTATGACTATGGAATGGTTTTATACCTACTGTTGTTCTCCTGCTGTTTCTGGAAGCTAGCCTAAGTTAAAGTAAAGAGTTCAGGTTTTGGAGTCACAGGTATCATCTTGAATCCTTTCTCTGCTCCTTAACTATCTCTGGGCAAATTACTTGCCCAGACAAGTTATTAAACCTTAATTTCCTCAACTGCAACTTGGAAATAAGTAACAACCATGTCTTAGGGTCATTATGATGACCCCCACAAAATAATCTCTTACTAGGGATAATAGTAGCTTACTGTTTCCTTCTTCTTTTTAAAATTTATTTATTTATTTTTAAGATTTTTTAATTTATTCATTTGAGAGAGAAGTGCAAGTGAGTGAGAGCATGAGCTGGAAGGAGGGAGAGAGGCAGAGGGAGAAGCAGACTCCCCGCTGAGCAGGGAGCCCGACACTGGGCGTGATCCCAGGACCCTGCAGGGATCATGACCTGAACCAAAGGCAGACGCTTAACGACTGAGCCACCCAGGCGCCCCTCTTGCGCCCCTCTTCTTTTTTTTTTTAATAAAGACTTTTTTTTTTTAGAACAGTTTTATGTTCACAGCAAAATCGAGAGGAAGTTATAGAAATTTGTCTTATATCATCTGCCCCTACACATGCATAGACTCTTCCATTATCAACATTCCCCACCAGAGTGGTACATTTGTTGTAATTGATGAAGCTACATTGACATATAATAATCACCCAAACCCATAGTTTACCTTAGGCTTCATTCTTGGTGTTGTACATTCTGTGGATTTGGACAAATGTATAACATGTATCCATCATTATAATCGAGAGTATTTTCACAGCCCTAAAAAATCCTTTCTCCTTTCTACCTGTTCATCTCCCCTGCTCTTTCCCTAACTTCTACCTGTGGACAGCCCCTGATTTTTTTTTTTTATACTGTTCGCATAGTTTTGCCTTTTCTAATATGTCATATAGTTGGAATCACACAGTATGTAGCCTTCTCACATTGGTTTCTTTTCACTTTGTTTCCTCCATGTCTTTTCATGGCTTCATAGCTCATTCCTTTTTTAGTGCTGAATAATATTTCATATGTATCAAAGTTTACTTTTTCATTTACCTTTACTAAAGGACATTTTGGTTGCTTCCAAGTTTGTCAGTTATGAATAAAACTGCCACAAACATCCATATGCAGAGTTTTTGTGTGGATATTAGTTTCAGCTAGCAGCTAGTTTAATAAGCATTTATTTATCTTAGAAACTGTTATAGACTTTACATGCAATATATCATTTAATTCTTGTATCTGTAATAGATTATGTAAAGTTCATGGCCCATAGTAATATATGTCCAACAACTGGTTGCTATTATTTCTTCTCTGTGTTAGTTCCAAGCATGTAGTTTAATCAGAAGTCGAAGCTGTTAAGATGAGGGATAGGAGTGGGTAGTCTGATCAGACCTAAAGGACTTATAGGGAAGTTGAGAGTGGTTTGAAGATGAAGTATATATGAAAGTGTAATTTAAGGATAATCTGCATCATAATTACTTAGGAAGTTTGTTAAAATATATAGTTTTGGGTTCATCCTCAGAAACTCAGACTTTATGATTCAGAATCTCTGGTCATGGGCCTGTGAGTCTACAATTTTATGAGCTTAATATGTAATTCTGACTGACATTGAAGTTGAGAATCATCTTTTTAAGTTTATTTTTCCTGATGAAAAAATGATTCGAGTGATTTTTAAATAGTTATTTTTCTTTGATACAATAGGTTTTCTATTTTATTGGTGATGGAGGTAGTAAATTTTTTTCATTTAAATTTTTACACATGCATAATAAATACGATTTTTCTGTTATGAGGGTTGGAGGAGTAGTGATTAGTCATTTGACTCATTTAGTAAACATAACTTATTTGAGGTATATTTTATTTTGTCATAAATAGATCATATTTTACTTTTATTATTCAAATGTCTTTTGGAATAGGGTAGCAAAGGAAGGTAGACTGAGAACATATACTATTACGAAGATAGGTGGACAGAGGAAGAGAGTGGTTTTCTGGTTTTAACTAGAAGGAAAAAATAACTACAAATAATTTACATAACTAATATGGATAATTAAAACCTGATGGAAATTTTCAAGGAGTTTTGGTATGGGTTGAGTTTTTTGGTATGGGGAATTTTCAAGGAGTTTTGGTATGAGTTTTGTTAGTCATATTAGTTAATGAAAAGAGTCATATCAAGAATACTCCACTTCTGGGGCGCCTGGGTGGCTCAGACGGTTAAGCGTCTGCCTTCGACTCAGGTCGTGATCCCGGGGATCTTGGGATCGAGCCCCACATCGGGCTCCCTGCTGAGCAGGGAGACTGCTTCTCCCTCTCCCTCTGCCTGCTGCTCCCCATGCTTGTACTCTCTCTGTCTTAAAAAAAAAAAAAAAAAATCTAAAAAAAAAAAAGAATACTCCGCTTTGTGTTTTTTGACACTTGCTTTGCCTTCTAAAAACGTGCTTCTTTTGGGTTTTGTCAGTGTTGGCTTCCTGAGACTCTTACTCCATTCGTTGGGAAATCAGGTTGCATCCTGCTGTGCTACACTTGGACATTAGCTTTCTTTCTTTTTTCTCTCTCTCTCTCTATTTTTTTTTTTTTCTTGAGAGAGGGGAGGGGAGGGTGGTGCAGAGGAAGAGGGAGAGGGAGAGAATCTTAATCAGGCTCCATGCCCAGTACAGTACTCAATCTCATGACCCCAAGATCATGACCTGAGCTGCAATCAAGAGTTGGACACTTAACTGACTGAGCCCTCAGGCTCCCTGAACCTCAGCTTTCTTAGATTCTTCAGGTAAAACCTTACCCAAATGAACCAATGAATTGCTTCAAGTCATAGTTTTACACTTAGGTGTTTAGAAGAGTGTATTTCAGTGAGTCTTTGCTTTCATATTTTTAGTCCTCAAATCTTTCTGGCTCCAGCATCCACTTTAATAGCTCTTATGGGTTAAGCAACTCTATTTTTTTAATACCTATAGTTTTGTTCATTCTCAGCAACTAGGTCACTAGAACTTTGTCATTGTTAATGAAAAAGGTACTGTATACTTTTTTTTTTTTAGGAGTATGTTTGGACTGAATGAAGTTAAGGCATCTTAGAAATTGTTGCTTTGCTTTAAATACTCAGGATATAATTTTGCATATTTTAAATTCAATCTGTTTGCTGGTACAATTACATTATTTACCTTTGAGAACTTTGGCTATTCTATCATGCTATTAGTCATGCTATTTAGAATTCACATGAATTATTACAACTTATTAGTAATAAAGTAAGTCAGAACCTCTGACTTCTTTAAAAGTTGTCTTCGATATTTTCAAAAGTAACATTTGGGTCTTACTGGGACTGAAAATTTTACTTCTGTTATGACAAGCAGAGAATGGACCTTTTGAGAAGTTAGGAGCAGTGGAGTACAGAAGAGGAGAAAAATCAGACTAAATTTATGTCATGCCTGTTTCATTGTAAAAATAATCACAGCCTTTTAAATACTTTACTTTTCTGAGGGTGGTGGCGATGGTGGCAGTAGGAGCAATTGTAGGGGTAAATTAAGGAGGCATTGAGGAGAACATACCTCCTAATAGGAGCTTTCAGTTATTTCCCAAATGTAGATAACTAAGTGATTATTACCCAAAATTTTTCTTCCATGGGATAGTCTCACATGCAGTATTTTATCCTACAGTGTTGACAGTGCTGGCATTATAAGCAACCTCTGGAGTTCTTGTCTTCTCTGTCATGTTCCTCTCTGTTTTAAGTGGGGCCACAGACTTATAACAGTGTTGATGTAATTAGATCACTATTACAACTCTGTTGATCTTTTTTTTTTTTAAACCAGAGAAAAGCACACTGATTTTTTTCTTTTACTCTCATAGTGTTCTTACTACCAATAATTATACTTTTCTCCTGAATGTTTTGGGATGGTATTGGTAAACGCAGTATTATTTTGTGGTTAAGTTTAAGCTAAGACTATCTGGGTTCAATTCTCAGCCTTGCCACTTACTAATTGTGTGACCTGAGGAAAGCTATTTTATATAACTCTTGCCTGAGTTTTCTTATCTGTAAAACAGGGATTATAGAATTACTTTATAGCCATATGTTGAGGATTAAATCATTTTGTAAAGAACAATGCCTACAAATTGTATAGGCTGAATAAATATTAGTTATTAAATATTATTAAAAGTTATTCACTTACTAAAGTTGTATTCTTAGAAAACTCTAGTAGATTTTAAAAGTAAAAATATTTAGGGGTGCCTGACTGGCTCAGTTGGTGGAGCATGCGTGAGTTCAAGCCCACGTTGGGTGTAGAGATTACTTAAAAAAAAAAAAAAAAGTAAAACTGTTTAAGACAAAAAAAATTCAACTTAGTTATTTTTAGGTTGGAGTTTGAACACACAAACTCTCAAACCCTTTTCATACTGTTACAGAATGATGTTTTATTTTTTCAAACTTTAATGTGCATACAGATTACTCAGGGATCTTGTTAGATTCTTGGTAAGACCCGAGAAGCTACCTGTATAGTAAGCTCCACTGGTAATCTGGATGTAGCTAAGTCCTTTGGCCATACCTTGAGTATTAAAGTTATAGAATGTTCCAGTAAGTGGTTCTCAGTCCCTCTGTCAGTACTTTATAAACACTTGAGTGGTTTTTTTTTTTTTAAGATTTTATTTTTAAGTTATCTTTACACCCAACATAGGATTCAGCTCACAACGCTGAGAGCAAGAGTCACACACTCTACTGACTGAGCCAGCCAGGTGCCCCTGTTTTGTTTTGTTTTAATATGCTTAGGCTCCATCTCAGACTGGTTAAATCAGATCTCTGGCATTGTGTTCTGAGCATCATCATCATTATTACTATTTTATTATTTTTGTAAAAAATACTCTAATTCATTCTCACGTGTAAACAGCATTTAACCGATTGAACTACCCAGGTGCCCCCAATATATTATTTCCTTAAGTTGTGTTTCCATACTTCTTGCATCCATTTCCCATATTGCACCAATTTTGAGGGAGAGGCAGTAAATATTTTCTCATAGACTATCATGTTTTCAGAAAATAGTTTCCAAAGTGATCAAGATCATACTGGATTTTATTCTATCTAGCCACGATGTATCAGTTAGAATCTGGACAGGGAAGCAATCTACACTAGATTTTTCTGCCAAGAAAATTTAATATAGTGAATGGATTATACAGGTGTTGGAGGTTGAAAAAACAAAAGGGAAATACTAGAGTAACACAGGGAAAATAATTGCAGAAAGCCACAACCATCAGTACTGGGAGAACAAAAAAGGGCTTAGGAGTAGAGTTGGGGCTCACAACTTATGGCGGGAGTACCGCCTGGCTGCTGCTGATATTTCTGAGAGTGCTGTAAAAATTGGTGGCTGTCACCAACTGCTGCTGCTGGAGTGGAGGGCCTCTGCTAGGGCAGCCCTGACTGGAAAAAGCAAGTTTCTCCTTCTAGTGCCCTTATTGGCAGCATGAAGAAGTAGTTTCCAGAGTCGATTTTCAGCATCACTGTGCTGAGTATTAAAGGGTGGATTTGGAGCTAAAAGACAAGAGCTGAATAATGAGCACATACAGCTTTCTCCTCTTCTGGTTACCTGATGGCATGGGCTTTTGGTCTCTTGGTTTCTTTCTTAGCTACTGAGACTGCTGCATGCTCTTAGAGTCTAGGATTTGGAATGAAAGGAGTTGTTATTAAATTAACTCATCTAGGGGTGCCTGGGTGGCTCAGTCTGTTAAGCATCTGCCTTCGGCTCAGGTCATGATCCCGGAGTCCTGGGATTGAGCCCCAAGTCGGGCTCTCTGCTCAGCGAGGAGCCTGCTTCTCCCTCTCCATTTGCCTGCCATTCTGCCTACTTCTGCTCTCTCTGTCAAGTAAATAAATAAAATCTTTAAAAAAATAAATTAACTCATCTAGTTCATGTGATTCAGGGACATGTGATGGGACTACCTGCTCTAAGTTAACTCTGTCACAGCCTTTCTTGGGATCTGAGATTTAATCATTAGATACTAAATCCTTTGGCTCTTAAGGGGTTTCTATTTTTCAAGATCCCTTATTTAAAATACAAAAATTGGGGCATCTGGGTGACTCAGTAGGTTAAACATCTAACTTTAAAAGTAAAAATATTTAGTGGTGCCTGACTGGCTCAGTTGGGATCAAGCTCTGTGTTAGGCTCCCTGCTCAGCAGGAAGTCTGCTTGTCCCTCTGCCCCTTCCCCTATTCATACTCTCTCTCTCTCAAATAAATAAATAAAATCTTGAATAAAATAAAATACAAAGATTGTGGGAGGAATAATGATGCTTTTAAACCAGAGGTTAAGAATTGATTGCTTATTGGCCAAACAATGGCCTGCAGTAAGAACCAGTCTTTGCACAGATTATACCTTCTCTCTCATTCTAATATTCTTCCTGCAGAGATTCTCAAATATTAATATGTCTGTGAATTATTTGGGGATTGTTAAAATGCAGATTCAGATTCAGTCTGTCCCTGGATAGGGCCTGAGATTCTGCATTTCTAACAAGCTCCAATGGGAGGCTAAAGCTACTGGTCCCTAGATTAGACTTTTCTTCTCCCTTTGCTGCTTTGGAAACCACTGGTCTGGCTTGCATCTGCTGTTGGACCTGGGTTTGAGTGGTTGAATGGTGAGTGATCATAAAGGAAGAGTTTCTTGCAAGCTTAACTTTCTAGAAATATTTTGAGCAATCTTAATAGAGATTTATAGCTGTTTCTTTACAGGTGGAATCAGAAGGGCATATGCCTCTGAATAGGTTGAATTTTTGTCCATAATTTTGTTTGACTGCATTGTCTGTTCTGGATGCAGAGGCATGTCTATCACTTGTAGTTTTCCTGGGTTCTTTTCAGTAATTGCATACATGTTTAAGGGGAACTGACTAATGGGAGATAGGATAGGAGGACAATTAATAAATTCATGCATGAGATATCTTGCCTTCATTAGAGCGATTATTCTTGATTAAATAGAGCTACCTCTGGATTTCAAAAATTGCCTTTGGTTTGAATTTCATACTAATTGCATTCCGCCACTTTTGACACTTTCATATACTTAAACTTGTCATCAAAGCATAGGGTTTTGCCTTGAGCCAAATAAATGGTAGTCTTTTTATTTTTTATTTTATTTTATTTTATTTTTTTTTAAAGATTATTTATTTATTTGAGAGAGAGAATGAGAGACAGAGAGCACAAGAGGGAAGAGGGCAGAGGGAGAAGCAGACCCCCCACTGAGCAGGGAGCCCGATGTGGGACTCGATCCCGGGACTCCAGGATCATGACCTGAGCCGAAGGCAGTCGCTTAACCAACTGAGCCATCCAGGCGCCCCAGTCTTTTTATTTTTTAAAGGATTTTATTTACTTATTTGAGAGAGACAGAGACAAAGAGAGTGAGTGCGGAGGGGCGGGGCAGAGGGAGAGGGAGAGAGAAACTCAAGCGGACTCACTGTTAAGTTGGGAGCCTGATCCCACACCCCTGAGATCAGGACCTGAGCTGAAACAAAGAGTTGGATGCTCAACAGACAGTGCCGCCTGGGTGCACCAAATAAATGGTAGTCTATCTTTTTTTTTTTTTTTTTAAGATTTTATTTATTTGACAAAGCACAAGCAGAGGGAGAGAGAGAGAGGCAGGCTCCCTGCTGAGCAAGGAGCCCGATGTGGACTCGATCCCAGGACCCTGGGATCATGACCCAGGCTGAAGGCAGCCACTTAACCGACTGAGCCACCCAGGTGTCCCAAATGGTAGTCTATCTTAATGGAACTTTGAAGGCAGCCCAAATTTATGAAGTTGTTAATTGCTCTTTACATTTGGATTTTACTTTAGCAAGCCATACCTAGTCACATGTGTAAAACATTAATCGCTATCCTTCAAGATTCTCTCTCTGCAGCTGCCTCATCCCCATTCCTGGATCTTTCCTTTTTTCTCTACAGACTTAGATTTTCAAAGATTCTAGGTACTTTCTTTTTGTCTGATATGAATATTATCTGTAAATTTTTAATTCAGGCTATGAATAGAGAAATAATTGGCCCCTTTATCAGCTGAGGTGAAAGAGTTAAAATGAAAGTTAAGGATTTAGGGGATTCCTACGAAAAGAAGGGTGAAAACTCAGTTTTGGGATCCTAAACAAAGCATTTTGATTGGCATATAGAGACCCTTGTATGTACATAAACGCCCATATTTGAATATTTATAGAAGATAATCTGTCAAAATTACTGTTATTTTAATTTGCCAAGCTTGGCTGATTGCTGCAGTTGGATGTTAGTTGAATTCTAGATGAGGAACTGTAAATATGATCTAGTGTGAAACATGTTTTTTGTCCTTGAAGCTGTTTGAAAATCCGCCCCCCCCATTTGTGTGTGTGTGTGTGTGTGTGTGTGTGTGTGTGAGCCTTTTTGTATAGCTGAACTTCCATGTTCTTTGTTAGGGGAAAAAAAATTAAAGTGGTGTGAGAACAGTAAATATTAAAAAAATTGTTTTAGTTGGAAAAAAATTTATTCACATTTAGTGATCAGGAATTATTTAAATAAACTATTTTTTCAGTCTTCAAAGCAGCTATCTCTAGAGATTTCAAACCTAGGGACATGTATCTCATTTGAATGACCTTTGAGATTTTATGTGAGATATGTTTCATGTTAACAACAAAGAAAATGTATAATTGTAGATAATTAATGTTACCCCTTTCTTTTCTCATTTTGAACAGTGATAATTTTACTGACCCAGATTCAAGCAATAATATCTTCCTTTGGAAATACCATGTTGTTTTGTCAGCTTATGTTCTAGTGGAAGGAAGGTAAGCCATTTTTCACAGTTAATATTGAAATAACTTTATTAATAAATCAAATTTTTCTCTTTAAAAGTTAAGAAATCCTTTTCTCTTTAGGTAGGTAGTGTTCCTTCACCCAGAAAGCACTATATTATTTATTGATGCTGTATCACTTTTCCTTAAAAGATTCCACTGATACTACATTATTTCAGTTCTGGAGATAACCAGTGACTTTCTAAAAATCATGTGACATTTTTTGGAGCAGGAGTACATTCTGTGCTCTATCTGCTAGAGTATCTTGTCTCTTAGCCATTTTCACCTTGATAGTTTATTTTTACATATATATAACCACTTTTCAGGATGAGAGAGTCTTAATTTTTGTTTTTTGTTTTTTTGCTTTTGATGTTTTCATTTATCCCTTGTGAACTGACATAATTGGCTCCATTTTTATTGGTTATTACTTTAGCTAGAAACTATGCCAATTACTGAGTCTTAGTTTTAGTTAGATTCTGACTTTGTTTTAGGATTGCAGGGATGTGGGGTCTCAAGAATATATTTTATGTTTAGCAAATTAAGAATGGAACTTTTAGAGCATTCTTTTCTATCTTTCACAAGTGTTCATCTTCGTTCTCAATTGACAACCTCTTTTTGGGTCGATTAATCTTTTTTTCTAGGAGCTTATATGTGTGTGTGTGTGTGTGTGTGTGTGTGTGTGTTACTGTAGTCACTTTTCCCAATGCTTTTTGTGACCATCCACAAATCATTTCCTATGTATTTCACCCTAATTCCTCATTATCCTTGTAGGAAAAGTATTTGTCCAGCATTGTAGCTCTCCTCTGGCTGAAGAGCAAGATTATTAATAATTCTTTAAGATGTTACCCTTGTTCCTAATTTTGTAAGGGTTCACCATCTGTTCAATATATTAAGGGCTCAGGAATGTCTGTTGTACCTAATACATCACAGATGTGCAAATAATAATAATAAAGTTACATTTATGTGAAGTGAAGATACTGCTAATATGTTCCCTTAGGTTTGATTATTCTGACATTCTTGTTACGTTTGGGGACTTCTTTGCAACATGCTTTCAAATTTCTTAAGGTGAATTCAGTATTTTCATCTTTTTTAACCAGCATGCCTTTGATTAAGTATGTTAAAACTCAGTTGAATAAAATTTAAGTCAATAATATAAAGAGTAATGAGCTGTTTTACAGTGTAATTTGGAAAAAAAATTAGCTGTATTTCTTGTTATAAGAACAGCAGACAGCACTATACAGTGGACTATGATTTTCTAAGTAAATTAATTTTGATAAAGGTTAATTCCACAATAGCAAATGCTGGGAATTGGCATCCAAATGTCAAATTTCACATACAAATTTTAGTTTTTTACTGCTTTTTTTTCCTCCAGAGGAAGAATATGAAAACTTGAGTTTGTTTAGAAGGTATTATCATTCTATTTTAGGAATTAAGAAATAGGCTTTATTTTTCTGCAAATTGAGCAGCAAAGATACCAGTGAATTGCAGTTTTTACTGATAAATTTTTTAAAAAGCTCCTATGGAAATCTAATATTTAGGTCTTTATTTAGGAGCTGTTTTAGTTTGTAATAATTCAGGATCTAAATGATCCCTATAATTTTTGATTATGTGTTTTCATTGCTTCAGAAAGAAAGGATGGAGTGTATTGTTTAATAATTTGCATTTTGGTATTACTTATAGGGTGAACTCTATGATCAGTCGTATTTTAGGTAATTTATGTGCTGTTGAGACAAATTCAGATCTGTTTTCTCTCTCTCCTTAATAGCATAAGAGTGTTATATATCACTTTATCAATTAGTAAAATGTGAAGGTAAAAATTGAAAATGGAGATTTTTCAGTGGTTTTTGGTCTGGTATATAAGTTATCACTCTAGCCTGACAGTAAGTAAGAAACTGAACAAACTGAAAAATATTTCAACTTTCTTAGATCTTTCATAGAGGTGAGGTCACAGGGCAAGCTACTATCCCCAAACTGGAGAGACAGACAGGCAAATACGGAGTATGACAACTTACTCTAGCAGAGCATAGGAGCAGAGACCTCTAAGGGAACGCAGTACTGGGTAGGAAAAAACCTAAAATGTAATTAACTAATTGCCAGAGGCTCAATATGGACAAGTCTGAGGTAGAAACTCCAGGGAGGCCCGAGCATAGGAATCCCACACTTTCATGGTTTTACTCCAGTTCTATCATATCTTCACAGTGAGTAGTAGAGAAAAATGCCCTGGTACTTCCTACAGGGAAAGGGGAAAGCAATTTTGAAATATGCCAAAGCATTCTGTTTTTCTTAAGATTTACCCTAAAGAAAAGTTATTTTATCAGTGTCTAACCTATTAAGGTATTTTCAGAGTCTAACTGACCTGGAGGAAGGGGAATGCCCAACTCGAGCCTGCTTTAGCCTTCCATGTAGGGGAAGATAAGTGTCCAGTTCCAGCCATCCTGTTCCTCCTCTAGCCGTCCTCTTCGACCTAAGGGGCGTGTGTGTGTGTGTGTGTGTGTGTGTGTGTGTGTGTGTGTGGCTGGGTGGGGGGGCGGGTAGTTGCAGGAGGACTGAGAAGAACTTGTGAAGGTCATAACTTGGGAGCACAGACTCACTAAAAGACTAAGACCTAATCATAGGACTATAGAACACTTCTCCTACCCCACATTACTAAATGCCTGTTTGCCACAGTTCCTTTTATCCAGTGCATCATGTCTGGCTTCCAACAAAAAAATTATAAGGCATGTTAAAAAGCAGAAAGCACAGTTTACAGAGACAGAGCAAGCATCAGAATCAGACTCAAACATAGCAGGGATATTGGAATGATCAGACCAAGAATTTAAAACAATTATGACTAATATGCCAAGGGCTCTAATGAAGAAAATAGGCAACGTGAAAGAACAGATGGATAATGTAAGTAGAAAGATGAAAATCTGAGAAAGAAAAAGAAATGCTAGAAATAAAACAATACTGTAATAGAAATGAAGAATGCCTTTGATGGGCTTATTAGAAGACCAAACATGGCTGAGGAAAGATTCTCTCTGAGCTTGAGGATATGTCAGTAGAATCTTCTAAAATTAAAAAGCAACAAGGGGCACCTGGGTGGCTCAGTTGGTTGAGTATCCAACTCTTGGTTTCGGCTCAGGTCGTGATCTTGGGGTCGTGGGATCAGGCCCTGTGTTGGGCTCTGTGCTCAGTGTGGAGTCTGCTTGAGGCTCTCTCTCTCTCTCTCTCTGCCCCTCCCCACCACTCTCTCTCGCTAAAATAAAAGAAGAATTAATACATATTCTTCTGAACTGTTCCAAAAAATAGAAATGGAAGGAAAACTTCCAAACTCATTTTATGAGGCCAGCATTACCTTGATCAAAACCAGACAAAGACCCCATCAAAAAGGAGAACTTCAGATCAATATCCCTGATGAATATGGATGCAAAAATTCTCACCTAAATACTAGCCAATAGGATCCAACAGTATATTAAAAGATTATTCATCACGACCAATTGGGATTTATTCCTGAGCTGCAGGGTTGGTTCAACATCCACAAATGAATCAATGTGATACAATATA
Source organism: Leptonychotes weddellii (assembly GCF_054177405.1). NCBI lineage: Eukaryota > Metazoa > Chordata > Mammalia > Carnivora > Phocidae > Leptonychotes > Leptonychotes weddellii. The sequence continues at coordinate 31,555,519 of NC_138377.1, read as the reverse complement.
TTAATAAGAGAAAGAACAATAACCATATGATCCTCTCACTAGTTGCAGAAAAAGCATTTGACAAAGTACAGCATCCTTTCTTGATTAAAACTCTTCACAGTGTAGGGATAGAGGGTACATACCTCAATATCATAAAAGCCATCTGTGAAAAACCCACAGTGAATATCATTCTCAATGGGGAAAGACTGAGAGCTTTCCCCCTAAGGTCAGGAACACAGCAGGGATGTCCAATATCACCACTGCTATTCAACGTGGTACTAGAAGTCTAGCCTCAGCAATCAGACAACAAAAAGAAATAAAAGGCATCCAGATCGGCAAAGAAGAAGTCAAACTTTCACTCTTTGCAGATGATATGATACTTTATGTGGAAAACCCAAAAGACTCCACCCCAAAACTGCTAGAGCTCATACAGGAATTCAGTAAAGTGGCAGGATATAAAATCAATGCACAGAAATCAGTTGCATTTCTATACAGCAACAACAAGACAGAAGAAAGAGAAATTAAGGAGTCGATCCCATTTACAATTGCACCCAAAACCATAAGATACCTAGGAATAAATCTAACCAAAGAGGCAAAGAATCTGTACCCAGAGAACTATAAAATATTCATGAAAGAAATTGAGGAAGACACAAAGAAATGGAAGAACATTCTATGCTCATGGATTGGAAGAACAAATACTGTGAAAATGTCAATGCTACCTAGAGCAATCTACACATTTAATGCAATCCTTATCAAAATACCATGAAGTCTTTTCAAAGAAATGGAACAAATAATCCTAAAATTTGTATGGAACCAGAAAAGACCCCGAATAGCCAGAGGAATGTTGAAAAAGAAAAGCAAAGCTGGTGGCATCACAATTCTGGACTTCAAGCTCTATTACAAAGCTGTCATCATCAAGACAGTATGGTACTGGCACAAAAGCAGACACATAGATCAATGGAACAGAATAGAGAGCCCAGAAATGGACCCTCAACTCTGTGGTCTTCGACAAAGCAGGAAAGAATGTCCAATGGAACAAAGACAGTCTCTTCAACAAATCGTGTTGGGAAAATTGGACAGCCACGTGTAGAAGAATGAAACTGGACCATTTCCTTACACCACACACAAAAATAGACTCCAAGTGGTTGAAAGACCTAAATGTGAGACAGGAATCCTCAACCTCTTCGACCTCAGCTGCAGCGACTTCTTTGTAGAAACATCACCAAAGGCAAGGGAAGCAAGGGCAAAAATGAACTATTGGGACTTCATCAAGATAAAAAGCTTTTGCACAGCAAAAGAAACAGTCAGCAAAACCAAAAGACAACCGACAGAATGGGAGAAGATATTTGCAAATGACATATCAGATGAAGGGTACTTAGTATCCAAAATCTATAAAGAACTTATCAAA
>NC_138377.1:31508661-31554032 GCF_054177405.1 Leptonychotes weddellii | reverse complement strand
TGGAGGTTCCTCAAAAAGTTGAAAATAGAACTACCCTATGACCCAGCAGTTGCACTACTGGGTATTTACCCCAAAGATACAAATGTAGTGATCCGAAGGGGCATGTGCACCCCAATGTTTATAGCAGCAATGTCCACAATAGCCAAACTATGGAAAGAGCCTAGATGTCCATCGACAGATGAATGGATAAAGAAGATGTGATACACACACACACACACACACACACACACACACACACGCACAATGGAATATTATGCAGCCATCAAAAAATGAAATCTTGCCATTTGCAATGACGTGGATGGAACTAGAGGGTATTATGCTAAGCAAAATAAGTCAGTCAGAGAAAGACAAGTATCATATGATCTCACTGATATGAGGAATTTGAGAAACAAGACATCATAGGGAAGGGAGGGAAAAATGAAACAAGACTAAACCAGAGAGAGAGACAAACCATAAAAGAGACTCTTAATCTCAGGAAACGAACTGAGGATTGCTGGAGTGGAGGGGGGTGGGAGGGATGGTGTGGCTGGGTGATGGACATTGGGGAGGGTATGTGCTATGGTGAGCGCTGTGAATTGTGTAAGACTGATGAATCACAGACCTGTACCCCTGAAACAAATAATACATTATATGTTAATAAAATAATCAAATGCATATCTAGAACAAAATAAAATAAATGGATAAATTTAAAAAAAAAAAAAGATTTAAAAAGCAAAGAGAAAAAAGCCTGAAAAAAATTAAAAAATAACCAAGGACTGTGGGACAATTTCAAAAGGTATAATAAATATATGCATAATGGGAATTCTAGAAGGAGAGGAAGGAGAAAAAGGAAGAGGAAATATTTGAAGCAATAATGATGGCATATTTCACCAAATTAATGTCAGGGTCCAAACCACAGATCCAGGAAGTTTGGAGAACACCAGGCGAGGTAAGTCCCCCAAACTTCACCTAGGCATATCATAATCAAATTGCAAAAAATCAAACAGGAAGTAATCTTGAAAGAAGCCAGAAGGGAAAAAATACCTTATCTATAGAGGAGCAAAGGTAAGAATTACATCTGACTTCTATTCAGAAATCATGCAAGCAAGAAAAGAGTGGAGTGGAATACTTAAAGTGTTGGGAGAAAAATTGAACAGTCTAGAACTCTGTATCCTGCTAAATTATCCTTTAAAAAAGAAGGAAAATAAAGACTTTCTCAGATAACAAAAATGTAGAAAATTTTTGCTAGTGGGCTTGCCTTGTAAGACATATTAAAAGTTCTTCAGAGAAGGAAAATTGTACAGGCCAGAAACTTGGATCTACATTAAAAAAGGGAAGACCATTAGAGAAAGATTAGGTGAAGGGAAATAACTTTAAAATAACTTCTGAATAACTTTAAAATAACTTTTATTTTTCTTAATTGACTAACAGATAACATAATTTGTTTAAAATAATATCAACAATGTATTCAATGAGTGTATCTTAAATATAAGTGAAATGAGTGACAGCAATGATACAGGGGTTGGGAAGGAGGATTTAAGAATATTCTGTTATAAGGTACTTGTATTTCACTACCCATGAAGTGGACTTGGATTAGTTGTAAATGTATAATGTGAACTCCAGGGAAACAAAGAAAGTGAAAAAAGATGTATAATTGACATGCTAAGAAGGGAGAGAAAATGGAATCTCATAAAATCCTCAGTTAAAACCACAAAAGAAAAAGAGTGGAAGATATAAATAGGAACAAAGAACAAGGGTAATGAATAGAAAACAGTAACAAATAGGGTAGATATCAATCCAGGTATATCAGTAATTAGTTTACATGCCAGTGGTCTAAATATACTCAGTTAAAAGAGACCGTCAGAGTGGATCAAAGACTCAACTATATGTTGTCAACAGAAACCCACTTCAAATGTGAAGACACATACAGAATAAAAATAAAAGGTTGGAGAAGTGTATACCATACTAACACTAATCAAAGGAAAGCTGGAGTAGCTCTATTAACTTCGGACAGAGCAGGCTTCAGAGCAAGGAAAATCTTCAAGTGTAAACAGGAGCATTTTATAATGACAGTGGGGTCAAATCTTTAGGAAGACATAATCCTTAAAGTATGTGCATCAAAATATGTGAGGCAGGATGTGAGGGTGATCTGGCTGCGACATCTGTCACCCCATTGATCACCAGGGTTGATTCGGCTGATCTAGCTGGCTAGGCGGTGTCCCTTTCCTCCCTCACTGCTCAATGTGCATCCCTCCCGAAGCTGCGCGCTCGGTCGAAGAGGACGACTTTCCCCGATAGAGGAGGACCATTCTTCGGTCAAGGGTATACGAGTAGCTGCGCTCCCCTGCTAGAACCTCCAAACAAGCTCTCAAAATATGTGAGGCAAAAACTGAGAGAATTGCAAAAAGAAAAATAGATGAATCCACGATTATAGTTGGGTATCTCAACACTCTTGTCTTAAAAATGGACAGATCTAGCAGGCAGAAAATCAGGACATACTTGAACTCAACGGCACCATCAATCAACCAGACATAATTGACATTTGTAGATTACTTCATCCAACAAGAGCAGAATACACATTCATCTCAAGAATGAAAATGGGGCGCTTGGGTGGCTTAGTAAGTTAAGTGTCCTCCTCTTGGTTTTGGCACAGGTCATGATCTCAGGGTCATGAGATCAAGACCCGTCTCGGGCTCTGTGCTCAGTGGGGAGATTGCTTGAGATTCTTTCCCCCTCCCGCTCCTTCCCCCTGTGCTCCTCCCCCTGTTCGTGCGCACACTCACTCTCTTAAAATCTTAAAAAAAATGAATGAAAATGGTATTATTCAGAAACTTCAGAGTTCATTTTAGACTTTAATTTGTTTCCTGTAGGATTTGCATCATAAACAAGATCAGAGAAAAGAAAGATGAGGACTCATTTTAAAAAATACAACAAATTATCACCTGCCTCCCCTCTACCTCTTACATATTCTAGGGTAAGAATTTTAGAACTTTGATTTTATTGTGATACTTATACATTTTTCTGGCCTCAAGTTTGGTATAATGAATGAGTGTATGTGAGTTATATACTTTTATAAATGAAACCTACCTGGCACTCTCTCATTCATTAGCTACTGAGAATATTTCATACAACTCTTTCGTCCTGTGTAGCAAAATTTGAAAATTACTCTGAAATATGAATCCTTCATGCCTTGGCCAGTATTTGATAATTATTGACCTTTGCTCCTGAATAATAGAGCTCTAGATGTCTGACTGCTTTATTAATTTTTGAGTAGATTTTGAGTAAGAACAGAGGCAGATGAAAAAGGACAGGTGAGATTTTGTAAAGGAAGAGAATATTCTAACTGGATTTCAGACGGTTTTATAGGCTAGTAGAAGACAGATACTTTGAGTGATACATTGCCGAACTTCCTTAAGGAGAGATGAAAATGACTTAGATTTGATTTTATATTTGAAATGGTGGTATTTCTTTCCCATTCTGAGACCAGCCTTTTCTCCCTGCTCTTGCTGTCCTGTAGAGCTATGCTAGTGGGGAACAGGATCATAGGTTTACATTAGTGGAATGTAGGAGTATTGGGTAGAATGGGGAGTAGTATTTCACCTTCTTTCTCTAAACTTTAATTCTCTTTGTTGCTCAAAGTAGTGTTTCAAGAATTGGCACCTGGTTCAAGAGGGTCTGATTCTTAGCAAAACTATTCTAATGACAAAAGGCATTCAGTGTTTTCCTATTGGATTATTGGATTCATATTGGGTTGACATCTATTTGCATGCTAAATGCTGTATCATTGTTATCTTTTGTCTGCCTGGTAGACTCATGATAGTGACCTTACAGGGATTACCAGCAGAGATACCATTCTCTAAAGGAATTAGAAATCTTATTAAAATGGATTTGGTAAAATTTGTTCCCCTTTCTATAGAAAAAGAAATAAAACTGAAAACAGGGGTGCCTGGGTGGCTTAGTTGGTTAAGCATCTGACTCTTGGTTTTGGTTCAGGTCATGATCTCAGGGTCGTGAGATCGAGCCCTGTGCTGGGCATGGAGCCTGCTTGAGATTCTCTCCCTTTGCCCCTCCCCACCACATACTCTCTCTCTTAAAAAAACAAAACAAAACCCTGAAAACAAAAATAAAACGACACATCAAATAAACTTCCCTCCTTGGATCACAATCATGGTTTGAGGACAGATCTATCAATGTATAATTCCAGGGTTTCTGTCCTGTCTTAGCTGCCTATTTTCTGTACAAACCTTGATCAAGTCAAATCACTTCTTACCTGAGTTTCTTCATCTTCAAAATGGAGATTGTGCCTATCTTATAAAGCAGTTGTAAGAATTAAATGACAAAATATGTGCCAAGTGCCTGGGTCATGTCTGACACAGAACAAGTGTAACTTCTCTTCTTCCTTTTGGCATCAAGATTATCTGGGTTCCACCTCTTGAATTCACTAGTTACTGATTGTGAGATCAAATTATTTTGTTTTTCTGAGCCTCATTTTCCTTTAACATGAGATCATTAACATTACCCATTTTATAAAGTTGTGGTTGGAATTCAGTTCCTCGTGTAGTCTTAAGAAATTTTTGTTGAATCTGAATGTGAATGTTAAGGTGCTAAAAACTTACATAAATATGTGAGTTTTGCTGGATAGATCTTTTGGACACAGATCCACAATATATTTTTAGGAATATATACTAAGAAGAACATAATAAGGAAAAACACATCTCTAGTTTTTGTTTTTTTTGTTTTTGTTTTAATGGGAGGACTCTACAATAGTTTACTTAATTTTTGCTTAATGTAATTTATTGGGAAAGTAGGGAAATTATGGATCAAAGGATTTATTGTCACTTGAAATAGCTACCTCTAGAAGGAATATGCATAGGGTACTAAGGAAGTCAAACACTTGAATATACCTCTTTGCTTTTATTCTTTTTATCTTAGGTAACTTCATTTTAAGTGAGATTTCATTATACAATAATAGTTTTGTGGGCAGATCTTGGAAAATTAATCAGTACTGAAAACTTCCTAGTTTGGTAATTACCAGAGAAATAATTAATTAACCAATATTAAAATTTAGTTGGTAAATTAAGGTTGAGTCTCATAAATGAATCATGTTAAATGAGTTACAAATTATATCAGTATTGTTGAATTTAACTGTATTAAATCAATATAACTTCTTTGACATCATAGAATAGAAATTGAGGTATGTGTGGTATGTTGTATTGAACTAGGGAGTTTGTATTTTTTTTTTTTTTAAGATTTATTTATTTATTTATTAGAGAGAGCATGAGAGGGGGGAAGGGCAGAGGGAGAAACAGACTCCCTGCCGAGCAAGGAGCCCAATGTGGGACTCGATCCCGGGACTCCAGGATCATGACCTGAGCCGAAGGCAGTCGCTTAACCAACTGAGCCACCCAGGCGCCCGGGAGTTTGTATTTTTAAGAATGTTATATAGTTTCATGAATTTCAGTTAGATTTGTTTGAATGTGAATCATTTTTATAATTAGCAAAAATATCATTGCCTTTGTGTCTTGTAGCAGTTGTGTTAGCTTTTGTATATGTTGAGATGAATGTAAATTTTAACTTATTTTCTTAAACATTTCCCAAAGGTTAGGAAATAATTTACCATACAGAATGTTAATCACTTTCAAGAATTCCCAGTTTATCATTTATTTGACATGCTATATTTCTTATTAGATTGTTTGTTAACTGCCTTGAAAATGTTGAAGAAAGTAGGGAATAGTCTTTGCATGCCTAGTTTTTACCTGCAAGGAAAAAGATAAAAGAAAATAGAATCAAAACTGAATTGCAAAAACATTTAAGTGCAGACAAGCTTCTGCTGAGAAAGTGGAGATGAAATTATGTGTGAATGTTAAAACATATGGATATGTTGATATTCACTATGTTTAAGTATTTTTGTTGTAAGGCAAAGGATTTGCAAAGTTAGAATAAATGCATGCATTATTGGTATTGCTGAAGTCAAAATAACTTTGTTTCTTCAAGGTTTTTTTGTTTTGTTTTGTTTTTACTTGTTTTTTAAGAAACCAGATACGTATAGAACTGGATGTTTATTTTTTAACTCCTTTTTTTCTTAATAATTTAATGTTAAGAGCTATTAGAATTCTGTGATTGTACATTTATGAAATATTATTTGGGCAAGTCATTCATAAAGTAATATAATATTTTGTCCTTTTTATTGTGGTAAAGTATATATAAAATAAAAATTACCATTTAACCATTTTAAGTATGTAAATAGGTGTATATACTTACTTACACTGTAATTCAGTGTCAGTACATTTACATTGTTGTACAGCCATCACCACTATCTCCAGAACTTTTTCAGCATCCCAAACTGCTGCACTCATGAAACATTAACTCCACATTCCTTCTTACTTCCAGCCCCTGTAACCATTGTTTTATTTTGTCTTTATGAATTTGACTATTCTAGGTTCTTCTTATGAGTTGAATCATATTTGTTCTTATGTGACTGTCTTCTTTCACTTAACGTAGTGTCTTTAGGGTTCATCCATGTTATACCATGTATCAGAATTTCATTCTTTTTAAGAATGAGTAATATTTTATTTTATGGATGTGCCACATTTTGTTTATCCATTCATCTGTCAGTGGACATTTGGGTTGTTGTGAATAATGCCGCTATGAACATTGGTGTGTAAGTTATCTGTTCAAGTGTGGTAATATGTTTTTCTAGATATTTTAATATTGAAAAATTTTTGTGGTAATGAAATTCTATTTAAATGGACTAGATAAATATCTATATTTTCAGCGATATCAGTGAGTATTAAATACCTGGTGTGTATTCTAAGTAGTGGGGATATAAGGAGCCATAAAATCATGATATACTGTTTTGAACTTAGAATCTAATAATAATAGGGTGTGTTTATAAAAATACACTGGTGGGTAGCATATGCTTTTGTTGAAGAGGTATTCACAATCTAATACAAACCAGTATCCTCTTTCACTAAATTTTTGCATGTTGTCCTCACCAGTTAGGAGGCAAAATACTTGATCATAATCAACTTGGATATTCCATTCAAGCATATGTATTTAACATATGCATTTAACATTCAAGCATAAATACTAGAGAGATCATACTAAAATGGAAGTTGGATCATGACATTCCTCTAAACAGTTTTCTCTAATGAAAACATTCTTAGAGTGATTTAACATTTCTTTTCCCAGACTTACACCTTAACTTTTATCACATCTCTTATCCTTGGGTGAGCTGGGTAATTCTTTGTTGTTGATACATTTCTTATGTAGGTAAACTGGCTTAAGTGTACATGAGTAAAAGGCAGAAGGTTGAGCTTCATATGTCTCAATGTTCTTCCCAGATTCGTGATTCTAATTTAATCTCTACAGTACCTGTATTTTCCAAATGAGAGAAAACAGAATAGGCATGTATAACCTCTAAATAAGGTTTCTCAACAGATCTATGGTAATTTTAAAAGCTAAAATTTGATCAGAATATAAACATTTTGTTATGTTTTGGTATTTCAGTGGTCTTTTTCTCTCAAAGTATTTTTCCTGGAAAAGCAATATAAATCTTTTATGAATTCAATAATAATTTTGCAGTTTAATTGGATTTTTAAGGTTTCTCTGTGTGCCAGTTGGACCTTTTGGAGAGTGTTACTACTCTTTTTCCATTGAAATGTTAGACCAAAGGAAAACATACAGCTAGCTGTTAGATTCACATTTCCTATGGATGATGTTTTGAGCTCAAAAGGAACTTTGAACATTTTAAACGCAACTGAGCAGAGGTTCCAAAAGGCAATGCTGTAGTACTGTTTTTGTCTCCATATTCATCTACTTGACTCCCAGTAGTGAGCCTGAATTGTGAGTGATAAAGACACTTAACAGGCTCATTACGCTGCAGAGTGGGGGGAAAAAAAAAATGAAAACCGAACTAATTTCGAAGTCAATGCTTAAAAAAGTGAAGGGATGAGTGAACAAGCATAATCATCCATTCATTCAACACATATATGATACTCCACTATGTACCAGACAATCCACTAAACACAGGAAATAAAGCAGTGACTAAAATAGAATCAGTCCCTACACTGTTGGAACTTGGATTGCCTAGAACAGTGAGTGGAACATAATAAGCACTTAAAAATATTTGAATAAATGAGTTCTGTTTTGTGGAGAAGGTATTGGAGTAAGAGGCATTGTAGTGAAGAAGTGTGGAGTGTCCTGATCATTGTATTATAGATAGTTCATTTAAAAAAAATGAAAAAATGAAAACCCAAATATCTATTAATACGGAAAATGGTTAAGTAAGTTATGGTAATACATTGAGTGTAATATACAATGGGGCCTTTAAAAATAATGACATACGAAGATATATACTGGCTGACATGAAAGGTGTTGTTTACCTAGTGAATTAAGCAAAGTAGGCTATAGAATAGGATGTATGCAATGAGTCCTTTAATGTAAGACGGTTTATCTTTAAGTAAAACGTCTTGAGAGATGGTGCAGAAATGGTAACCCATGAATTATTCTTTCAGAAGATAAATTTCCTATGGTCTTTTCTTTATTCTTTATGCATTTCTGCGATTCTTTTGTTTTACAACGACCATGTGCCATTATTTAAAAATAATTAAGCTAATTTAAAATGTTTTCAGATAAATTGATTTTTAAACTTAGTATCTGTATCAGTAGACATTGTTACTAGTTGATGGTCCATTGTCCTGTAAATGTTCTTTCTTCTGGAAGAAAGTTAACCAGAGGGAAATACTTACCTTTAACATTTAATATTTATCTTTAATATTCACAGGGTATATTTTTCAAATGAATAGTAATATTTTTAAATGTGTGTAATAGTAGGAAACTTTTATAGTAATTTTAATTTTTATAGATACTTTGAGGAATGTCCACATAATTAAAAGATGGACAACTGAGACCATTCTTTAGCTTTTTTCTGTGTTTGAAAACTTAATTTGGGCGGTGCCTGGGTGGCTCAGTTGTTAAGCGTCTGCCTTTGGCTCAGGTCAGCCCCGCATCGGGCTCCCTGCTTGGTGGGAAGCCTGCTTCTCCCTCTCCCACTCCCCCTGCTTGTATTCCCTCTCTCACTGTCTCTCTGTCAAATAAATAAAATCTTAAAAAAAAAACTTAATATGGATGTAGATATTAATAGATATTAGATTGAACTGTATTTTTTATCTGAAGATTTGTTTTTGCTTTCTTCTTTGCTTAGTATGATTACTGATTTTTTTTTTTTTAGATTTATTTATTTGAGATAGAGCGAGCAAGAGAGCATGAGCGGGCCTTGAGGGAAAGGGAGAGGGAGAAGCAGGCTCCCCACTGAGCAGGGAGTCCAAAGTGGGGCTTGATTTCAGGACCCTGGGATCCTGACCTGAGCCAACGGCAGACGCTTAACCGACTGAGCCACCCAGGCGCCCCTACCCCTAATTTTCTTAATTAGGGGAGAGAATACATGTGTTTTGGGAGTCCTGGTTATAGTTGGTTAATATTCTTATGTTTTCACAGTATAGTAGGGCAGATCATATTAAATTATTTCTTCATGAGTGTTTTCTTCCAAATTCCTTGTAATAAGTTGTGTTTTTATCAGGACAAATTAGAGGACTCATGAAAAATTCCATTGTACACATAGATTATTCATAACAAACTCATTTTATTAGAAATAGTATAGCAGCTTCACTTCAGATCATATTGACTGATTATTGGAGTTTCAGATAGATGATTGAATTTGAAAACTGTGTCTCAAGGTCTGTTTATCTTTTTAAATGATTTTAAAATGATTATTGTTAAATACTTGTTTAAATGATAGGTTAACATTGCGTAGGTATAAATAAAAATATCATTCTTCAAAACAAGAGTTTTGTCAGGCCACATAGTCCTTTGGACTGTGATACACCAAATTTGAGACAATTTTTTTTTCTAGATGTTTGGCTATAAGTGCCATAATTGTATAAAATCTTCACACACTGAGCATATGAAGCAAAGAAATCAAGCTATAAACCTTAGAAGGTGATTTTAGGTCCTGTTCTCTCTCTCTCTTTAGTTTTAGTTTTTCATTTCTGAAAAATAAGATGCTTATTCTAGTTTAATGAGTATGATAATATCATCTCATATTGTCTTCATTTTTTAAGGTGAGATAGTTGATTGAGTGGAGAATAAATCATTTTGTTAGATGTTGACTCCCTTCTAGAATAAAAATGGGAAACTCTTTATCAGTAAATCATTGTTATATATACTTCAAATGTTTAAAAATATAAGAAAGGAATTATAGAAAAACTGAAAATGCTTAAATTAATACCATATACATGAATGATAGATAGCATTTATAATTGGTATTTTAATTATTACATGATATGTATATAAGTAATAACATTGTGATTGTTAGTCTAAATGAAATTAATGGTTTCTTCTTTTATACACTGTCACTATACTTGGACTTTCCTTCATTGCACTCATTTATTCATTAGTCATCAATATTCATTGTCTGCTATAGGCACTGTTCTAGACTTTGAGTGATACTAATCAATAATATAGACAGAAACTATTGATCTCCTGGAGCTTTTATTCTAGTGGGAATACAGATACTAAACAAGTAAGTATGTTTGATGGTAATAAGTATTCTAGAGAAAAGTAAGTACATCAGGGAAGGTAATAGGGAATGTTGGAGTGGGAAGTATACCATTTTTATATAGAATGGTCAGGGCAGGTTTTATTGAGAAGGTGATAGTTGAGTGATGATGACCTGAATTTGATGAGGAAACAACTATGGTGGGTATTTGGACAAGTGTGTTTCAGATAACAAGTTCAAAATCCTTGTATTGGGGGTAGGCTCATAATATTTTAGAAAACTAAGAAAGTAATTGTGTAATTATTTGTTTCATATTTGCTTTCCCAGTAGATTCTGTTATCCACTAAAATGGATATTATCTCTGTTTTGTCATCATTGCATCCTTGGCACTTAGTTTAGTACCAAACAGATGGTAGGCCGTGGGGCAGTGGATAAATATGGATGAATTCATGAATGATGAGGGGGCGTTTTGAAGGAATCACCTGCCCAATCCCCCTTTCTGAAGTTCTATTTCAAACTGCAAAGGTCTTTATAGATCATAAAAAAACAAGAGAGTTCTTTAGGTAGAATGATTCTTCCAAAAGTCATTGTTGATTAGTAGTGTTCTTGGGATGGCAAAGATTTTATTTCTTATCCTATTGATAGGGATCCTTTTGTTTCAGATGTTTGGTCTAGATTGGGAAGATCCTTGGCTGTGAAAGATATTCTTGCAGTAGAATCTGAAATCAGGTTGCTGGGTTAAAATTTCTGTTTGATACTTGCTAGCTATGTGACACTGTTCCTACCCCCCATTTAATTCACCTTTAAATGCCTTGGTTTTCTTATCTGTAAGGTAGATATTGTTTTCTCTGTTCCAGTATTCTTTACACTGTAAACATTTTCTTTTGCATAATAGGATTTTCTCATTAATCTTCCAGTACACTACCATATAGACATTTTTCCCCTTTTTTATTTTTTATTTTTTTTAAAAAGATTTTATTTATTTGTCAGAGAGAGAGCGAGCACAAGAAGGGGGAGCGGCAGGCAGAGGGAGAAGCAGACTCCCTCCTGAGCAAGGAGCCTGATGTGGGGCTCCATCCCAGGATGCTGGGATCATGACCTGAGTTGACTGAGCCACCCAGGCATCCCATTTTTTCCCCCTTTTTAAAAAGGGAGCTATGATTAAGAACATAGGACTTTGGAATTAAATGTACTTGGGTTCTATAAAAGCTTAGCTCTTAAAGTTACTTGTTAACATGTATCAAAGTTTTTATTTAACTAATGAGAGATCAATCAAGAAGACAGAACTGCTTCCAAGAGTATTTGAGCATAAGGAGTTCACCTATTCATTAAAGAAAGGGATGCCATGATAAAACGACTAAGCTACATATGATAACTTTTTTTTTTTTTTTAAGATTTATTTATTTTAGAGAGGTGGGGAAGGGCTGAGAGAGAACCTCAAGCAGACTCCTTGCCAAGTGCGGAGACTGATGCAGGGCTCGATTCCATGACCCTGACATCATGATCTGAGCTGAAACCGAGAGTCGGCCACTCAACCGACTGAGCCTCCCAGGCACCCCAGAAGTCTGGTTAACTTTTAAAGGACAGGGAAGCCATATCTCCTTTGGGATTTAATCCTCAGAAAATTTGGAATGTAAAACATTGAGTTCAATTTAAATATCATCATGGTCTTTATCATCATCTCTAATATCATCAAACTGGATTTCATCATCATTTCCATCACCAAATGTATATCTCATTGATTTTAGCAGGCTTTGGAAGCTTGCCACATGCTCTCAGATTTATACCTTCATCTGCACTGTAGTTTAAAATTACATCAGTTCTGTTATCCTCATAGTCTGTCAGACCGATATAATGTATGAGGTATTTATTCAAGCCATTTTTCTCAGTTTTCCTTTCATATGACATAATCTCTTCACACCATCAAGACACATTACTTCTGATTATACATTTTCCAATATTTTGATTACTTGGTTATACTCTTATTCATCCTGTTTACACACCAGCTTTTTTCAGGTTCATTTTCACTCTTACCTCTGCACCTGTTTTTACCTCCTTTACCTTTTTTCTTGGTCATTACAATACCTCATGGCATCTTAGTCTCATTTCCTGTGGTGGTGGTGGCGGCTGTTCTTCCAAAAGGCACATGGGATTACCTAGCATGTTACGCAAAATGGCACTCTGCAGGTGCGGGAGAGTTTTGAGGCTGAGCTTTTCTGAGCCAGCCTCAGCGGCAGCAAATTCATATCCCTCCCTCTTCCCTTTCCATGTGTGTTAATGTGTTTAAGGTTTTCTAGGGAAGGTCTAGAGGAAACCTTTATTCTTGTGCTCTCTTAGCCTCATTACTAAGGTGGACCTCTCTTTGGGACTTTACTGAATGTCGCAAGGATTCAATGAGGACTCTCTATCTTGTTTGTAAGAAGTCTAATGATTCCTGGCCCTCTGTGAGCTCTAGTATCATCAAATAATTTTACTCAGCTTTAGCTACCTGGTAATTTTTCTTTCCCAGAACTTGGCTTTGCTTAACCTTATGTGTTTTCACCCTATGCATATATAGGTTGTCATTCAGGTAATTTAAGGGGATCTCTCTCTCTCTCTCTGTCTTTTTTAAAATTTAAAAAATAGGTCTTTGCATAGTTCTCTCACTTCAGGGACTTTTCCCCCCAAATAGTTGTTTTGTTTTGTTTTTGTGGTCTGACTTCTGCCTTTTCAACTTAGCAATGCACTAGATTATTTTTGGGTTTCCCCTTCAACATACTGTAATCTCAAAAGTGCTTTCAGAAAGAATCCCAGGTAATTATAGTTCTTCCCTGTTCGCTTTCTTCTTCTTCTTCGTCTTCGTTGTCTTCATCTCCTTCGTCTCCTTCGTCTTCTCCTCCTCCTTCTCCTCCTCCTCCCTTCCTCCCTGGAATCAGTTTTGTGTTGCCTGTTGTCCAAAATCAGATACATAGTTTATTCCATTTTCTAGCTGTTTACATTTGGAAGTTAATTCTGGATCTTATTACTCCCTTGTGGTAAAAGTAGAGATCTCTTAACACTTTCAAAATGAGGAATGATATTCTTATCAAGTGATATGTCCTGCCCATTTCAAATTGTGTTCAAATACCATTATGTGTAAAAATTCACTTTTAAATGTTGCTTAAATTAAATCGATCTTAGTAACAACATTTCTGTTATTATTCCACACATAGTTATAAATAAAAGCTGCTTTGGCTGCTTTTCATCTAATATTAGCTCCCAGTCAACTGATGCATTAAATTAAAGTTGGTGTAACGCTAATGATTTATAATAGCTGATTCTTTTTGGTACTTTTATGCCTCACTGAGGATCACTGGCTGTTTTATGCTACTTTTCTTTCTTTCTTTTTATTTATTTATTTATTTATTTTTAAAGATTTTATTTATTTATTTGAGAGAGAGAATGAGATAGAGAGAGCATGAGAGGGGGGAGGGTCAGAGGGAGAAGCAGACTTCCTGCTAAGCAGGGAGCCCGATGCGGGACTCGATCCAGGGACTCCAGGATCATGACCTGAGCCGAAGGCAGTCGCTTAACCAACTGAGCCACCCAGGCGCCCATCTTTCTTTTTTTTTTTTTAAACAGGAATCAGTATAACTAAAAAAAAAAAACAAACAAAAAACCTTAAAATAATTCTTACTTGGTATAGTAACTTTTTAAAAAAGATTTTATTTATTTATGAAAGAGAGAGCACATGAGTGAGGAGGGGGGAAAAGGAGAGGCAGAAGCAGACTCCCCGCCGAGCAGGGAGCCTGACGTGGGGCTCAATCCCAGGACCCCTAGATAATGACCTGAGCCGAAGGCAGTCGCTTAACCAACTGAGCCACCCAGGCACCCCAGTATAGTAACTTTTTACTAATAAAAATATGTTTTATGTTTCATCCATTGAGGATCCAGTGAAATATAGTGTAAGTTTAGTACTGCTCAATTCTTTAAAATTCCTCCAATTAGTTTAAGAACATTGATAATTGGAAGTAGAGTATAAACATGAACTGGTATGAACTTAACTGAGAATGTCTCATTAAGTTTGGAATTAGGGAAAAAGAATGTGTTTGATGAAGAACAATATACTGAGCTGAATTTTTTTTTTTTATATAGGATATGAAGTGTTCATGAAAGTGAATGATTCTCATGGTTGATTCTATTGGTGACATGACCTTCATTCATCATTAATGCTTACAGTATTTCAAGTTACCGTATTAGGTGCAAGATTCTTCTTCTAATAGTCATTATGTGTCTATGCTGTTCTTAGAAGAGAGACTGCAAATTCTTAGGAGAGTGTTTGAAAATGAACCAATAGCAGCACTGTGATTTGTATGTTGTGTACTCAGGCTCAACATAGGCTTATTTATTTATTTATTTATTTGAGTGGGAGAAGGGGGGATTTTCATTATATTTATTTTTTTAGAGAGGGAGGACACAGGCATTTTTGACTCTGGGATTAGAATTGTACATTGTTAATCTTAGGAAAAAATACTAAAGAAATTTATAGCCATAATATATGTATCTCTCAAAGGATGAGAGTCAGGGTTGTAATTATAGGTGAAAGAACTATAAATTTGTTAGTTCTTACAGATGGCAACAAAATGTCTGATTCTGTTACTTTTTCTTTGTTCTTTTCTTTTTTTTTTTAAAGATTTTATTTATTTATTTGACAGAAAGAGACACAGTGAGAGCAGGAACACAAGCAGGGGGAGTGGGAGAGGGAGAAGCAGGCTTCCTGCCAAGCAGGGAGCCCGATGCAGAGCTCGATCTCAGGACCCTGGGATCGTGACCTGAGTCGAAGGCAGACACTTTAACGACTGAGCCACTCAGGTGGCCCATGTTACTTTTTATTATTTCTTAAAATATTTTTCCTGATGTCTTTAAAAACTACTGCTTCTAGATATATCCATTGAGTGTGGTGTGGCAAAAAACTGTTTACTCTTTAATTTTTTGACAGCAGATGTAAAATGCAGACATCTATTTAAGATCTTTTAGATACTAATGATTATTCAAACTAATGTATGACAGTCACTAGATACCTTTGCCAAAGCTGCTTTGGGTTTATCTGTTACTAAAAGAGGTAGGTCTACCTGTAGTGCTGCCTAGGCAGCATGGATGCACTGCATTTCATCCTCCTCAGTTGCTTATCATTGAAATTTATGGATTATGTTTGTTATTTTGATAGTGTTGTTTTCTTGTAACTCTGCCCCTGAAGAGTAATAATCCCTTGGTCAGTCAAACCATACTGCTTTGATTGATTTGGAGTCAAGACAATAGATCTAGCTGTGAATTTTGGCTCCTGGTTTTGTGACCTTAGGTGAGTTACTTAACCTCTGCTGGTTTATTATTATAGTATGGTAGTTAATTGAGTAGACTCTAGAGTGTTTGTGAGGATTTGCATCCTGGCTGTGCTACTTTTTTTTTTTTTTTTTTTAAGAGAGAGCTAGCAAGCATGTACACTCATGCATGCACACGTGTGTGTGTGGGGGGGGGGCAGAGGGAGAGAATCCCAAGCAGACTCCACTGGGGGGCGGGGAGGGAGGGGCCAATCTCAGGACCCTGGGATCATGACCTGAGCCAAAATCAAGAGTTGGATGCTTAACTGACTGAGCTACCCAGGCTCCCCATGGCTCTGCTACTTACAAGCTATGTGACTGGGCAAGTTACTAACTTTTCTGCCTTCTCATCTGTAAATTAGGGATAAAAATAGTATTTATCTGTAAAATACTTTAGTAAGCCGGGCACATACTAAGCACTCAATAAATGTTTGCTATTATTATTTTCTATAAAATGAGGACAAAAATAACATAATAGGGTTATTATGAGGCCTGAATGAATAAATAGATCACTTTGCACAGGAACCTACTACATGTTCAGTAAATGAGGTACTATAATGGGATTGATGATAATTATGATCATGCAGCAGATGTGTCTATGGAATAAGATCCAAGATTTGTAACAAAAGAGAGCACACTCGAGTGCCATTGATTTGCTAATTGGTTGAGACACACAGAGTGAGTTGCAGTGTTCTCTTAGGTCACTTGTACAAAACAAATCAACTTTTGTATCCCAGTTGGTACACAAGATGTGATAGATGAAAACTCCTATTCAATAAGACTTCAGAATTGTAATCTTATTATACTTGTTATGGTATCAGTACAGTTTAGGATTGGTCACACTCCACAAACAGCCAAAGAAGTAAAAGTATATATTGGGGAAAGCTTTTATATTAGCTCTGTTGATTAAAGATATGATATAAAATTTCTGCCAGTATCAAGCGTTACTCAGAATCTGTGAAAAATGGATAGGAACTTGTGATGCAGGCTGCTGGTATACTACCCAACCTTAAATCTGTTTTTCTCTTCTATATTAATTGATCCTCTTTTTTTTTTTAGGTAGGTACATTGACACCTTGGAGAAAAGACTGTATTTTTTAGATAAGTGACTAAGTTATGGCAATAAAGATAAAGCAGAAATAGTATGTGTTTGTGTGCTTGTAAAGGTCAGTGACTCCTCCGGAAGAGATCCCATTTTGCCATTCGGTTTCTCCTTTTTGACCTTTATTGAAGACATAGTAACTAGAGCTTTAGCAAACACTTTGGACTATAAGGTGATCTTGACGATGGAAGCCAGTCACAGAGAATGGTGGAAGAGAAAGTTAGAAACTTGGGTTCCTGAGGATACTATGCAACCACCATCTCTACATGGCCTTTCTCTAGATGACTTTTACAAAAGAAAAAATAAACCTCAATCTTGTTTAAGCCAAGCTGCTCTTGTGTTGGGGTATTCTGTAATGTGCAGAACCATATCCTTATACTGAGGGGAAGCAGTATAAATAATAAAGCACTATTGAGATTTAATGGTTTGTGTGGGAGGAGTGAAGATTTAAGGAGAATTGGAGGCTAACACTAAATGACTAAGGGAGGGATGCCCAGTCCTTAAGTGTCTGCTTTTGGCTCAGGTCATGATCCCAGGGTCCTGGGATCGAGCCCTGCATCGGGCTCCCTGCTCAGTGGGAAGCCTGCTTCTCCCTCTCCCACTCCCCTTGCTTGTGTTCCCTCTCTCGTTGTCTCTCTCTGTGTCAAATAAATAAATAAGGTCTTTAAAAAAGAAAAATGACTAAGGGATTGTGGGTCTACTTTGATCATACTGGTGAAATTTTATTAGATTAATAGGAAATAGGAAACTTACTGTACATAGAATTGTACATTGATTCATGTACCTGTTGACCATTTGTTTTTGTTTTTTTTTAAAGATTTTATTTATTTATTCATGAGAGAGAGAGAGAGAGGCAGAGGGAGAAGCAGGCTCCCAAGGAGCAGGGAGCCCGATGTGGGACTCCATCCCAGGACCCTGGGATCATGACCTGAGCCGAAGGCGGACACTTAACCATCTGAGCCACCCAGGCGCCCCCTGTTGGCCATTTGTATATCATCTTTGGGAAAATGTATTGAGAGCCTCTGCCCATTTTTTAAATGGATTGTTTGGCTTTTTTCTATTGACTTGTATGAGTTCTTTATATATTTTGGATATTAATCCCTTATCAGATATATATCTTACAAACATTTTATCCCATTCCATAGGTTGTCTTTTCATCTTATTGATGGTTTCCTTTGTTGTACAGAAGTTTTTTTAGTTTGATGTAGTCCCATTTGTTTATTTTTGCTCTCGTTGCATTTGCTTTGGTATCAAAGTCAAAAAAATAATTTCCAAGACTGATGTAAAGGAAGTTACAAGATCTTGTGGTTCAGAGTCTATGGGAATAAAGAAAGGCTTAACCCATAGACCTTTATTTACTAATAAATTATCATAGCTTTCATTTAGCAAGCCCATACTACATACTAGTCACCATGACTAGCACTTCACACAAATGCCTCAGTTCAAAACTACTATAAATATTCATTTAAACTAGTAAAGTAAATAAGGGTTAATAGTCTCACTCAATCAAAATATTAAAATAAAAGCTATAATAATTATAGCCAATATGTTCTAACTCTACTTGGTTTGAAATGAGTGTTATTAACTAATTTACAAAGAGGTTAAATACTATGGTCACAGTCACAGCTAGAAAGTAGATGAAATGGGCAAACGCAGTTAACTATAAACCTCTCTCACTGTTAAATTTCTAATGATTATATTGCTAAACATTACTGAGTATCTCTCTTTGTATAGATTTTTTTAGTAGTTGCTTTAAGTATTACCTGAAAGATACATAACTTATCACAGTCTTCTCACATTGATGTCTTATGAGTTTGAGTGAAATGTAGAAACTTTACCCCTCTGAAGTACCATTACTCTCTCTCACTTACAATATAATTGTCTTAATTTTCCTCTACATGTATTTAAAACCATAACAGGCATTATCAAAACATAATGTAGAAAAGTCAAGAAGAGAAAGGAAATTCTTTTATATTTACCCATGCTTTTGCTCTTTCTGTTATTCTTTTTTCCTTCTGGGATATATGAAGCAAAAAGAAAACTCAGAACTCACTGCTATGTTATTGCTTTAGTTCCTAGATTATTAGCAGCTCTGCCTTTTCTATCTTTCACAGTCCTCTTGTATTTGTTTTATATAGAGTGTCCAGGGTTTTTAGCTGTTCTTAGTGGGAGGGATAGGAAGAAGTCTGTCTTTACCATCTTGGAATGGAACCAAAAATCACTTCACTATTTTAAATGTAAAAAAATTAAGTCAAATGGAATTTGTTTTATCTAGTTTTCCTAACTGTGTGCTATTTGGGAGGAAAAGTTTGAGGCCTTTCAATCTCTGAATTAAATTATACTTGAAATGATCTAGTGATATAGCTGCTTGTCCTTGAGTTAAAAGGTATGTGTGGAAGGAGATTTTCTAGCCTCCCTTGTAATTCTTTTTTTTTTTTTTTTTAAGATTTTATTTATATATTTGACAGAGAGAGACAGTGAGAGCAGGAACACAAGCAGGGGGAGTGGGAGAGGGAGAAGCAGGGTTCCCGCCAAGCAGGGAGCCCGATGCGGGGCACCTCCCTTGTAATTCTTAAAGTCAGCAGGCTATTCTTAACAGTAACAAACAAATAGCTATCATTGGTTTTGGTTCTGCTGCTTACTGACTTTACAACCTTGGGAAAGTTATTTAATCTCAATGTGCCTTAATTTCCTCCACTGTAAAATAGGGATAATAGTACTTACATCAGGAGGTTGTTGAGAAGATTAAATAGTATTATAATTGTGAAGTACTGCAAAAAATACCTTGCATTCAGGAAGCACTACATAAATGTAGCTGTTATCATCATTACACTTAGAATGATAGGCCCCCTATGATAGCAATTATTATAATCATCTCAAGGATAAAAAATTCAGGCTCAATCTGCCTTCAGCTCAGGTCATGAATCTGGAGTCCTGGGATTGAGCCCCACATCAGGCTCAATGGAGAGTCTCAGTGGAGAGTCTGCTTCTCCCTCTGCCCATCACCCCGCTCATGCTCTCTCAAATAAATAATAAAATCTTTAAAAAAAAATTCAGGCTCAGAGAAGGTAAGATGCCCTATTTTAATTCCTTGTTGGCCCAATTCTATATTGGTATGGCCAGGATTTAGACCTGTTCTGTCTGACCTTAGAACTTAGAGTTTCCAAGGCATCATGCTATGTACCTGTCAACATCAAATCCTTCTGCATCCCGCATTTTCACCTAATATTATATTGTGTGTATTTGTCTTAATTAAGCTGAGCCATGGTAGCTCACCAGTGATTATCCCATAACTTATTTAAACTTCTCTTTTTAGGATATATAAATTATATCTCTGTCACCCATCTGGCTCACATATTAGTGAATTATTAGCCAATAATATCATCATAATATTCTGCATACATGCAGTAGCAAAGATTAGCCTTTAAAGGGCTTTCATGCCTCTTAGATGAAGATTGAAATGTGTGTGTATTTTTAAATATATCCCACTAAATTTTTCTGTAGCATAAAATGTTTATTACACTTTTGAAACTCTCTTGTTCTTTAGAAACAGTTTTAAATCTGTTTGAATCTGAATTTTTAATCTGTTTTTTTAGAAAGTTTTCTAGAAAGATTGTGACTCTCTATTCATTACTTGTATCTGACTTAGAATTTTTCAATACGTTTGTCTGCCCTTCTTAGCTATGAAATGTGATGTTTTTTAAGTTTTTAATTTTAATTCCAGTATAGTTATAGTGTTATAATTAGTTTCAGGTGTACAATATAATGATTCAATAGTTCTGTAGAACTGTATACATCATTACTCAGTGCTCATCATGAGAAGTGTACTCTTAATCCCCTTCACCTATTTTACCCATTTCCCCCAAACAACTCCCCCTGATACACTTTATTTTAAATGAGCACCCTCAGTTAAAGTTACTACTTTTTCTTCAACAAGAGCATTTTTTACTTGAAGCATATTTCAGAGTACATGGTTCTAAAAGATATATATAAAACATTCCATCCAAGAAAAATAGAGTATATATTTTCCTCAAATGTACACAGAAGAATCCCCTGGTTAAATCACATAAAAAGAGACATAACAAATACTACAAATTTAAGAAGACTGAAATCATACTAAATATATTTTCCAGCCACAATGATATAAAACTAAAGATCAACAATAAAAGAAAGCTGGAAAAATCTACAATACAAATATTAAATATTTAATATGGGAATATTAACACACTACTGCATAGGCCAAATAAAAAATCAAACAGCAAATCAAAATATGTGTCAAAACTAAAGAAAAAGAAAACACAATATTCCAAAACCTATGAGCTGCAGCAAAAGCAGATGTTAGAATGAAATTTATGTTCTGATGCTTGTATTAAGAAAGTTCAAATAAACATTACATCACAAGGAACCAGGAAAAGAAGAAACTTAGCTGAAATTTAGTAGAGGAAGGAAATAACAAAGAAAAATCAGAAGTAAATAGAGACCAGAATAAAAAAATAACATAACATTGAAAGTAATGATCATTAAAAAAAAAAAGAACAAACACAAAATTGGTAATGCTTTAATTACATTAACTAAGAAAAAAAGATTCAAAAACCAAAATGAGAAATGGAAGTGAAAACAATGTAACAGTAACCACAGAAATACATAGTGTGATAACAGATTACTATAAACAATAATATAATAAACCCAAATAATTTCTAAAAATGTACAAGTTACCACAATCTAATCATCAGTCTTGAATCCAAGAAATAGGAAATCTTAGACCAATAATATGAATGAAAGTTGAATTAGGAATCAAAAAACTCCCAGCACATGGTTTCATCGGTGAATTCTACCAAACATTTAAAAATATAATGACAGTCTTTATCAAAATCTTACAAATAATGGAATATAGGAAGCACATTCAAACTCATTCCATGAGGCCGGTACTACCCTGATACCAAAGCAGGGTAAAAATAATACAAGAACAAAAAAATCTAGTTTGATCTAAGTTTGCTACTCCAACTTTCTTTTGACATCCATTTGTGTGATAAATGTTTCTCCACCATCTCACTTTCAATTTGCAGGTGTCTTAAGGTCTAAAATGAGTCCTTGTAGGCAGCATATAGGTGGGTCTTGTTTTTTTTATCCATTCTGACACTCTGTGTCTTTTGATTGGAGTATTTAGTCCACTTATATTCAAAGTAATTATTATTATTATTATTATTTTCAGATTTTATTTGTTTATTTGACAGAGAGACAACGAGAGAGGGAACACAAGCAGGGGGAGTGGAAGAGGGAGAAGCAGGCTTCCTGCTGAGCAGGGAGCCCGATGCGGGGCTTGATCCCAGGACCCCGGGATCATGACCTGAGCCGAAAGCAGACACTTAATGACTGAGCCACCCAGGCGCCCCAGTAATTATTATTTTTTAAAAGATATTTATTCAGAGAGTGTGCGTGGGGGGAGGGGTAGGGGGAGGAGAGAGAGAACTCAAGTAGACTCTGTTCTAAGCATGGAGCCCAACATGATCTCATGACCCTGAAATCATGACCTGAGCCAAAATCTTGAGTTGGATGCTTAACTGACTGAGCCATCCAGGTGCACCCAAAGTAATTATTCATAGATATGTATTTATTGCCATTTTGTTATTTGTTTTGTTGTTGTTTTTGGAGATTTTCTATGATTCTTTCTTGTCTTTGATACTTTTGGTTTCTCCTTTACAAAGAGTCCCCTTTAATATTTCTTGCAGGGCTGGTTTAGTAGTCATGAACTCCTTCAGTTATTGTTTGTGTGGGAAACTCTTTATCCTCTCCTATTCTGAATGATAACCTTGCTGGATAGAGTATTCTTGGCTGCAGATTTTTCCCATTCAGCACTTTGAATATATCATGCCACTCCCTTCTGGCTTGTTAGGTTTCTGTTGAGAAATCTCCAGCTAGCGTTATGGGTTTTCCCTTGTATGTTATGGATTTCTTCTGTCTTGCTGCTTTTAAGATTTTTTTCTTTATCACTATATTTTGCAAGTTTAATTATAATATATCTTGGTGTTGGCCTGCTTTTGTTGATTTTGATGGGAGTTCTCTGTTCCTCCTGGATCTGTATGTCTGTTCCCTTCCCCATATTAGGGAAGTTTTCTGCTATTATTTCTTCAAATGAATTTTTGGCCCCCTTCTCTCTCTCTTCTTCTGAGACTCCTATAATACAAATGTTATTGCGTTTGATGTAATCGCTGAGTTCTCTAAGCCTGTTTTTGTGTTGCCTGATTCTCTTGTTCAGCTTCATTATTTTCCATTATTTTGTCTTCTGGGCTCTGCAGCTTATCATGAGTTGGCTTGAATGCAAGTGTTTGGTTTGAAATTATTTTTGGATATATTTCTTTCTGAACATCTAGTTTGGACACTTCCTATATATAAAAGTAAATGAATAAACATATGAAAATGACTTTGAATCTTAGTTTTAATTCTTCTAAGGCTTGATTTTAATTTTATTTTGCCTAGGATTTTAACTATAGGTATTAAATAAATATATGCACACTTGGGTAATATTCATGCATTCAGGTTTTCATTCAATAAATACTAATAAAGGGCTTGCTCTGTTTTAGGCACTGTGCTCTAAGTCCTTGTTCTACTAGTTCATACCTTTTAGTATTGGAAATAAATAAGTCAGTAAGTGTTGTGATAGAGAATAATAGAGGATGGTGAGTGCTTTTTAAAAAAGATAAGGTGTTGTAGCATTTAGGGTCCCAGTTTTGTTCTGGAACCTACCCTTAGGGTTAAATCCTGATTAGTCTAAGCCATAATGGTAATCCCATCCCACTTGTCAGTGATTGATTTTGTGAGGTACAGGTGAGTCAGTCCTGGATAATAAGATGTGCAGATCTTCTAGGGGATACTTCTGTTAGTAGTTTCTTCTTCCTTAAATTGAGATGGACTAAAGGTGATTACCAATTGTTCTTTGGTAATGTGTGTACCGTAATTACATGTAGCTGGGATTGAGGCAGCCAACTTGTTCATGAAGAATGCTAGCCTTAGGACAGAAGCTGACATGCCAAGGGGATAGAATAGAAAGATGAAAATAGATTTTTGGAGTGATTAAATAAACTAACTTTTTGTCTACTGAGAAAATTTCCTTATTTTTAAAGCTATTTTGAGTTAGAGTTTCTCTAACTTGTATCCTAACATGTCATAATCGATACAGTTTATCAGGGACTATCTCTGAAAAGAGGTGACATTTATTTAAGTAGAGATATGAATTATAAGAACGAGCCAAAGGAATTATAGTTCAGGTAGAAGGAACAGGAAGAATGACGGTGCCATGATAGGTAAGAACTTGGCAGAAGGCTAGCATACCTACTTTCTGATGACCAAGGGAAAAATAGTGGTAACTAATGCAAATCACCATTACATATATTATTTCATGTAATCTTTACAATTATGTGAGGATGTACTGTTATTCCCATTTTATAGTTGGGTAAACTGCCTATATATTTATAGCCAGTCATTAATTTGAAATGGTTGCTGTTTCTACTCTATCATGCTGCCAATCAAGTATATATTATGTAATACTGGATAATCAGATAAAATAGTAAGGGTATACATTTTATTTGAATTTTTTAGTATTACTACTTTTCAGCAGTTTTAATCTATTCAGGCCAAAGGTACAGATGCCAAGGCCAGATTTCTGGACCCATTTGAATAGTACAAATTAATTGCATCAGTAAACACAGCCTGGTGTGTTATCTTGAATTAAGCTGAGTGAGATACTCCTGATGGAAACCTCATAAATGTGATTATTTGTTTGCACTTCAAAATGAGGAAGATTAATTTCTAAGATATTGGCTGGTTTCAGTGAATTTAAATAGAGTATTTTGTGCTTAGGTATTCAGGATGCCTAGCATTTTAAATTCGTATGTGCATATACTGTGACCTTACTGATAAGCAGTGTGAAAGTATGATCGATGACTCTGGAAGTCATGAATGAAAATTGAATTTTATAGTCTTGGTAGGGGCTATATGAAAATTTCCTTTTCTGTCCTCCTATTCTCCCCCTTCCCCTCCACTGCCTTCTTGCCTCCCATTCTACTTTCTTCCTCCCTGCCTTTATTCTACATTTCAGTTTAGTTGATTACATCAGTGCTTTTTACCATAATAAAAGTTGATTTCAACTAGCATTAAAGGGCCATATTTATGATTGTTTGTTTCTACTTTCTTAAATTAATAAACACATAATTTTATAAACTTCCCTTTTCCATAGGGAGGCTAGACAGTAAGTGGTAGTTTAAATAAATTATATATAACAGTACTTAATTTAAAAATGAATTTAGATCAAATGGGAAGATATTTAAAGTCTTGGGTATATGTTAATCTAGAATTGAATTCTGTATGTACAGGGCTTTTAAAATATTTGTACTTTTTTTTTCTTTTTTTCCCCCCAAGATTTTATTTATTTATTTGAGAGAGAGAGTACATGAGAGAGAGAGAGAGAAGAGAGCATTTGGGGGGGGGGGTTGGGTAGAGGCAGAGGGAAAAGCAGAATCCCCGCCAAGCAGGGAGCCTGACTCAGGGCTCTATCCCAGCACCCTGAGATCATGTCCTGAACCAAAGGTAGACACTTAACCAACTGAGACACTCAGGTGCCCCCCCCCAAAAAATATTTGCACATTGTAATTGATAACTAGCTTTTCTCCAGAAGTTTTATTTATATTTCCCTTTATCAACCTGATACATTTAAAATGCAATAGTTACACTTAACTTCTGCTACATTATAGTGATTAATTAAACTTGTTAAATAAATCATTTTCTGTTAAATTTTTCATTTCATTACAGTGAATTACTTCAAGAAGTAGTCTGTAATAATGATTTGGTTTTTCCACTTTCCAGTTAAGAAAGTAAATTCTTCTAAAGATGATAACTCTCTGAACTATATATTTTATAATGATAATAACTAGTATATATTTATTATAATTTAGAGAATCATTTGAATATTTGTGATTATTTCTTTTGTTCTGAGAGAAGGTTAGGCTACTAAGAAAACTGAACACAGTTTATGGTTTGTTAATTATATTACTAGTTATTTGAGTTGATTCTTACTGTTTTTGAAATGTGTGCAAAATACAATTTTCACATTAACATTTGGATTGAAGTTGATTATATCTATAGAATAAGTACCTTTGGAATTTTTTCATTAAAAAAAAGAATGTACAGTAATTTTGCTGAAAAAAACTCTTCCGTTGAAACTCAAGATGCAAGCACATAATTTAGCCATTTAATGACTTAGCAGCCTCCAATTATTGACATTCCCAATTACATTCACAAAATGGAGATAGTTTAAACTTTCTCTTAAAATGTTTTTCAACTGTATTGAAACATAATTTACATCAATAAAATATACCCATATTAAGTGTACAGTTAGATGATTTTTCTCAAATATATACCTTCATGTAGCTGTCATTCCCCTTTTTAGTCAGTCACCTGCTTGCTCCCTGGCCCTTTGTATTAGTTTCTTTGTTCTAGAATTTCATATCAGGGTGAATTTTTTTATCCCTGGTATCTTTAGCCAGACATGTTACTGAGATTCATCCATGTTATATATATTAATAGTTTGTTCCTTTTTACTGTTGAATAATATTCCATTATATGAATAAGTCACAATTTGTTTATCCATTCATGTGTTAGTAGATACTTGGATTTTTGTGAAATTTTGGCTCTTATAAATCAGCTGTGAACATTCTTGTACAAGTCTTTGTATGAACATATGTTTTCATTTCCCTTGTAAATACTTAAGAATGGAATTGTTGAGTTATATGGCAAATAAACATTTAGCTTTTATGAGACTGTCAAACTTTTTTTTCCTTTTTTCTTTTCTAGAAAAATTCATGTAAAATTGCTGTTACATCTTCTATAAATATGTTTGGTAGAATTCACACACAAAGTCATATGGGCCTGGAGTTTTCTTTTTGGGAAAATTTATAAATACGAATTCAACATCTTTAATCGTTATGAGCCTATACAGCTATTCAGATTGTCTACTTCTTCTTGATTGAGCTTTGGTTATTTCTTTTAAGGAATTTGCCAGTTTCAGGTCTGGCTTTGTACTTGTTGACACAAAGTTGTTTACAGTATACCCTTATTATGTTTTTGTAGCATCTGTAGTGATGCTCCCTCTTTCATTCCTAATATTGGCAACTTATGTCTTCTTCCCCCCCCATTAGTTCAGCTGAAATATTATCAATTTTATAGGTCTATTCAAGGGTCTTGTTTTTGGTTTCATTGTGTTTTTTTCTATTGCTTATCTGTTTTGTATTTCATTGATAGAGTTTACATTTTGAATCTTTTACCTATTTCACCAAACTTTCAAATACTGTCATACCTCTTAAAAGATAATGTAGGAACTTTAAAATAATACCATTCCCTTTTCTGCCTGTCATCCTTTATTATTGTCATACACTTTATGACATTGTTACATGTCCCATAATACTTTGTCATTACTTTAGTTTTAAAGATTCAAATTTATTTTAGAAGAAATTAAAATGAGGTTTCATTTATACTTACCATCCATTTTAATATGTCTGTTTAGATCCATTGTTTATATTCACATTTCCATCTACAATCAGCCTGATAAGCATCCTTTTACATATATCTTGTGGTATCTGCTGCCAACAAGTTCTTTCAGCTTTTGGTTACTGAAAATGTACTTGTTTTGCCTTTATCTTAAAAAAAACCACAACTTTTTATTTGGAATAATTTTAGAATTACAGAAAATTTGCAAAGAAAGTACAGAGAGTTTCCATATACTCTTTGCCAGGTTTCCCATCTTACACAGCTGTGGTAATTTGTCAAAACTAATAAATTAACATTGGTACAATATTATTAACTAAATATTATTACAGATCATAATGGATTTCACCAGTTTTCTTCTGGTGATATTGTAGATCCAATCCAGGATACCATGTTGCATATAGTCATTATATCTCCTTGGTCTTCTCAAATCTTTGACAGTTTCTTGGTTGTTTCATGTTTTTCTTATGACCTTGATAGTTTTGAAGAGTACATTCAGGTCAGTTTGGGTTTGTCTAGTATCTTTCTCATTACTAAAATGGATTACGGGTTTACAGGTAAATACTATAGAGATGATGTACCCTTCTTCATTACCATTTAGAATTGTTCCATCACTGTAAAAATTTCCCCTGCAGCCCCTTTGTAATCTGCCTCTCCTTGCATCTTCAATTCTTAGCTACCGCTGATCCATTTTTCATCCTACTTTTCCATCTTTCATAATGTTAAATAAATGAATCACAGTGTGCAGCTTTTGATTCTTGCTTCTTTCACTTAGCAAAATATATTAGAGATTCATCCATTTTATTGTGTGGATCAATAGCTCGTTCCTTTTTATTGCTGAGTAGTATTCCATTGTTTTTGACATATCAGAGTTAAATTCATTCACCTGTTAAAGGCTACCTCAATTTTTTTTCCAGTTTTTGCTTATTATATGTAAAGCTGCTATAAACATTAAGTATCAGTTTTTATGAGAACATAAGCTTTCATTTCTCTTGGGTTGATACCTAAGAGTGGCAGTCTTGGGTAAGTGTAGTTTTAACTTTGAATCCTAAAACTAAAACTTCTTTAAGAAAACATAAGAGAAAATATATGGGACCTTGGATTTGGGATTGAATTTTTAGGTATAATACCAAAACCACAATTATGAAAAAAAAAAAAAGAATAAATCATATTTCATCAAAAAATTTAAAATTTTCTTGTGTGCAATACTGTTAAAAGAATGAAAAGGTAAGTCACAGACTGGGAGAAAATATTTGAAAAATCACTTATCTGGTGAAAGATTTGTATCTAGGATATGTAAAGAACTCTTAAATCTCAACGTAAACAAATAATCTAAAATAAAAATGGCAAAAGATCACAGTAGACACTTCACCAAAGAAGATATATGGATGGCAAATAAGCACAAGGAAAGAAAATCACTTGCTTAATGTCATTTGTTATTAGGGAAACTGAGTGCAAATTGAAACTACATCAAGATACCACTCTGCAGCTATTTTAATTGCTTTAAAAAATTAACAATATCAAATGCTGGAGAGATTGTGGAGTAACAGGAATTCTCATTCTTTGCTGGTGATAACTCAGAATGAGCATCCACTTTGGAGTACAATGTGGCCTTTTTTTTTTTTTTTTTTTTTTAATAAATATACCTTTTCCTTAGGACACAGTAGTCCCACTTGTAGGTATTTACTCAAGTTAAGTGAAAACTTAAGTATAGAAAACTGCTTTTATTTTTGAAAATATTTTCACTGGATAGCAAAGTGTAGTTTTACCATTTTTTTTTTTAATTTTAGCAACTTTAAAAGATGTTCCATTGTCCACTAGCTTGTACTTTTTTCTGAGCCCCCTGAAATTATTTTTACCATGTATGTATTTTTTTTTCCATGACTATTTTTCCCTTCTAAATTGTGATTTTATTTGTATTTTACAATACGTTGGAAATTCTGCATATGCCTAAGACTCAGCTTATTTTCAGTGTACATTACTTTAAGTTTGATGGCAGGTTTTGTTCTGAGAAGTCCTTTTTCAAACTGAATGTCAAAATGGGGAAATGCTGATAGTTCTAACTGGCCCTGAAGCTAATGATATAAATTGCTTTCTTGCTAATGATGATGGATGACTTTTATTTTGAGTTTTATCACCTAAACAAATTTTCAGTTCATGATGATAGTTACTATATGGTGATACAGCTGTGGGGAAAGCTGTAAAATACCGTAATATCTAAAGATAAGTGCATTTGTCACCATATATAGTTATAATTTTCTTTTTCTTGTGATGAGGGTATTTTTTTATTGCTCTGTCTTCAAGTCCATTGTACTTTTCCTCTGTAGTATCAAATCTGCTCTTTAATCCTTTCCAGAGAATTTAAAAAACTTTCAGATTTTTTTTTACTTATAGAAGTTGCATTTTTGTTGTAGTTTTTATTTTTTCAGTACAGTGATTTTTTAATTTAAATCTTAGTATATATTTTTAGTAGTTGTTTTAGTTTTCTTGTCTTCCTTCATCATCTCTGTCTTAGGGGTTTGTTTTAAATTGACTGATTTTCTTCTTGGTTCTGAGTCACATTTTTCTCCTTTTTGACATCATGGTAAAAACACAGTTTTGGGGGGGTAAAAATAATTCATAATTTATTAAACCATATTTCTTTTGGTGGGCAATTATGGTTTTTCCCAGTTTGGAGCTATTGCAAAAAATGTTGTAATGAGTAGCCTTGTAAAATGCATTTTGTTCATATGTTAAGACACATCTTAGTATAAATTACTGCTAGTGGAATTTCTCATCAAAGGACATGTTTTTACAGAAATACTTGATGTATAATGCCGTATTTCCCTTTGCATTGTGTATAAGTTTATACATACTTGTATTGGCTAAATAAGTGCTGAATTATTTTTGAGTTTTAGAAGACCACCCTCTTATGAACTTGGTTCATAGTGGAACAAGTCTTTGTTCTGACTCTTAGTTAGTTCTATAGAATATTTTTATATACTCATCTTTTGCCCTTAGCATTAAAGTGAAGCCACTTGAATGTGATTCTTGGAAACATCATTTGCACATAGTCAGATGCTAAAGGAAGTCGGTATTGGTCATTTTCTTATTGTTAGATATAAGAACAGTCAATTTGACAGTGTTATAAATGGTACTGCATTTGTTGTTGTTTTTCACAGAATGATTAAACTAGTTCTGTTTTTAAGAAATTAATTAGTTGGTATAGTTTATAGTCAGTTTCTCACTGTATCACTCAGTATGTTAGTTGCTGCAAGAAGAGGCTTTTTTGAGGTTGTTTTTGTGGAATTACTTCCCTTTGCAATTAGAATCCACTGGAATATTACCTCTTGAGGGCAGAGCTTCTCATTTGTCTTATTCACTGCTACAACTCCAGTGCCTAGGACAGTGTCTTTTATATGATAGGGACTTATTAAGTATTTTTCGAATGAATGAGTGATTGAATCATGGTGCTTTATAGAATTAGGTAAAGTACATGGTAAATTTGTTCCACTTGTTCTCCATTTCAAATGTTGATTAGAACCATGCTATATATTTTAAAATAAATAATGTGTAAATGGCTACACTGAGTGAAGTAACTTATTTAGAAGGTAAACTACTCATGCCATCTCTCAAATGTGCTCCCTTCTCTACTGCAGCTGTGAAACTTTCCCGTCTTCTCAAGATACTAAATTCTCTCCTCTCAAGAAATCCCAGAGTAGTCATTTATATCAGATATCTTTTGTTCATCCTTTCTGTTTTGTATTTTGAATTACAATTTCATTTTTTTCCTATTTTATCTCCACTATTGGATTTTTTATACTTATTTTTATTTTCTAAATTATGTGTTGCTCTGGGGAAATGTTGGCTGACACTTAATGAGTTGATGAAAATGTTCTATATCTGCACCATTCATAATGGTAGCCATAGGCAAAAGTGGCTGTTGAACATTTGAAATGTGGCTACTGTGACTGAGGATAAATTTTTAATGTTAATTCTAGTTTAAGTAGTTGCATGTGGCTAGTGACTATTGAAGTAGACAGTGCAGCTCTAGGGCTTACAATTTACATTTTTAAGTTAACAGTCTAATGTGCAGTGAGAACTTTATGACAGTGTTCTTCCATTTCCTCCCTTCTCTCCTTTTGTGCTTTGTCATCAGATATTCTACAGATATATAAACCTAGTGATACATTATTGCTATTTTTGAGTTAGACATTATTAAGTTAAGGGAAAATATGTCTTTATTTTCTTTAGATTTTTACCATTTCTGGTGCTGTTTCTTTGTGTAGATCCAAATTTCTATGTAGTATCATACTTCAGCTTGAAGGATTTTATTTTTATTTATTTATTTTTTTAAAAAATTTTATTTATTTATTTGACAGAGAGAGACACAGCGAGAGAGGGAACACAAGCAGGGGGAGTGGGAGAGGGAGAAGCAGGCTTCCCACGGAGCGGGGAGCCCGATGTGGGGCTCGATCCCAGGACCCTGGGATCATGACCTGAGCCGAAGGCAGATGCTTAACGACTGAGCCACCCAGGTGCCCCCTGAAGGATTTTATTTAACTTTTTTTTGTAGTGCAGTTTTGCTGGCACAGACCATTTTTCAGCCTTTTTTTTTTTTTTTTTCCTGGAAACTATTTTTGAAAGATATTTTCACTGGTTATAAGTTGACACTCTCCCCACTCCCATCCCCCCCACCCAAAAAGTTGTTGCTTCATTGTCTTCTGGCTAACATTGTTTCTGATAAGAAATGTGTTCTCATTCTTTGTTTACTTGTATGTAGTTTTTCCCCCAGCTAACTGTAAGATTTTCTATCTTTGTTTTCAGCAGCTTTGTCTACATTTTAAATTTATCCTTCTAGCAGTTCTCTGCATTTCTTGGATTTGTGTTTTATCATTCATTGATTTTAGAAAATATATTTTTTGCGTCATTATCTCTCCTCTTTTTCTGTAACTCCAGTTACATATGTGTTAGATCATTTGATAATCAGTGCTCCCACAGATTTTAAATTTCTTCTTTTTTTCTTCTTTGGGTTTTATTTTGGATGATATCTAACGACCTCTTGTCATGTTTGCTGATTAATTTTAACTTTTGTCCAGTTTTCTGTTAAGCCTGTTGAAAGTCCTCTGATATTTTATTTTTGTTAATTTGGTATTTTATCTGCTGAATCCTCCATCTATTCATATATGTTGTCCATACTTACCTTAGGTTTTTTAATATATTAGTTATAATTATTCTGAATTTTCTGTCTGATAGTTCTAACATCTAGTTCCTTTATGGGTCTGGTTCTGGTGTTTGCTTTATCTCTTGAAAATGGTTTGTTATATCTTGCTTTTTTTATGTGTCTCATGATTTTTTGTTGCATGCCAGACATAAGTACAGAGCTGTAAAGACTGAGGTCAATAGTATTTATGCCCGGAAATAGGTATTTTTCCTTTTGAGGCTGTTTGTTTATGTATGGATGGGGAGTGAGTCATCCCAGTCAGTGATTAAGTTGGGTTTGTTTTGTTGTTGTTTTTGTAGTTGTTACCTTCACTGAGTCAGAGACTTAAAATTCTTGGAGTAGTGGAATGCTCTTACCTCATTCTTAGTGTGGGGCCTGGAGTGCTAAGATTGCTCAATATTCTAGTCCATCCTTACTAACGCTTTCCATGTCTTTGGATGGCTGCATCACAAGATAATCTCTCTCAATGTTCTTTGTAATTTTTGATTAGTTGTTGGAGAGTGTGATGTTTATTTTGTTGTCTTTCTTGAAAGAATGTTGAGTTTTGTTTTGATAGGCATTTAGTTTACTTTTAGATCACCTTGATCCTTTCGTAGCTTGTTTTTAAGTTTTGTTATAGCTTTTGTAAGCCTTTTCTTAATTCTATGGCTAGAGTCATTAAACTCTGGCTTATGAACTATCTATAGCCTATGTTTATATAGCTTTTGAGCTAAGAATGGATTTTACATTTTTAAAGGGCTATAAAGAAACAAAAATAAAAACAAAAAATATGTGATAGAGGCTGTATGTGTCTCACATAGCTTATGGTATTTATTATCCTGCTCTCTAGAGAAAATTTTCTGATCCCTGACCTAGGGCTTACTTAACCCTAACTTCTTTTTTTTCTTGATTATTTTATTTTATTTTTTAAAATTATTAACATATAATCTATTATTTGTTTCAGGGGTACAGGTCTGTGATTCATCAGTCTTACACAACACACAACACTCACCACAACACATACCTTCCCCAATGTCCATCACCCAGCCACCCCATCTCCCCACCCCCAACCCCTCCAGCAACCCTCAGTTTGTTTCCTAAGATTAAGAGTCTCTTATGGCTTGTCTCCCTCTCTGGTTTTGTCCTGTTTCATTTTTTTCCTCTTTTCCCCTATAATCCTCTGCCTTGTTTCTTAAATTGTGCATATCAGTGAGAACATATGATAATTGTCTTTCTCTGATTGACTTATTTCTCTTAGCATAATACTCTCTAGTTCCATCCACATTGTTGCAAATGGCAAGATTTCAATATTTGATGGCTGTGTAATATTCCATTGTGTGTGTGTATATATATATATACACACACCAACCCTAACTTCTAACGTCTAAGATGTTTTATTTCTTTATTCAGTAGCAAACTGAATGCACCAGGTTTTCTCTGTGGCATTTTCATTGTTTTTGGTTGGAACTCTTCTATAAAGGTTTTCCCCTTTATAGAATCTCTGAGAGATACTCACTTTTCAGTTACCTAGTATTTAATTTGTTGATAATTGTTCTTTGCCAGCCTCATAAAGTCTTATGCATGCAGAGCTTAGTATCCTATACACATTTTTGGATCCTTTTCTCTGGGCAGCTCCCTTCCCTTCAGTATACTGACTTGTAGATTCTCTCCCCCTTAAATTTCTTAAACTTTAGTCTCTAACTTACCACTTCAGGAAGACAGCTGTGCTTTGCCTGGGTTCTCCACTTTTGTGTGGGTGTTCAGTAAATTTTAGGCAGAAAGCTAGAGTGATTATAGGACTTAACCTTTGATTGTTAACCTTATCCCAGACATCACAATCTTGTCTGGCTATTGTCCAATCTCTGAAAACAAGTTTTCTAAATATTTAAGTTTTCTAGTTGTTTATATCTGAGGGCAAGTCTAGTGCCAGTTATTCTGTCATGGTTAAAAGTAGAACTCTGGTTAGCAAACATTAATAAAAATGCCTTTAGACTTCCAGTATAGCATTAATCTAATATTTATTGAATTGCTTATTTGCTCTAAATTGAGTTTAGTTTTTATAGTATTTGTAAGATGTGTTAGAAGGATGTATAAGAAAACATGATTAAGATTAAATTCTGTCTGGTATCTTGAATGCCGGCTCTGTGCCTTAGACTTTGTACAGCTTGCTGGGGACAGAAAGAATAACACATGAACTGAAGACCAGGCACTCAGCCCCAGTAGGAAGTAGGCATGTATACTAATTACTGTTACATAACAAATCACCCTAAGACTAAGTGATTTAAAACAATTATCTGTTGGTCAAGAATCTGGGCATGGCTTAGCTAGATCTTCTGGCTATGGTCTTTCAAGAGCCTGAAATCAAAATGTGGACCAAGTTTCAGTCACATTCAAGGCTTGACTGGTGCAGAATCCATTTCCAAACTTACTCACATGGTTGTTGGCAGATTCTGCTCCATTCCTCATGGGCCTTTTCATATGGCAGTATCAGAGTAACAAGAGAGAATGGGAGCAAGATAGAAATATGTCTTTTGTAAACTTATCTCAGAAGTGAAATCATATCACTTTTGCTGTATTCTATTTACAAAGCAAGTCACTAGGTCCAGCCCACACTCAGGAGGAGTAGATTACACAGGGCATGAGTACAGGACACAGGGATCACTGGCAGCCATTTTAGAAACTGCCTATAATAATATGTGGTATATAAATTATACAAAATATTATAAATGGATCTATAAAATAACATAACAGCATTAATACATGTAGCATAATAACAATTTGCTAGTGATATGCTAACTGCTTCCTATAGATTATTTTATCTAAGCTTTTTCTAGTATTCTGTGGGAGAGGTAGTATGTATTATATCCATTTTACAGATAAAGAAATTGAACTTCAGTAAGGTTACTTTGCTATGATGTAGCAGAAGGAAGATTCTAGTCCAGGCTTTGCCTGTTCTACTACCCATATTTTTAATCTCTATATCTTATCAGCATTAAAATACTATTACCTTTTATTGAGCACCTCTTATGTGCCAAGCATTATAGTAAGTACATTATATATTAACATCATTTAAGCCTCACAGTAACTTTATTAAAGCTCTGTTTTACTGATTATATACTTTAGCTTTCAGATTCAAGAAATTACTTTGAAAAATTACATACATTTTTTTGTTTCAGAGACATTAAGCAAATACAACCCAAAGAATCTCTGTAAATACAAAAAAAAAAAAATCATTTAAATACCTACTACATTAAAAAAAAAGTGGTATTCACTAATTAAATAAATTTGTGGAAGGAAGCCTGACACATTTCAATCCTTATAATATTCTGCAGT
Source organism: Leptonychotes weddellii (assembly GCF_054177405.1). Lineage (NCBI taxonomy): Eukaryota > Metazoa > Chordata > Mammalia > Carnivora > Phocidae > Leptonychotes > Leptonychotes weddellii. The sequence continues at coordinate 31,518,006 of NC_138377.1, read as the reverse complement.
ATATATATACATACATATATATATGTACATATATATTCTGCAGATGAAAGGTGGTATGTGAATCTCAAACAGGAATGAATTTATAAATACTTAAAAAGAAAACAACCCACTCCTAGAAGAAATCTCAACAAACACTACTATATAAATTTTAGTTAGAAATTAGCTCATTGTAGTTAATGTTGAAATACTTTTACTAATGAATTTGAAATATTTTCACTAATAAAATCTTTCACAAATTGGCTTTCATATCAAGATCTGTACATACTTTCTTCAGTCATCCCATTGTCTTTGCGATATGAATCTTTTAGATGAGGAAAATAAGACAAAGAGAAATTATTTTCTCATGTTTGAAAGGTACCATAAGTAGATGTTATGGTCTTTTAGACCAGTTTATTTTAATTATTTGAGGGTGTCTTGTAAGGTATATGTTGACAATAGTAAATCCTAAAGCTTATGGATGACTATTTTTGAACCATTTTCCTTATAATAATAGAACTGTCTTACTTTCTACATTCAGATTTGCTTTCGTAAGTGGGGCAAAAATGCAGTTGAAGCTGATGTGCATGAATTATGTCATATGTCATACTAGCATATGTCATGTGTGACATCCTTCACTCATTCATTCACTTATTTATTTATTTATTAAAAAATGTTATTAGTACCTACTAAGTGCCAAGCACTGCTCTAAGTACTTGGGATACATCAGTGAACAAAATGGATAAAAATCATGGAGTTTACATTTTGACAGACATGGTTCAGACAATAGGCTGATGCTATTAATTAAGAAAATGACAATGTTTTGCTCCTACAATAATTTTTAATGTATTTTTACAACTCATGTAATATGTAGTAATTTAATATTTTGGTATTTAATATTTTGGTTATTTTTGATAGTAGTTTATGAGAATTTAAAGTGTTTTATGTAACAAAATTTATGTTTCTGTAGACTTTTATTTCTATTTAAGTTATATTATACTTTTGCTGGCTTTGAGTATTATAATTTTTGTTGTAATTTTAATAAACTGTTACAGCACATCTTTTTATTTAAATGATTCGTGTTTAGAAAGCGATCTTTACTTTTGTTTATCACAGTTATCTTTCTAAGTTAACTTTTGCTATGAAGGGAAAGATTAAAAAATTTAAAACCTTGGGGCACCTGGGTGGCTTAGTCGGTTGAGTGTCCAGCTCTTGGTTTCAGCTCAGGTCATGATCTCAGGGTCCTGAGATCAAGCCCTTCATGGGTCTGTGCTCAGCATAGAGTCTGCTTGGGATTCTCTCTCCCTCTCCCTCCTCCTCCCACCCTCCACTCCCGTGTGTGTGCACTCTCTCTCTCTCTCTCTCTCAAATAATAAAATTGCTCTTTACTTTGTCTTATTTTCCTCATCTAAAAGATTCATATTGCAATTCATATCTTATTGGTATAACTTGGAATTAACTAGACTATATTATAGGTTGGCATATGTTACAACAGCAATTTACGGTGTTGCATATGTTGTCACAAACAGTATTATTAACTCAAATGTTAATAGTTAAGCTTCTTTTGCTGACTTACTGAATTAAATCCATCCCTTAGACCATCAGAGTGGATTCATTTTTTTTTAATTTACTTTTTAACCAGGAAGCCCTGAATATCTGCATTTTTTCCACATATGAAAAGTAGACATCTTATGACTGATCTTTGACCTGAAAGGTTGAGTAGTCCTTCATCATTCTTATGTTTTAGTGAATAGATGGGGGTACCTGAGATTAGAGGAACAGGGTTTTGGGAAAGGATTTTGAGGGAGACAAGAATGAACAGTGGCGTCACTAACAAGAATGTTCTCAATAGGCTTAAGCATAGTTATTAAAGCAACAGACAAAATGCCAAGTGTTCTTTTGGATTATTGCTTTTTTAGTTGGTTTTCAAACAATTCTCAATACAGTTCTTTTCATTGTGTGTTTTAACTAGTGTAAACTGGTAACAATGAAGAAAACAGTGTAGGAATAGGAAGGAAGTAGAACACTTGTTTGAAGAGATTTGCTTTTCTTTGAATACTTGGCCACTTAAAAACAGCTGAGATTTGAGGTTCAAAAGTAGGAAAATAGCAGCTCTGTGCTAATTTTTGAGGCCTTTTCTCCAACTTTTCTGTCTAGTTTTTAATAACTGCTTAATTAATACTCAAGTGCCCATCACATTCAGTCTTCAATATAGAAACTATTTCTTGTCTTTTCTCTTTTTTACAAGGAACTCTGTGCCTGGAGATACAACTTCTCTTATAAAGCTCTGAAATTATCAAATGGTGTTAAAGTTATATCTTTGCGCCTACAATTTTTTTCCTTGGGGAAAAAGCTGTTTTGCTTCTAAAGGGTATTCTAAGCCTGCTGATGAAGTGACAAATGAAACCCACAGCCAAGCCTGAGAAAGCATGTGCATGTGTAACTTAAGATGCACAGTGACTGTATAACTGATATAGACTTATATTGCAGTTATTGGTATTTTTTAATAAATTCAAGGAAGGGAAAATCTAGCCTAATCTATATGAACCTTTGCTTGTGATATTTGGAATGGTTACCAGCTGCTTAATGGCTGCGATAACCTTTGCTTAGTTAATATGCATGTCACTTTTAGAATTTATCAGTGACAATTTGCCTGTCACCTGCAGAGCTAAGTAGTGTAATGGCAGCTGAGCAGTGAGATGGAGGGAGATGGAGTTGAGATCTTATAGGAATGAGAACATGTTTCTGTTGAGATAATGGAAACATTGGGCCAAAATATGTAGTTGAATATATTTTGTTTGGTTTTGATTGCTTATTCAAAGATACAGTCTTTTGATCTCCATGTATTATCTATTGCACAACGATGTAAGAAGGAAAAGTGATGATGGCACTTAGAGGACTTTCAAGTTTAGAGCTAATTAATTTATCTGATAGAGCCCTGGTGTACATGAGTGATTTAATACGCAGACGTAAAAGCTTTTGCTTTTTACTTATTATTAGGCTGTTAGATTATTTGCCAGCCTGTTGACCAGTCAACACCAGTGTGTTTCCTTTAACTCCATGAATATCAGCATATGCTATTTTGCATATCCTAAATAATTTAAATACATTTCTTACTCTTTCCACAGCATGTAGAGTCCATGAAGCACAGGACAATAAAGCTTCCTACTCATACCACCAGGAGGATCTCTTTGAAAGATTCACTGGACTACCAGAGACACCAATTTGTCTGAAGCATCATGTGTTGAAACAACAGAAGGCAACTACTTTTGCACTAGCTAGAAACAGAGTTATGATGTTTTCATTTCTTTGAGCTCCAGGAAGCCAGGGGAGTGAGTTGAAAATCTGAAAATGCGGCCATGGACTGGTTCCTGGCGTTGGATTATGCTCATTCTTTTTGCCTGGGGGACCTTGCTATTTTATATAGGTGGTCACTTGATACGAGATAATGACCATCCTGATCACTCTAGCCGAGAACTGTCCAAGATTCTGGCAAAGCTTGAACGCTTAAAACAGCAAAATGAAGACTTGAGACGAATGGCTGAATCTCTCCGGTAGGTTCTAAAAAATTGAAGGAAGAGTGATGAAGTACTGTACTTTGTTTATAGTTGCAGGGCTTCATTCAACTATTAAAAAATACTTAATGATTTCTTTAAACTGCTATTTTTGCAAAAATTTAAATATTTTATTGAGATACTTCTTATACCAATGATATCTCTATATATTTAACATAGAGAATTTTTCCAGGGTGTCAAATCTTATTTTATATATTATATATTAATACATACTAATTTCTATATTAAAATATGAATTTTAATATAGAAAAACCATGCCATTTAATTTGCTTTTATATTTCATTTATAGTTATCTTCAGCATTTTGATTAATTTTGATACTAAACATTAAAAACAAACTTTGTATGATTTAAATTAGTGCATATTAAAATTTTTATTGTATGGACAATAACAAAGACGTTTATAATAGTTGAGAGGCTGAGTGAGTCTATAACTTATTAAAATGAAGAAACAAAAATTCATTGCTAAATAAAACAACTGGATCTGGAATCTAGGGAATTGTTACTGTTGCTACTTCTAGTCTGTTAAAAAATGTGGCATATATGTTAGAAGGCATCAACTGTTTGGAAAAATAAAATCTTATATTTTCAGGGAACAAATAATTCCTAAATTCTAATTCCTCTGCTTTATATATGAAGGTGATTATCTATTTAGTGCTTGCTGTTTCTCAAGCTAGAGTTTGAAGATTTGAGATAAAGAGTTGTCATTACTCTGAGGTGGTAATTGACCCTAAGGGAAGTAGTGTAGAGAAAAAGAGCACAGAGTTCATTTCTTTTTGAGAAACAAGAGAGGAAGAGTGCTGGATTGTGGACGCTGAGGAGCATTCTGTGAAGGAAGAATATAGTTGGCAGTGTCACATACTCTAAGACTTTAGAGAAGAATTCTTTGGTTCTCCCATTCCCTCACCTCCCCGCCACCACTGCCCTTGCACTCTTTTAGAACTTACTTCTTTCTCTCAACTTTTTTCTTCACCATTATACTATTTTTGGCCCTTTTATGTTCAATGGAGGACAACACCAGGTGTTAAGAATTTTACACAATGAAGGAAAAATTATTCCTGTCATTTGTAGTAGTACCATGTGGTAAAATATAAAGTAACCAGGGATTAGAAAGTGGACAGATAACTTCTTGAATTTATATATCATTTTATTTCCTTTTGGGTGGGAGCCTGGGAGTATCATGGAGAAAGTAGAGTCTCACTTGATGATTTGTTACGAGATTCAAAGATTGCTAATTTCGAGGTAATAGTAGCTATCACTGATGGAGAGTGTATCATGTGCCAGGTATGTGCCAAGGGCTTTGCACAGATTATCTCATTGAATTTCATAAATTTCCTTATGCGATGCTGGTACTGTTTTCATAACCATTTTACAGATGAGGAATCAAAGGAATATTGAAGAATTTAATTTTTCTTGAGGTTATACTTTCACAAGTGGTGGAGCTTCCTTTGCATCCTGGCAGTATGACTCAAAAGCCTGGGCTGTGATGAGGTGAGGTGTATTGCCTCTGTGAAGAGAAACCAGAGAGAAGTCAATGATTCGGAAATCTCAACTAAAAGTCTCATGTAGGAGATCACCAAGAGCAGCTGCTGCTCTAGTTGATTTTGGAGTATGCTTTGATTGTAGTAAAATCTTGTTCTACATCCTGGGATTACTGCTTCTTGGTAAAGATTCTGCTTCTTAACAATTTAGGCTCATGTAAATAATTGATTATTTTTCTCCTCATTTCAGCTTCAATACTGATACTTCATTTGGCTTATTTCTGACTGCCAAGTGTCTTGTTTTTATTGTTTGAAAGAAAGCTTGCCTTTAATAATAGTTGTTTCTTCTGCAGAATAATCTTTGGGTCTCTTAAGTCAATTCTTTGTATCCTTTTGTGTTGAAATTAAATTCTCAACTACTACATTCAAATATAGAGACAACTTGTAAAAGCTGAGACAGTATGTCATGCTGTAATACTGTAAATACAATCTGAAAACAGACTGAGTCCATTTTTATATATAGGTAGATAATTTTAGGAAAATAAATAAGTAATTCTTTTCCCTCATTAAGGAAGAAAACCTCCTCAGGCCCTTCCATCAACTTTACGGGTAGGGCCATTTGTGTTTCAGCCAAAAGGATTGCATTTTAGAGGCCCTAGCATAAAAGTAGAGGTGGTACTGACATTGGTGATTTTTCCCTCTCATTTTAACATTTTGTACCCAATTTGCTATGTCTTTTTCTCAGAAGAAAATGTGTTCGTAACCTAGACTAAAAAGGAGTAATTCATATGTCTGTAAAACTAGGTCAATTCTTTGGGATGAGGCATATGGATTGGATTTGGAAAGAAGCTTGAAATTACAGTGTTTAAGAGTTAGGACAATAGTTTTAAGAGCAATTAACCAATCTGCCAGCTAGAATTTGCTAATTTTCTTGATTGTACTACACATTTAGAAAAATAATCATTATTCTGGGGGATGCAGATGTTTAAGTACAATATTTGGGAGGTTCTATGTGTGTGTGTCTGTCTGTGTCTATTTAATTCTGACTTATTGATGAATAATTTCTGTACAGTAAAATTCATTTTTTTCAGCATGTAGGTCTATGAATTTTGGCAAATGCTTACAGTCGTGTAACTATCACCACAGTCAAATTATGGAAGAATTCTGCCTCCCACCAGAATTCTGTTGTGCCCTTTTGTAGTCAGATTCTAGCCTTACCTTCTGTCCCTGGTACTGATTTGTTTTCTGTCCTATATTTTATTGTGTTCTAAAACATCATATAAATAGAATAATGTAGTATATAGCCTTTTGAGTCCAGCTTTTTTCATTTATAATGTACTTGAGACTCATTAATGCTGTTGTGTGGATTGGTAGTTTTTTTCTTTGTCTATTATTTTAATTCCTTTTTAATACTGAGTAGTATTCCATAGTATGGACATATCACAGTGTTGTCTTTTTTTTTTTTAAACGCATTGACCCTTGAAGGTTGTTAGGGTTGTTTCTGTTTTTTGGCAATTACCAACAAAGCTGTTACAGCATTTGCTCTGTAGGTTTTTATATGAACATAAGTTTTTATTTCTCTTGGGTAAATATCTAGGAGTGGGATTGCTGGGTCATTTTAGTGTATGTTTAATTTTTTTAAGAAGTTGCCCAAAGGTTTTCCAGTGTTCGTATATCATTTTGCATTCCCACGAGCAAAGCTTGAGAGTTCCAGTTGCTCTCACTCTTGCTAGTATTTGCTATTGTAAGTTATTTTTATTTTAGCTGTTTTAACAGATATGTAGTATTATCTCACTGTAGTTTCAATTTGCATTTCCATAATGAATAATGATGTTGAACATACTTGTTCATGTGCTTATTTGCCACTCTTTAGTGAGGCATCTGTTCACATTTGTTAACCTATTTTATTATTTTTTATTTATTTGAGAGAGAGAGAGAGAGCGAGCATGAGCATGAGCAAGGGGAGGGGCAGAGGGAGAAAGAGAAACTAACTCCCTGCAGAGCAGAATGCAGGGCTAGATCCCAGGACCCCAGGATCATGACCTGAGCTGAAGGCAGATGCTTAACCAACTGAATCACCCAGGTGCCCCTGTTACCTATTTAAAAAAATTGAGTTTTCTTACTAAAATTTGTTTTCTTATGATTGCATCTTTTTAAAAATTGTGTTTAGATATAAAATTTTAAATATATATGCATATATGATAAAGTAAAAACTGGCTTAAAACAGATTTTTTTTTCTTGATTATTTAATTTGCATTGTCCTCAGTGGGGTTGTTTTTCTTGTTTGGGGTCACTCTTGTGGCTGCTGCATTGTGGTAAGACAGTCCAGATGACTTCACTCGCATGTTTGATGATTAGCTGGGACCATCATTTGGTTCCCTTCCATGTGGCTTCTCCAGCAGTATAGCCCAGGTTTCTTATGTAGTAGTGTTCTAAGAGGGCAAGAGCAGAAACTGCAGGTCCTTTTGAGGCCAAGTATATCAAAAGTCACACAGTGTCACTTCTGCCACATTTTGTTAGTGTATGCAAGAGAAAGGGACACTCCGTATTCAGGGAAGAGAGGGAAGAACTGCATAGAATTTGTAGCCATATTTAACCCACCAGTCTCATCTCCAGAAGTAATCACTTAGGTCAAATCATTGTGGTCCTGACAGCTGGAGTTTAGTTTAGACTTTGTTGATAGGTAATAGGGAGCTACGGTTGGGCTTATAGCAGAGGAATGACACATTGAAAATGGTTGAGTAAGATACAGATTTTCAGGTGGATTGCTTCACTGGACTGAAATTAACTAGGAAACATAGTATTAATCTAGACATGAGGTGATGCTGACCTAGATTAAATTAATGGTTGAATTTGTTGGCTCGGGAACCAAGGTACATCTGCTTATTTCCCCATGTTTTCTGTATGCTCTTATTTGGTATTCCCCAGACATCCCTTTCTTACTTGTTAATTGCCAGCACATTAGGTGAACATGTGATAGGCTTTCTTTTAAAAACTTAGAGATAATCACTTTCTCAGCCTGCCACCCTACAGGAGTGCCTTTCCATGCTTCATGTTTGTTTTATCTCAACCTTTAATAATGTGAAGTTACTGTCAGTTCACAGAATCTTTGCTTCTTGGAATTTGAATCTGCCACTTTGCCTCTCAGTCAGGGCTGACATTTAGCAGAAAATACCTAGAAAATTATTGAAACTTCTTCAGAAATCCCTTGAGCAGTGAACCTTAAGTGGGCCAGATGTCAGAACTGGATAGAACTTGTAAAATCTAAAGAGTACTTAATTGGCAGTGTTCCTTTTAACGTAAATCCTTTTTGTTCTAGGTTCATTTATTTTTGAGAGTACAACTTTAAAAAATTCAAACGTGACTTTGAGACCAATTAATAAGGTTGTTTGTTTGGTCCAGGAAAACCAAAGACATTTCTTCTGGAATTTAGACACTAGCTGTAAACTGTAAATTTACAAATCACAAAGAATATATAATTAATTAATGGCTTATCTGTTTTTCTGAGCTACGTAGTAATTTTCCCAGATGGATTAGAGCCAAAGCATGACTCTTCTGATGGAAAAATTTGACTGAGGCAACAGAAGCATGGAACACTGACATAGGTAGAAAGAAAACTGATGTACTGTTTCACAGGTCATATTTTACTTCTTCTATTTGAGAAGCTGGTATTAGGAAGTGGGGGGGGGATGCCTTTGTTCCTATTGGTTGATTGGAAAATTTGCTCTAGGCTGTCTTCTCTGTAACTGCTCATCTGTCATGTAGAGAGTGTACTTATATTCCTAGAGCAAGTGAATGGATTGGAATGTATAGGGCACCTGCCATCTACCTATAACCTTCCCTTATATATGTGGCTTTTATTTTTGCAACCCTGCATCCTTTACTCCTTATGCTATTAAGAGTATCTAATTTTTCCTTAGGGACAATACTTCTTCCCTATGTGAGAATATCTTTTTTTAAAATTTTATTTATTATGTTAGTCACCATACTAACTAGGCATCATTAGTTTTTTTTTAGTTTTATTGCCTTAAACTATTTAAAAAAATTTTTTATTGTTATGTTAATCACCATACATTACATCATTAGTTTTTGATGTAGTGTTCCATGATGCATTGTTTGTGTATAACACCCAGTGCTCCATGCAGAACGTGCCCTCTTTAATACCCATCACCAGGCTAACCCATCTTCCTACCCCCCTCCCCTCTAGAACCCTCAGTTTGTTTTTCAGAGTCCATCGTCTCTCATGGTTCGTCTCCCCCTCCGATTTCCCCCCCTTCATTCTTCCCCTCCTGCTATCTTCTTTTTTTTTTTTTTT
>NC_138377.1:31487262-31508161 GCF_054177405.1 Leptonychotes weddellii | reverse complement strand
GGGTATATTTTGTTAGAAGAAACTGTATCTGAAAATTTTAAAGAGTGAACAACTTATATATATATGCCAAAAATAAGGGTAACTATTATGAAGGGATAGAATATGACTCTAAAAATGAAAAATAAAAATGTTTTTTATTTTTTATTTATTTATTTATTTTTTAAGATTTTATTATTTGAGAGAGAGAGAGAGAGAGCACAAGAGGGGGGAGCGGGAGAGGGAGAAGCAGACTCCCTGCTGAGCAGGGAGCCCGATGCGGGACTTGATCCCGGGACTCCAGGATCATGACCTGAGCTGAAGGCAGTCGCTTAACCAACTGAGCCACCCAGGCGCCCCTAAAAATGTTTTTTAAAAAAGGGATTGATAAGATGTTGGTTGAAAAAGGGAAAAAGAAAAATTAAAAAAAAAAAAAAAACCCACAGGTTAAAAAAAAAAAATTAACTTTGAAAGACTAAAGAATCATAGTAAAAAAAGCCATGAATTCTTTGTGCAGTATTGCCCTAACGCTGGACTTCTGCCGTTCTATTGATCGGTAAACTTGGTCTTGGCTGGCTGTTCTTGCTGATCTTCTGGGGGAGGGGCCTGTTGCCGTGGTTCCCAAATGTCTTTGCTGGAGGCAGAATTGCCCCGCCCTTGCCCGGTCAGGGCTAAGTAATCTGCTCGGGTTTGGTCTCAGGAGCTTTTGTTCCCTGCAAGCTTTCCCTACAGCTTTGGAGGCCGAGAGTGAAAATGGCGGCCTCCCAGTCTCCGCCCTGAAGGGGGTGAAAACTCGGGGCGGACTCCTCAGTGAGCCCCCAGAGAAAAACAGTCAGTCACTCCCGTCTCCCTGCTCTCCAGCCGCACTCCGTGCTCACCCGGCCTGTGACCGAGCACTTCTATCTCTGGTACACGACCCCGGGTGGAGTCTCCAAACCCAGCAGATCCCTGCGGTGCGCTCCCGCGCCACTCCTCCCGGGGTGGAAGGGGAGTCTCCCCGGATCTGCCAATTTTTGGGTCCCTGCTGGAAGAGCGGTGGCCCGACTGTGCCACGAATCACATTTTATGGCAACCCCGAGCTGAGAGCCCACTCCTCGGCTCCGTCTCTGCAGCCGGCTTCCATGCTCCCATACCTGGGAGCTCTGCCGCACTCAGGCATCCCCAGTCTTTCTGTGACCCCGAGGGTCCTGAGACCACACTGTCCCACGAGGATTCCACCCCCCACTTAGCCACTGGGGCAATGTCCCTCAGCGGAGCAGACTCTAAAAGTTCTGCTTTTGTGCTCCGGGGCTCTATCACTTGCCAGAAGTGGCCGTTGGAGGCCCCCTCCCCCGCCGTCCATCCTCCCGAATATCACCTCGGATTCACTTCTCCGCACATCCTACCTTCCAGAAAGTGGTTGCTTTTCTGTTCAGAGAGTTGTTGCTATTCTTTTCTTCGATCTCCTGTTGAGTTTGTAGGTGTTCAGAATGGTTTGATCCCTATCCAGCTGAATTCCTGGGACCAGACGAAATTTAGGTCTCCTACTCCTCCGCCATCTTGCTCTGCCAAATCATTAGTTTTTGATGTAGTGATCCACGATTCATTGTTTTCATATCTTAGTGAGATGTGTGGTCAAGATTCCTAGCCTTCCCAGTCTGACAAACAGATACTATCTCCCTGAAAATTTTACTAACTTTTTTATATATTGCCGGATTAAATTTGTCAGTGTTTTTTTCTATGTTAACAAGACATGTTTACCTGTAATTTTTCCTTCTTATGATGTCTTTTCAGTTTTGGAGCAAGGTTATACAGGCCAATTCTATTCTCTAGAAGGGTTTTATAAAATTGGTACTCATTCTATCTTAAATCTTTGTTAGAATTCTTACCAGTGAAGCCATTTGGGTCTAGAGTCTTTTGGGGAAGGTGCAGGGTTTGAGTTGGGGAGTGAAAGGGGACATGTGGGAAGGTTTTAAATTCTGGATTTGATCTTTTTAATAGAAATTGGCCCATTCAGATTTTCTCTTTTTTTCTTATATCAGTTTTATAATGTTTTTTTTAAGGAATGTTTCCATTTTATCAACATTGTCAAATGTATAAACATAAAATTGTTCATTATGCCTTTCTAATTTTCTTCTCCATACCTGTAATACCTGTAGTAATGTCCCCTTTTTCATTCCTGATACTGATTGTGTTTTCTCCTTTTATCTTGATAAAAGTTTTATCAGTTTCATTTACCTTCTCAAAGAACTAGTCTGGTTTTTTTTTGTTTTATTTGTTTTTTCTCTAATCATATGTCTGTATTTTATTGATTTCTATTCTTGGTTTGATAATTTCTTATAGTCTCTTTCATGAGTGTTTTTTTGTTTTGTTTTTTTTTGCTGTGGTTTTTAAAGCTTTTCAGAAAAAAATTTGTATCATTGATTTTAAACCTTGCTTCTTTTCTAATACATGCCTGGTGAACTTCAAATTTCTCTCTAAGCACAGTTTTAAGTTGCATCCCACAAGTTTTGACAATGTCCTATTTTAATTTAATTAAAATGATTAAAAATTTAAAAATATTTTCAAATTTCTATTGTTATTTTTTTCTTTGACCCATAGGTTATTTAGGAGTGTGTTGCTTAATTTCTAAGTAGGACACTTTCTTCCTTCTCTCCAACTGGAGTGATTGAATATGGTAAGAGTAAGGTGATAAAACTTACTTTACATTAGTGTACTCGGGCAGTATTTTGAATTTGCCTTTATTTTATGTAGTGTTGTGTTTTTCCTGTAATTATATGTATACATATGTAATCTTTCAAACATGGGCATTCATTTTGTAAGTGTAAATGTACAAAGTTCCCATTGTGGATGATTTATCCTTTTGTTCATGTATTGACAAGTTATAACTGTTGATTTGGAAGCAGGTATTTTTTTTTTTTTTTTTTTTTATTTATTTATTTTGAGAGAGAGAATGAGAGACAGAGAGCATGAGAGGGAGGAGGGTCAGAGGGAGAAGCAGACTCCCTGCCGAGCAGGGAGCCCGATGCGGGACTCGATCCCGGGACTCCAGGATCATGACCTGAGCCGAAGGCAGTCGCTTAACCAACTGAGCCACCCAGGCGCCCTGGAAGCAGGTATTTTTGATGAATACTTTTTAATTGAATTTTCAAAATATAGATAAAACTATAATCAGAATTAGTCAACAGTTCAACACAAACAAGTAAGTATAGCTTTCATATAAATAATCAGAGACTATTCAAGTGTGAATTAAATTTGGCTATCATTTTACCAGGGATCCTTATAATAACCCACTTGCTGAAGATGGTTGGATCTCTGGGGTTTTTGTGTGTGCTTGGCTTTAATGTGTGTTTGGCTTTAAATGGCAAACTATGGCTGCTGGGACAAATCCAGCCCTCCCTTGTTTCTTTGGTTTTTGTTTTTGTTTTTGTTTTTTAATGGCTCCCAAAGAAAGAATGGTTTTACATTTTTAAATGGTTGGAGAAGAAATAAATTCCAAGGAGAACATGCAACAGAGGCTATATGGAACCACAAAGCCTGAACAGTTCCCTATCTGGCCCTTTATACAAAGTTTGCTGACCAAAAGTTTGTATGAATCAGGATGTACTCATTTTTAGCTCGTTTCTTTCTCTTAATCTCTAAATTGTTATGCATATTGCATGTGAGTATTGACATGCTCTGAAAGTAAGTCAGAGTCAATTATTGATACTATTCTTATGTTTTTGCTGATTTTACTATAAATATATACTTTGATTTCTTCTTGCTTTATGCTTTTACAACTATTCCATGTTTTCATCGGTCTGCCTCCTTGAAACCGTTTATATTTAGAGCTGAAATGGGACTTATGGGTAAGAGATTGGGTATGTTTAGAAATGAACAGTCTGGTGAAATGAAAGGAGTGTGAGTTTTTCAGATTTGAATTTGGATCTCAAGTATACTACTTACTAAATGATCTTGAAAAAGATTTACAATCTTTCTGATCTTCAGGTTTTTCACTTGTAAAATGGCAATAATAATCTATTTTGCAATATTGTTAAGTTTTAACAAAAGACTTAAAAGCTTATTGAGAAGACATCCTTTGTATTAGTAGTTCATCAATAAATAGTAATTTTAGCTAATGGTAGCTGATAATCTAGTTTTCGCTAATGGTAGGTAGGTCGTAATCTAAAAAGCACATGGCCTTAAATACTTTTCATAGAATTCAGAATACTTATTTCCTTTGTTTCTAATAGAAAGAACTCTCTTATGTCAGATGTTTAGCACAGTTGGATTAGAATTCAAAAACCTATGTATTCTTTAGAGTAACTCTTTACCTTGAGAAAATTACTTAAGCTCTGTGGGCCTAGAATCAAAACTGAAGAAAGTCGATTGGGATAGGTGATCACATTTGATAGATCTGTATGTTTTTGCAAACAGAATAGTTAAATAATACACTAGGTTGAATTGGAGCATAGAATTGGCTTTACTCCTTATAATTTGGTTCTCATGACTAAATTATGTTTTTTTTAGCTGATTGATGCTTTTAGGTATAGGAATTATAATTCCCCATCCTAAGCTTTATTTAAAATATAAGAATTTTAATTATTAATTATCACTACCCAGAAAGGTCTCTAGGGAAGAATGGATTGTTCTATGACAAAGGTGTCACACAATAAAAATACTAAATTCTTAAATAACTCGTTTGAAAAATTTTAAACTTTGTGTTTTAATTATTTTCCATATATAAATGCCATAGAGACAAAGTGAATTTGCATTAAATATTTTAAAATGTATGAATATTTGCGTTTAGGAGCTGGATTAAACATTTTTTACGTAATATCCTTTATTCTTTTATCCTGGTATTATGGAGCTGATAAGAGCTCTAAACACTTGATAATTGAAGGTAATAATAACAGGAAATATGACTATAGTCATCAATTTCAGTGTTACCTGATTTATCGAAGGTACATAATCTAATAGTTGTTTAGAAAACAACTTTTCTGACTATTTTTCATATTTCTTTTAGGCAGACTTTTATTTCACTATGAAGATGTTTGTTTTGTTTTTGCAGTTCTCACATTGACAGTTTATAATTCATTCAGTTAAAATGATGAAAGAAAATGGTTATTTAATAGTTTCAGAGATCAGTATTCTAGACAAAACTGTCTGGAGGAGAATAAATATAAAAAGATTTCAAAATATTATAGTTAGCCTGTGAATTACAATGGCTAGAAGGAAGTATAGTATAAAATAGCACACTGCTTTTCTTGTTGTTGTTGCTGGTTCAAATAAAATAAGTTTGATTTTAATCCAGTCCTTTTGTTCTTTTAAACTGTATGCAAAAGGTGTTGCTTGGCAGAGATGTTTCACATCAGAAATACATAAGAGATTCTAGTAAGGTTTGGAGAGAAACTGAGGTTCCCCTAATAAATGCAGATGCTAAATCTGCAAATAAATAAAGACAAAAGGGACATTCAGAAGTATAGTTTAATATTAATTCTAAATTGTATTCAGTAGCATGTCGAAAATATCTCTTACCACATGATACGTACAGAAGCTAAGTGATTTAGTCATTTTTCTGCAAGTCAGTGGCAGAAACAGAAATAGAATCTTCCAAGGAATTAGAAAGCTGTATCTAATTTTCAGTACACTGCCAACACTGTCATTTTTTATACCTTTTCAAGTTCCTCTTCCCTTAAGTATTTACTCAGGACAGTATGTTTTACTAGCCTACAAATAATGACCAAAATATCCTATAATTACCTCTGCAATTGTTACATGTGATCAGAGGCTCCATCTACCAATATTAGAAATGGTGATTTGAATCATTACAACTTTAAATTATACAGATACACCTGTATAAGCATATAGGGGCTATGTTTAATATTTATTGAACTTAACTATAGTAACAGCTTATAATCTGTATTAATAAATACAAATGGCACATTTGACACAGAAGTTTGCTATGATCAGTACTTGTAGCATTTCATGTGGGTCATGGATCTATAGGAAGAAACCATATGCTGTAAGATTAGATTATTTGGTCAATCGTACATAAGCTTATTAGAAGTGGTGTGGCCACGTGGAGTAGGAATATATCTAATTATGTCCAAATGTAGCTTCCATTGGCCCTTTAGAGTATCATAAACTGCCTGTGCAATTGTCCACACAAGGTATTGTCTTGCCAGCTCTAAAGTCATTTGCGGTTATACTGTAATCTTTTTATACCTGGAACTAATGTCAGCTTTTTGGAAGAATGTTCGCAGTCTATGCATTTCCATTTATGGGAATGTATACCAGCTTTGGGGTCTATAAGTTCTTGAGCCAGACCCAACACCAGTAAAGCCCTATTCTGATCCTTAAGAAGAAAGCAAAATTCAAGATATCTCAATAATAAATATGCCTCTAGCTTCCCAGCATTTTGGAGAGTATCTCTCTCCACAATACTATTAGTGTTGTATCCTCTACACACACACACACACACACACACACGCGGAAGATTGGTTGCAAACTAACCTACACCAGTTGATCATTATTATTTGACTACTTTTGATAGCTATTGGTAGCTATATTGGTAGCTTCCCCAAACTAGAGGTCAGTGAGGAAGACAGGCCTCCTCCCTCATAATTTTGCCAACATTTAATGTGTTACAGTGAGACAAGGCTTGGATTGAATTCTGCCACATATAGAAACATAATAAGCCGGTGCAAAAACAGTCATGCAATATATTCTGTAACTCTGAAGTCCACACCCTCTATCCTTTTAAGTGTTCTTGCAATACCTTCTGTAAAAGGTTCTCTTAAGGCAGTTGTGGCATTATTCTAACTACTGGATTTGGTCAATCTTCTGTTCAGGTATCTGAGAATATTTGAATCAGTCCCTGGACATTATGTTTTTGGAACCTAAGCCTAATGCACCATCCCAAAGATTATAGACTACTGGGTTTACTAGATTCTTACATGCTGTTCATAAAGTACTTCTGTAACATTTCTAGATATTTCACATTTTCATGTATATTGAATTAATTATAACAATGAAATAATATTTCTAGAGTCTTCTTAGCTAATAAACTGCCTTTTATTGGAAATAAAGCTGGCTGAAGAGCTTAATATTACTGTTTCCTTTGGGATATTGTCTTCTTCCCCCAGATTTATTGAGATATAATTGACACATAACATTCTGTAAGTTTAAGTTGTGAAGTGTGATGATTCGGTATTTGTATTTATTATGAAATGTTTACCACAGTAAGGTTAGTTACTTAATTACATGTGTGTGTGTGTTAAGAACTTTTAAGATCTACTGTATTAGCAACTTCCAAGTATACAGTACAGTATTATTAACCATAGTCACCATGCTGTACATTAGATCCCCACAGCTTATAACTAGAAGTTTGTGTCCTTTGATCACTTTCACCCATTTTCCCCATCCCTCCATCTCTCTACCCCCTGGCTACAGCCAATCTACTCTTTGTTACTTGGAGTTTGATTTTTTTAGATTCTAAGTTATAAGTAAGATTATACAGTATTTGTCATACTCTAATTTATTTTGCTTAGCATAATGTTCTCAGGATTCATCCATGTTGTTGCAAGTGTCAGGATTTCCATCTTTCTCATGGCTGAATAATATTCAGTTGTATATGTATACACATATTCTTTATCCATTCATCCATTGACAGACACTTGAGTTGTTTCCATGTCTGACTTTTATGAATAATGCTGCAATGAACGTGGGAGTGCAGATACCTCTTTGAAATACTGATTTTATTTCCTTTGGGTATATATTCAAAAGTGAAATTGCTAAATCATACAATAGTTCTATTTTTAATTTTTTTGGCAACCTCCATACTGTTTTCCATAGTGGCTGTACTAATTAACATTCCCTCCATTAATGCACAAAGGTTCCCTATTCTCCACAGCCTTGCCAACACTTCTTATATCTTGTCTTTCTGGTAATAGCCATTCTAACAAATGTGAGGTGATATTTTATTGTGATTTTGATATGCATTTCCATGATAGTGATGTCAGGCACCTTTTCATGTGCCTGTTGGCAGTTTGTTTGTATTCTTTCAAAAAATGTCTATTTAGTTCTGCCCCCCATTTTTATTTATTTAATTTTTTTTTTAAAGATTTATTTATTTATTTGACAGAGAGAGACACAGCGAGAGAGGGAACACAAGCAGGGGGAGTGGGAGAGGGAGAAGCAGGCTTTCCACCGAGTGGAGAGCCCGACGCGGGGCTCGATTCCAGGACCCTGGGATCATGACCTGAGCTGAAGGCAGACGCTTAACGACTGAGCCACCCAGGAGCCCCTCTGCCCCCCATTTTTAAACCAGCTTTCCTTCCTGTGCAGAGCTTTTTTTTTTTTTTTTTTAGTTTGATGTAGTCCCACTTACTAATTTTCCTTTTGTTGCTTGTGTTTTTGGCAAAAATCATTGCCAAGACTGACATAAATGGGCTTTTCCCCTGTATTTTCTCTCAGGAGTTTTATGGTTTCAGTTCTTAAGTCCTTAGTCCGTTTTGAGTTAATTTTGTTAGTGATGTAAGATAAGGGTCCAATTTCATTCTTTTGCATGTAATGATCCACTTTTCCCAGCACCATTTATTGAAGAGACTTTTTCCCTTTGAGTATTCTTGGCTCCCTTATCAAATATCAGTTGACTAAGTATTTGGGGGTTTATTTCTGGGCTCTTGTTTCTTTTCCATTGGTCTATGTATCTTTTATGCAAATACTGTACTGTTTTGATTGCTATAGTTTGAAATCAGGAAGTGTGATGTTCCAATTTTGTTCTTTCTTCTTGAGATAGTTTTGGCTATCTTTTGTGATTCCATACTAATTTTAGGGTTGTTTTTTCTATTTCTGTGAAAAATGCCATTGGAATTTTGGTGGGGATTGCATTGAATCTGTAGAGGGCTTTGGGTAGTATGGACATTTTAATAATATTAATTCTCATCTGTGAACATGGGATATCTTTCCATTTGTGTCTTCTTTGGTGTACAGATCTTTCACCTCCTTGGTTAAATTTATTCCTAGTATTTTATTGTTTTGATGCTATTGTGAATGGAGTTTTTAAAAATTTTTCAGATGTTTTGTTCTTAGTGTATAGAAACAACTCATTATTGTATGTTGATTTTGTATCCTGCTACTGTACTGAATTTGTTGATTAGTTTTAACAGGTTTTTGTGGTGGAGTCTAGGATTTTCTATATGAAAGATGGTATCATTTCCAACACAAACAAGTTTACTTCTTCCTTTCTGATTTGGATGCCTTAATTTATTTTTCTTACCTAATTGCTCTGGCTAAGACTTCCTCTACTGTGTGGAACAGGAGTGGTGAGAGTGGGCATCCCTTTCTTCTTCCTGATCTTAGAGGAAAAGCTTTCAACCTTTCACCACTGAGTGTGATATTTGCTATGAGTTTTTCATATGTAGCTTTTAATATGCACCCAATTTGTTGGGTTTTTTTATATGCAAGGATGTTATATTTTGTCAAATGCTTTTCTGGGTTTATTGAGATAATCATGATTTTTATCTTTCATTCTGTTAATATGGTGTAACACACTTAGTGATTTGCATATGTTGAAGTATCTTTGCATCCCAGGATATCCTACTTGATCATGGTTGTGATCCTTTTAATGTACTCTTGGATTAGATTTGCTCATATTTTGCTGAGAAATTTTTCATCCATATTCATTGGAGATATGGGTCTGTAGTTTTCTTCTTGTAGAGTCCTTTCCTGGCGTTGGTCTCAGGGCACTGCCTAATAAAATGATTTTGGGAGTATTCTCTCCTCTATTTTTTGAAAGAGTTTAAGAAAGATTGGCATTAATTCTTCTTTAAATGTTTGGTCGAATTCATGAAACAGTCTGGTCCTGGTCTTTTTTTTGTTGTGAGATTACTGATCCAGTCTCCTTACTTGTTACTGGTCTGTTCAGATTTTCTGTTTCTTCATTATTAAGTCTTAGTAGGTTGTATGTTAGTTGGAATTTATCTATTCTAGGTTATTCTGTAGTCTTAAACTCCTTTGAGTTTCTATGGTACCAGCTGTAATTTCTTTTCTTTCATTTATAATTTTATTTATTTGATCCTCTCTCTATTTTAGTCTAGCTAAAGATTTGTTAACTTTATCTTCTTAAAATACCAGCTTTCGTTAATATTTTCTGTAGTTTTCCTGATCTCTATTACATTGATTTCTGCTCTGTTATTTCCTTTTTTCTGCTAACTTTGGTCTTTGTTCTTTTTCTATTTCCTTGAGGTGTAAAGTTAGGTTGTTTATATGAGATGTTTCTTTCTTCTTAATGTAGGTGTATATTGCTATAATGTTGCCTCTTAGAACTGATATTGCAGCATCCTATAGGTTTTGATAAGTTACGTTTAATTTATTGTTTAATTTCTACATATTTGTTCTTTTCATAGCTTTTCTCCCTGTTACTGATTTCTAGTTTCATGTCATTGTGGTCAGAAAAGACACTTAGTGTGAGTTCAGTGTTTTTGTGACCTATCATGATGATCTACTCTGGAGAATGTTTCACGTGCACTTGAAAAAAATGTGTTTTGCTGCTGTTGGATGTAATATTCTGTATATGTCTGTTTGGTCCTTTCTGTGTAAAATGTGGTTCATGTCCAGTGTTCTTTCCTTGTTGATTTTCTGAAGGAATGCTTTGCTCATTGTTCAAATTAAGGTATTAAGGTATTCTGTTACTGTGTTGTTGCCTGTTTCTTCTTCATTTCTGTTAGTATTTGCTTAATGTATTTTGGTGCTCTGATGTTGGGTGCCTGTATATTTACAGTTATTATATCTTGTTAATGAATTGATCCCTTTATCATTTGTAATTACCTCCTTTGTCTCTTTTTAAAGTCTTTGGATTATAATCTATTTTGTCTGATAGAGATATAGCTATCCTTGCTCTCTTTTGGTTTCCATTTATATGGAATTGCTTTTTTTCCATCCCTTCACTTTGAGCCTCTGTGTGTCCTTAAAGCTGAAATGAGTCTCTTGTAGACTGGGTATGTAGCTGGGTTTTATTTTTTTATCCATCTGGCCACTCTTTATCTTTTGATTGGAGAATTTAGTACCTTAACACACAGAGTAATTATTGCTATTTGGAGAGTTACCGATGCCATCTTATTAATTGTATGGGCCAAAACATTAAGGAGGAGGGAACACTTTCAAACTTAATTATATTTCTACAAAAAAGAAAACTAGAGACTATCCCTGATGAATATGCAAAAATTCTCAACAACAAAATATAAGCAAATCTTAAAGGGCTTATTCCCTAATAAAATATTTTGTTACTCCTTGAGTGTAGATTTAGAACACACATACACCAATACACACAAATGCATTCACCACATACACCATTTGCTAGATATTTTAAAGTTAATTACTGACATTGTAGTATAGTTATATAGAGACTGACTATTTATCATCCTTTAAGGGAAATTACATTTGATTTTCATCTTATTTTTGTTTCTGTTATATTTCCAATAACATTTGTATACAGAGAACCACTGCTTCAGAGCAGATGTCATGCCTGATCTGCTTCATTTAAAGGAAATCAGGTTTCATGGAAATCATAAATTATGTAAATGGTTCTTTTAATGACCTTTTGTCTTAACTATGGTATACAATATATCAATAGAACAGTCATCCTTAAAGTGATAATCTGTAGTCAGGTAAGAAATCTTAAGTTAGATGAGCAATTAGTATAGTCTAGTAAGTGAAAATAAGCATGCATATGCTGCCTGAATTGTATTAATGTTCAAAGATATAACAGACTTAATTTAAATATATGAAACTTCTGTGTTTAGAGAACCAAGCAAATAAAAAATTGCATCATGCTTTCAAAGCTTAAACCCCGAGAGAATGCTGTTTCTGGTATGCCTCTATGCATGTATAAATGTGTGTATATTCATACTGTCCTCCCTTCCCCTGAGTTTTCTCTGTCCATTGAGGTTCTGTCCATTTTTCAGGGCCTTTGTCCAATAAGCTTCTTCCTAAAGACTTTCCTCAGTTTCCTTCTTGCATAAAATTATCTATTGTAGTACTTGTTTTTACCAGACTTGTATTAAAAACATTTATGGACTTGGGGTGCCTGGGTGGCTCAGTCGGTTGGGCATCCGACTCCTGATTTCGGCTCAGGTCATGATCTCAGGGTCCTGGGATTGAGCCCTGTGTCTAGCTTCCCCCCTCAGCAGGGAGTCTGCTTGTTCCTCTGCTGCCCCACTCCCAGCTTGTGTGCTTTCTCTCTCTCTCTCTTTCTCTCAAATAAATGTTAAAAAAAAATTTGTGGACTTGTTTTTCTTAACCTCTTTAGTGCTAACTACCTTGAAAGTAGGGGCTATTTAATTCATCTTTGTATCCTCCACAGTATTAAACATAGTGCCTTCTATAGAGTAAGTTTTGAGTATGTTTTTAGGAATGCATTTACTTAGAGTTTTAATACCAAAATATTCCAGAGAAATTCATTTTAAGGATGTTTCTTTTTTCATCCTAATTGATCAATCTGACTGGTTTTTATTTACCTATTTTTTTGTTGTTGAATCCAACTGCTTCAAGGGAAGGTTCTTGGAATTAATTTGGGAAGCACCCTGACATATTTGGATTTTAAGGAAGAAAATTATATCCATATCTCTACATCAAAGAACCAGTGGTAATTATAGGAGGATAGGTATTTAAAGAGCATGCCATGTAGGTTGCTATTGTGTCCCTCTTCTCTTTACTGAATTCCCATTTCCTCCTCCCCAAATATCCAATCACTAGGACAGAAGTAGGCTAGGAAACGTTTCTTTGACTAACTGCTAAGGTTATTAATGATGTTTAAAAACTTTGTAAGATGATGATTTGCTCTTGTAGTTGATGAGTGTTTTTTTGTAACTTTATAAATGAGAAACAGGATGGTTTACATGTTATGTTTAGTGTAAAGGAAAACTTGAAAATAATTTTATACTCTTTATTTGTATTCTTTATCTGAGCAAATTTTTTTTTTGATATAAAAAATTAGAAGAATGATGTTATAATGGTTTATATAACTAGACTTCTGTTTTCATGGAACTATCCCAAAGCAGTGGTTTTCAAATTGTGGTTGTCTTTTTTTTATTATTTATTTTTTAAATTCAAGCATAATTAAAATGCAGTGTTGTATTATTTTAAAGTGTATAGTATAGTTATTCAGCAATTCTATACATTACTCAGTGCTCATCAGGATAAGTGTTCTCTTAATCCCCTTCACCTATTTCACCCATTCCTCCCCACCCCCACCCCTTTCTGGCAGTGTGATCATTTGACAGTAGCATAAACATTACCTGGGAACTTATTACAAATCCAGATGCTCAAGCCCCACTCCCAGGCCTCTTGAATCATAAACTCTGGAAATGTGGCTCAGTAATTTAACAAACTGTTTAGATGGATCTGATGTGTACTTTTAATAGTTACAGTTAGGGGCGCCTGGGTGGCTCAGTCGTTAAGCGTTTGCCTTCGGCTTGGGTCATGATCCCGGGGTCCTGGGATCGAGCCCCGCATCGGGCTCCCTGCTCGGCGGGAAGCCTGCTTCTACCGCTTCCACTCCTCCTGCTTGTGTTCCCTCTCTCGCGGTGTCTCTCTCTGTCGAATAAATAAATAAAATCTTTAAAAAAAAAAAAATTTGGAAAAAAAAATAGGTACAGTTAATAAGATGGCATTAGTAAGTCCTTACTAATAATTACTCTCAGTGTAAATGTATTGAATTCTCCAATCAAAAGATGGAGTGATTAGATGGATAAAAAAACAAAGCCCAACTATATACAAGAGACCACTTCAGCTTTAAGGATACATGTAGGCTCAAAGTGGAGGGATGGAAAAGATTAAGAACCACTGCCCTAATAGGTATAAAAATTTGATATTTAAAGTCCTGATAGAGAAAATTCATAACAGAAAAAGAAATAGTTAACTACCAGTAAATCATCTTTGGGAGTTTATCATGATGCAGTTAGTCTCAGAAACCTGGTAGTGTTTACTAATGAAATAAATATTCACATCTTGTTTCCTGTTAAGTGTAAAACTTCATGCAATATGATGGAAGTGAAGTTTATATTAGTTCAAAAGCACTTATTGGGAACCTTCTATTTATTCATTTTAGGAAGATAGCTGCTTTTGCAAGATTTATATTGACTCATTTATGCAGCCAAAGCTTCTATTAACAGCAAAAGCCTTGAAACGAGAATGTGAATAAAATATTGCCATACTTGTTTGTGTCAAAGAATATAAACCAACATGTGTAAATTTCAGTTTATCTATTCTGGCTTTGTTTTCCAATTAAAACCTATGAGGATTGCTTTTCATAATTCATCTATGTGTGATATGTGAGTTGGTATATATTACTCTTAATAGATGTCAATCATTTTTATCTTTTTTGTTCTACCCATTTTTCCTTCCTTGAATGATGCCATTAGTGCCAAATCAACAAGGAGATATTTATGAGTTCTTTGTTTTCTAACAGGACTTTTGCATATTTACAGAAAAATTTGGTTACAGAAAGGAAGGTATTGACATTTGGACAGATGTTTATTTTCTCAATCTTGGGAGGAAACAGTTTATTTTGTCCATGACATCTGGCTGAGACCATTAGAATCTCATTGTGATAACTAAAAGCCATGGTATTGAATTTGCCTTTGAGGTATTGGAAATAGAATGATGTACTTGAGTGCACTTTGTTCCACAAAGGCATAGCTTGAAAGGAGCATAATATGAGAATGGTCAGTTTAACCAGATTTTTTTTTCTTCTATCCAATTAAAGTAATATTTAAAGTCATAAATACCCATTTTGGTTATATATCCATATTTTATTCATGATGAATGCATATGGTTTCTTTTATTCTTTTATTCTATATTTATGTGTTCCCCCCCCGAAATTTTATGCTATTCTGAAGTATTTTGATATAAAATGTACTTCATTATTTTTAGATAGATTTATAGTGATGTTGGTATTTCATGATCTCTGCTTACTTCAGTAACCTTTATTTTCAGTATTCCTAATTTGCATTCTAAACTTCTGCTTTATTGAGCAATTTATAGTTCTTCAAGAGCGCTATGCTTCCTGCCTCTGTTCCCTTTGCACATTTTACTATTTTGCTGATTCAACCTCCATGCCCATCTTTCCTAAGCATTTTTAGTGGGTCCTACTTGTGCTTTAGGAGTCAACCCAAACATGTCCTCTGAGAATCCTTTTCTGATCCCGCTCATCTGGATTCAGTGCTCTTTCTGTGTTTCAGCGTGTTCTTCTAGCACCTGTGACTAACACCAGTCATTTTACTTAACCACAGTGTAATAACTTTTTATACAGTTGTCTCTTTTACTGAGTCTTAAGTATCTCTACTTAAGGAGTGAGCCATATCTTATTCATCTTTATATTAAGTACCTTGTTCAGAGGCTGGTATCTTTAATAAAATATCCGACAAATGAATAAATGAATGAACAAATGAATGAACCTGATTGATTTGGGGAGCATTTGTATCTGACTGAAAATAATTCCTGTATTCTCAGCTGATAACTGTCATCTTAGACATGCTGATGCATGCCTGTTATATCTTTGATACCCTATATTAGGATGATATTTTCTATAAATCATACAATAGACATTTATTTACAGATTTAGTAATTTTATGATTGAAGGTTAGATGCCATCTTTTTTTTTTTTTTTTTTTTTAAAGATTTTGTTGATCTGCCTTTTACCCCATTGGTCAAAATACTCCTTTTGCATATTTGGGCCCCATTTTGGGTTGTGGGTTCCATTGTATTGTGGATTTTTGTGTGTGTGTGTGATCTAGATATAGAGTTCTTATCAGCAATTATATAGTCATTGTTCTGAAATTGAGTATTCTCATGTCATTGTGAAAGATATTAGCCATAATATTTTTTGTAGGTCAGGTAACTATGGTAGTCATCACTGTGATAAAATATAAAAACATACACTGCTATTCATAACCAACAGGAAGACCTTAGCTCTGACAAATGACTTATAGGCTCTAAACAGCAATGTTGAATTTATTTGGATTGCTGAACATCATAAGCATAAAAAGAGAAAGTAGAACCCTGAGTCAAATATAATGCATTCAGCATCTACAATAATTTGGTTTTAAATGTTTAATCAGCATATAGAGATCATTTGTGCTTTCCAACCTCTTGTTTAGATGCTGAGGATCTCATCTTTGTTGTATAGAATAGGAGGGTATTTAAGAAAACAGTGTTTCACATTTATTTTCTTTAAACTTTTTGAATTAGATCTGAATTAGACAGCTAAGAATCTTTGTTTATTTTTTAATACCAAACCTTAAAACTCCTTGTTCAAAAGATTAACGAAAGTAAATTGCTATCTATCATGGTTGCTATTTGCTTATTAGGAACATTAAAAAATGGAACAAAGATATAAAGATGATAGGTTGAGGTGGTAACAATTAAAGAGGTAGAGGAAGTAAGTCAAGAGATTGAAGACCTGTAAGTTTGGGCCCAAGTTCTAGTATCTTGACGGATCCTGTACCCAGGATCTAGGTTCTTTCACATATATTACCTTTAATTTCAGGTGAAAAATAATAGTTTATTTTGCTTTAGGCTCTTCTTTTACTTACGTCTTCTCAACACTTAATTCTTTAGTTTGTATATGTTTGCATTTGGCATACTTGTTTGTCAAACTTCATTCAGTGATTCATTCATGCATTCAGTCAGGCTTTGTAGTCTGAGAAATCTGAAATTATGTTCCATCTCTGTTATTTAATTATTAGCTAGGTGAGTTACTTATCCTTTCTGACCATTAGTTTCTTCATTTATAAACCAGGAAATTAAACTTCCTGGTCAGAGTTTATTTTTTGTTTTATTTCAGTTCATAGAAACAAACTTAACCATAAGACGGAATTATTTTGTAAGAATACGTGGATATCCTTTGGAATCCAAGGGCAGGATGCAAATCAAGACCTTATATGAGCCTAGAAACAGAATTAGAAAGCTGGTAGAAACCCAGACCTTTAATCTCTGTTTCTCTCTTGCTCTTAGCTTTTGTCTCTCTGTCTCATCTGTCTGTGTCATCTCTGTCTGTCTTCTTTATTTGTACTTTCTTTCTCTCTCATCTCATTTCTGATTCTTTTTGTGTATCTACCTCATTCTTCTCTCTCCCGCTTTCTGCAGGTCACCTTTCATTACTTTAGTGTGCACATGGCCAAACACAGGAGCCCCACAACTCCTCGATTTGCATAACTTCAGTTTGAGTGACCAGCTGAGACTACGTAGTAGCTCTCAGTTTATATTCTAAATTTCCAGGAGAAGGAAACCAATGGACTCAGCTTGTCTCAGTTGTGTGCATCCTGCCCAATCAACTATGGAGGGAGGAGGGAGGGTTACATAATACAAGCATGGCTACTCTTTAGGTAGTGGCAGGGGTTAGTGCTAAAAGAAGGTTGCTGGTGGCTGTCCACTTAATGCCTTTCTCATTAGGGATGCTGTGATCATTATATAAATAACACATGAATATCTGTGACTTCCTAGTAGGCAGGGGAGCTGAATTAGTAGAGAATACTATATATCACCATAAAGTAGATGCCTCTCAAATATTAACTGTTTCATTTAATCTTACTGGGCAAAAGGAGCAGTTATGACTCACACTTTATAGGTGGTCACAGAAATGTTAAGCAACCTGCCTACTATCACAAAGTGAAGTAGTTTTAGACTTAGAATGTAGGCATGTGAGTTATCTCTTTATCAAAATGCACTTATTAAATTCCTAATACCATATGAGGCTATGCCAAGAAAATTACTTTGGCCTTCCCCTGGTCATGAGAAGCATATAATTAAAACATGCATTAGACATTGCAGATAGCCAATAAGAGATATTAGTCAGGTATGAAAGGGCTAGTGATGCATTTAATGCAATTTTAGGGTACATAAATATGGGTCAGAATGTCGTAGTCACATTACGGACAATATTGGGATAGTTACTGAATTGAAGTATGGCCTTGGGAATTACACATCTCACCTGAGTAGGGTAAGGAGTGTCATTGATACCGTATACCCTGGGCTGTAGTGTGAAACCTTCTTTAATATTATTATTGAATATATATACATACATGTGTGCAAATATATATCAGATTGAAAACTTGAATGATTGTTTAAAATTGTGTAAAAACCTATGTTAGTTAACAATTAAGGACTGTAGAATTTCTGAACTATCTCATTGCCAGGCAGTCTTTGAAAGGAAGGAAAGAGCAAGAGATGGGCCTGCAGGGGTATTAATTGCATTGGCACATGCTGTCCTTGTCTCCTATATCTATATGAAAGTAGAATAGTAAACTCATTGAGTTAATTATAGGTCACATGTAGGCACTGTCATTGATTCTTATTGGTCATTAAGACAGTTGTTGCTTACATTGTATATATTTGTTACATAAGTTAATGCATAAACTGGTAGAGGCCTAACTTAGACGGTCTTTTCTCTTGGCATTTGCTGTCGTAGAGAATAAATTATCAGTTATACTCAAACATGCATGCAACACTGGAATAAAATTCCTTTAAGGACTTTTCCAGCACGCTAAAAAAAGATTGATTAGAGACTATTTTTAAGGTGTAAGAGGGAGTATTATCCTTTGTTCAGAAATATTAAGAAAATAACAGCAAATGGTGATTTCTTTAATAAGATGGCAAGTTGAAAAGAGACCTTGATGACTGAATTCATTAAAATGGTGTGGTATGGTTAAGTATTATGAAACAGTTTTCAGATTTTGCTGTATTGGGTCTGAAAGTGACAAAATTACAGAACAAGGAGGAAATTATTTCATTAGCTTATATGTTGCGATTGATTGTGCAGTGAATCTAAGGAGAATTTGTGGAAAGATATGTGGGTCCCATTCCTGGAAGGAATAAAGCCTAGAGTAAGTAAAGTTTTCTATTGAAGATCAATCATTTTATACAAGACTTTAAAGGAGAGCCTGTAGGTCAGAATAAAGTTAAGTAATGTCTAAGTTTTAGGTGTGATTAAAATAGAAGATAAGTAGCACGTTAAGGCAGTGGAAAAAGAGATAATGGTTCATTATCCAAAGTTTACATTTATAGTTTTAGAAAATTTTTTCTTATGTTTTTGAATAGATTATCAATCACAGATATATATGTTTTTTCAGTTAGATGGTATTTTAGGACCCTTGGAATATTACATACCTTTAAAATATTAGTAACCTAATACATGCATATGTGTATGTGACCATATTCAAGTTTATTGAGGAAAGAATTAATATCAAAATGGCTGTCAAATAAAAGATTTGTTAATTGGAAATTTGTATAGAGGAAATCTGAATACATAAGGAAAATGGGAATATGGAGGCTGGAATAAAAATGCTATTATAGCACTTTTTCTTCTCTATTGAAGCTCAAAAAATTTAGTTGGTTTGTGAATGACAGGCATTTACCTTCTGCATGAAGAGCCAGTGTAATTCCACCAAGTTTATAACATAGGCAGCCCTGCCTGAAGTTAAAGGCAGACTTGTGGTTTTAGGGATCATACAAGTTAACTACAAATCAATCAACTGCAATAGTATGAGTATGTGACTATTCCTCTGTCTGGTAAAGACATTAGTGTTTACAAAATGCAGCAGCAACATCAGTTAGTTGAAGGTTATGGCTCAAGTGCAATATATCACTTTATAGGGAATATCCTTTTAAACCTTTTATTTTTTTCATTCTTTTAAAAATTTTATTTATTTGACAGAGAGAGAGAACAAGCAGGGGCAGAGGGAGAGGGAGAAACAGGCTCCCCACTGAGCAGGGAGCCCAATGTGGGGCTTGATCCCAGGACCCTGGGATCATGACCTGAGCCGAAGGCAGACGCTTAACCAAGTGAGCCACCCAGGTGCCCCCCCCAACCTTTATTAACAAATCTCCTTAGCTTTGAAATGAGGAGAGGCTTTAAGGCACTCTTTTTTTTTTTTTTCCCCATCAGAGAAGACAAATGAAAAATACCTTGCTGACTGATCTTTAGAATTTGTTAAATCACAGATCTCTGCCCCAAATGATTTCCATCATTTGAGGTGTTAAGTGTCTTTCTTGACAGATTTTTTTTTTTTTTTAAGTAGGTTCCACGCCCAGCGTGGAGCCAAATGTAGGGCTTAAACTCACAACCCTGGGATCAAGACCTGAGATGAAATCAAGAGCTGGACACTTAACCAGCTGAGCCACCCAGGCGACCCTTTCTTGACAGATTTCTATAAACTACATTCAGGTATTTAGTTCAGTCTCATATAAATACATTGTAACTTTCAGAGTATAAAACAACCTAATACCATTTCCTACATAAATTACTACTAAAGTTTACCTCTCAAGCAACTGTTAGAATGACACATATTTAATTCAATCTATCTATAATACTAGAGTTTGAGTCAATTAGCTTAGATGATGTCAGAAGGCATGATGTTAAGGAAAAGGTCATGAATTGGTCCACACCCCAAACTGTTATATTTGTACGGAGAAAAATTCTATTTTGTAGTTAGAGATGGGCATTCTTATATACATATCAGTACTTGTCTTACTGATTCCTTACTCCCTCTTTGAACGGTGCCCATTTGAGAAGAGGGCTAAATTTTTTAGGAAATAAAAGAAGTTACTCAAAACATATTGTTCCATTGTCTTAATTAGTTATCTGTTTCTATGTAGCAGATTATTGCCTTAGAATTATTCTTGGGTGTTTAATGACAGGACATCTGGCTGCTGCCAGAACAAGTGATTCAAGAAAGTCAGAAGCTGCAAGGTCTTATTTGACCTAGCATTCAAAGTCATACTTGATCATTGGCAACATTATATGAGTTACTACATAGGTCATCTCTAGTCACTGTGGGAAGTAACTACACAAGAGAGTGCATACCAGGAGGTGAGAATCTTTCTGGGCCATTTTGTAGGCTTGCTGCTATACCTAGTATAATAAATTACTTACATGTTCATAGAATTTGAAAACTGTAAAGGA
>NC_138377.1:31475054-31487162 GCF_054177405.1 Leptonychotes weddellii | reverse complement strand
TTTAGATAAAGTGTTCCATGATTCATTGTTTGTGCATAACACCCAGTGCTCCATGCAGAACGTGCCCTCCTCAATACCCACCACCAGGCTAACCCATCCTCCCACCCCCCTCCCCTCTAGAACCCTCAGTTTGTTTTTCAGAGTCCATCGTCTCTCATGGTTCGTCTACCCCTCCCGATTTCCCCCGCTTCATTCTTCCGAAAACTGTAAAGGATTTTAAGGGTTATATGTATTAACTCTCTCATTTTTACAGCTGAGGAATGGAATATTAGATGGCTTATTATTTGCCCCAAGGTGATATGGCTAGTTTACGGCAGAGCCCAAACTAGAACCTTGGCCTCTGAACTTTAGGACAAGTTTGTTCTTTTAGACCTTATATTGTCACCATTGGCTCTACTAACATATTACAATTTGGGAATATATGTGAACTAAATATTTAATGGTTCTAATAGATACTCTTGTTTATACCTATCTTGGTTAATTCATTTATAAATACTTCTATTTTATTTGCCTCCCAACTCATCTCTTAGGATATTCTCTCTCTCTCCCCTACTCCCTCCCTCTCCTGTCTCTCTCAATTTTATGGTTCTCTACCCTGAATAATGATTTATTTGAAATGATATCCGGGGTAAAGTTCTGGCCATATGTAATATGAAGTAATAGGAAATAACATTAACATGTACTTGTAAAAATATGGATTTTTTAAGCTGCTCCCCTTTTGACACATGTATCAATTACATGTATTTTTTATAATTTTAGACAAGGAGCAAAAAAAGTATAAAGTGATTTTTCTTACGTTGTTACACAATAGGGAAGATTAAGAAGTGGCATGTCTAGTTACTGTAGTTTCCGTCGGAGATAATGGCTTTAGATTTTCTCCAAGGTGGCAGAACTCAGCATATGGAAGTCAGGTTGCCTTGCCTTAGAAAGATACTTGCTGTGTAGTACCTGGAAGCCTAATTACTGGAATAATAAATAAAGTAGAAATAGCAAGGGATAAAAACAATAGATAAAAATTAAATTACTAACATTGAAGAAAGGCATGACATAATCACAGATAACGCAGGTGAAAAAATGGGAAATAAAAACACAGAGAATATATTAGATATGGAGAACTAGCAGAGATACAGGATTAAGATAATTGCATGATGTAGAGAGTGGAAAATGTGGAAGAGAAAAATTATTCAAAGATATAATGAAGAAATTTTCTCTGAAAAGAATAAACAGTCATCAAGTCAAAATAATATTTTGTGTCCTAGGGATTTTGATTGCTTGACATATCTAGGTTAAATGATAGAATTTTGCTTTTTCTCTGGGTATCCAGAAAAAAGGGCATATCATTTCAAAGGGAGGAACATCAAGCTCTTAGTAAATGTCTTCCCAGGAGCAGTCAGTGCTGAAGACCATTTTAGCAATCTCTGTATACTTCTGAAATAAAGAAAATGTCGTTCAGGAATGTTATTCCTAGCTAAGATACCAAGTGTAAATTCAGTAGTCAGATATTCCCAAATACCCATGGGTACTCTTTGAGAAAATATCACTTAACTATGAAATCCAGCCATCTTTATTTAAAAGGTAAAACAAATTGATAACAAAATTGGCAGTGACTCCGTTTAAAAGGCAATACTAGACATTTATGCAATTTATGATTATGGAATTTAATATATTTGTTAGAAAATTGGACAGTGTGGATAATAGCATGCCCACAAAATTTGGAGTTGGAAATGTGAATATTGTTATGTTTCAGTTAATAACATGTGAAATTAAAAATGTACTTATAAAGACATGACTATTGCAGTCTGTTAATATTTTTTCACAATTTTTTAACCTTAATCTTTTAGAAAATATCAGTTTGAAATTGAGAAGTTCATGTATTTTCATTGAGGTTGTGCTTCCATTAAATTAAAATTAAGTGTATTATATTTAAAAAGCACAAATAATATCAATTGGATGCAATTTATATAAAAACTTTATTTCTGCATATGCATTGAAGTGGCTAGAATTAT
Organism: Leptonychotes weddellii; assembly: GCF_054177405.1. NCBI lineage: Eukaryota > Metazoa > Chordata > Mammalia > Carnivora > Phocidae > Leptonychotes > Leptonychotes weddellii. The sequence continues at coordinate 31,485,156 of NC_138377.1, read as the reverse complement.
GTTAATGTAAGTGATAGCTATTTTTGTGTGGTGATATTTGAGGGCTTTTTTTTTCTACATTTAAAAATCCCTTTAATCCTTTCAGATAAGTCCTAACTTATACAAAAATTAGTAAAAATATTTATACATTTTGGGACAAGTTATTTACTATATTTTCATATATTTAGGAAAAAGTCATGACTCTTACACATGAAAAAAAAGTGAGTCCCAGAAATGACATGTTTGATTCTTTGTCTTCTGCTCTTTTTACTCTCTTACATGAGTAGTAACACATGGAATTAAGATGTTTCCAGGGTAGTGGTAGAGAGAGCCGCAGTGTTACAAAGAAAACAAATAATAGGCTCTGTGGGTGTATGTATGCACATATAAAATAGGCTGAAAATTTTTGGTAAAGCAAACTTACCTACTTAGTACATGTACTATTAATATTTTGTGAATAAAATTATACTGTTTAGGTAACATTTAGAGAACTTTACAAAGTGGGCTTAAAAGGTGTCAGCATAGTCTTAACACTGAGCCTCATGGATTCTTGGACTTCAAATACTGCTGAATATGAATATCACTGGGGCTTGGATTTGCACAACTAGTTTGTATGTATGTATGCCTGATTTTATAAAGGTGTAGTTACACGTTACCTATTTGTTGAGGGAAGATGATCAATCTGAATTAATGACAACTGTGAATCATATAGCATTTCGTGATAAATACAGCTATACTGCTTTCAAGTTCATGTAATCCAAAATAAGTGCAACAAACTATCTGCAAGGAGAGAGTCCACTGGACCTGATATAATCAATAGGTAATGGTAATGGGTTAATAGTACTATCTGTTTATACACCAGTAATTAGTATATTTGTGTTCTGAAAAAATTGTTTTTGTCAGTGAAAAATATTGCTACCAAACCTCACCCCAATAAGTATGTATACAATTTTTTTTTAATATTTTTTATTTATTCATTCATGAGAGACAGAGAGAGAGAGAGAGGCAGAGGGAGAAGCAGGCTCCCAAGGAGCAGAGAGCCCGATGCGGGACTCGATCCCAGGACCCCGGGATCATGACCCGAGCCGAAGGCAGACGCTTAACCATCTGAGCCACCCAGGCGCCCTGTACACAATTTATTTTTAAAACAAATAATTCTTCTACAGTTTAAGAAACTGACTGTTTCCACTGTTTTAGCTTATTCTCCTCCTACTCCTCCCCTCACCTTAACCTCCCTTTTCAGTTTTACTTTCTGGTCTCCTATGCTCCAGCCATGTGAAATTATACTCGTGTTTCCTGAATGCAGTGTGCTCTTTCATACTGCTGTTCCTTTGCTCATACTCTTCCTTCTTGAAATGTTCTTCCCTTCCTCTATCACCCAACAAATTCTCCCTTAATTTTTAGGATAGCTTAGATGTGACTGCCTTTTTATAGCTCCTTAGCTACACCAGCCATTATTTGCCTCTTCTTGGTCTAGTCCAAACGCTCATATCCAATCATGACTGTTAGTGTAATTCATATTTCATAATTCATGTCTGACTTTTTCCACCAGGTTGTGAATTCCTTAGGATAGTAACTGTTTCTGATTCATGTTTGTGTCCTTAAGTACCTGGTGTGTAACAGGCACTTGGCAAATAGTTTTTTTGTTTGGGGGGAGGTTTTTTGAGTGAATTGTGATTCTTAGTCCTGCAGAGATCTTTTTATCAATTTTATTTTCTTTCTCCTTCCTTTTCGTCCTCATTCTTCTTTATGTCTCCATCCCTTTTTTCACTTCCTGCCTTCCCCTTCTCCCTCCTCAGTTTTGTTCTTTTCTTCAGATTCCTTCTTAAATATCAAAGTCTGTTCATAGCTTTATTTAACTGTATGCACGTAATAAAAAAGGAATAATGGGCTTATGCAAACTTAAAGGTAAGAATTTGTCAGAGACTTATAATTCTACAGAGAACACTATGGTACCTCCCATGAGGTACCATGCTTTGACATTTACCCTTTGCTTGTCAAGGGCCTTGCCTTCAAGGTGTTGATTCAAAGTTGTTCACCTTCACTCGGGCACCTGGGTGGTATCGGTTAAGCATCTCCCTTTGGTTCAGGTCATGATCCCAGCGTCCTAGGATCAAGCCCAGCTTCGGGCTCCCCGCTTAGCGGGAGTCTGCTTCTCTGCCCCTCCCCTGGCTCAAGCTCGTGCTCTGTCTCTCCCTCTCTCTTTCTCTTTCAAATAAATAAAATATTTTTTTAAAAAAGTTGTTCACCTTCACTCATTCAGTATGAAGACCTCTTTCTTCATTTTCTTTCCCTTCCTTTCACAGTAATAAAGGTATATGTAATTTACTTTAATAATTTTTGACACAACAAGGAATTCCAATTTTTTAAAAGGTGATCCATAGACATGGGAAAACATTCAATTGGTATAAAAGGGTATACAGTGGCAACTAATTTCCCCCACTAACCCATTCTTCAACCCTTCATTTCCTCTTCCCATAAGCACTTGCCTCTATCACAATCTTGTGCATCCTTTCAAAGATATCCTCCCTGTCTATGAGGGAAAGAACCAAAATATGGCATACTAATGGATCCCCTCACCTGTTGGAGTAGTCTTCTAGCTATGTGTTCAGAGCTCTGCCTACTTGATTTTGTTCTTATAAATTCAATTTGTTGTCTTATAACTATACAAAAATAAGAATCACTTACTGATCATGAGTGTATGGGCAGAAAATTTAATATTTTAATAGCCACTTAAAAAGAAAAACACTGGGGCACCTGGGTAGCTCAGTTGGTTAAGTGTCTGACTTCGCTCGGGTCATGATCTCAGGGTCCTGGGATCCAGCCCTGTGTGAGCCTCCATGCTCAGGGGAGTCTGCTTCTCCCTCTCCCACTGCCCCTCCCCCTGCTCATGCTCTCTGTCTCTCTGTCCCTTTCCCTCTCCCTCCCCCTCTCTGTTTCTCTGTCTCTCTCAAATAAAAAAATCTTTCTTAAAAAATGAAAAACATTAATTCTAGGTCTTTGTAATTGGAAATGACTTTGCAATGAATCTGTTTTCAAACCAGCATAACCAGTTCATTTGTCACGTGGGATTAAAAAAAATAGAGGAAAGGAGTTGAGATTATGCTTTTGCTGAAAGCTGAACATCTCCACTTAACCTGCAGAATTGTTTTTACATCTTTGCATCATGGGGCCAAATAATAGATACTATGGGGAAAATCCTTTGAGAGGTCTCTTTCTCTTTCTCCCTTCTTTAGCAAACAGTGGGGAATAAAATAATGGAAAAGGTTTTATTGCCTAGATGGCAGCATGATGGAACCTAATGTGTCATTCATTCATTTCCTGTAAGTGGATTAGTGTCTAGAAGAGATTTATGTGGAAGAACTGCAGTTCTTTTGTGAAGTAGGAATACAGTAAAAACCTGTGATTCTTAACTCCAGACAAAAGGTTTCAAGACACTACCAGGGTTCAGTACCTCAGTAAAACCCTACTTAAAACAATGTTTTAACAGTCTCTTGGTATTTGTTAGAAATAGCTTTCATACTTCAGGCTGGAGTCATATGCCTGAGGGCAAAGGATAGTAATGTTCTTGCACCTCCTTCTGCCACTCCATCTGTCTTGATAAAAATCTCTGTGGGGGGAAGAAGTGGTGTTAGTGCTATATTTTGGGGAATTTTACACATTCGTCATTTCATTGTAGGGGAAAAACAAACAGAAGCATTTCAGTATTTACTTGGGAAAATGTTACATCCTGAAGTTTGGGTTCTTTTATCTACATTTTGTTAAGGCACACACACAAATATAACATAGAGTGCTGGGCCGTGATGGAAGAAAATAGAAAGTACTTTGTTGATACTTTGGAAACAAAGTATCAACAAAAGCCCAGTCTTTTGGGGGAAATGTTTCCTCATAAGAATTGTTATGTGGATGTTTGTTACTTAAATAGGGAGTTCTATGTGGTTTTCTCTTGGCCTGTCTGTCATTTGTTACTGTTTTCAATGAAAAGCAAAGAAAAAAAAAAGTTGTTATTTAGTTCAGGTTTAGATTTAACTATTTAAGAACATGAAAGGGACATAAAATTCCGCTTCTGAACTTGAATGTCCTTGTTCTGACAAGTGTGTTATACCTCGGCCAGGCAGCAAGATTTTACATAAGTAAAATTTTACATAAGTAAAATCCAAGTCTTTCTTGGAAAGGATTAACCCTCAGTTGTTGATAATGCTTACCTCACTGGGGTTTTGTATAGCTTAATGAGCATGGCGAAGCAGCTTGATAGCACTGGATTAAATGAAGTTAAGTTATTAAAGGTTAGGTAGTGCTTTTATGATTGTGGTTTTGCAAACCAATGATCATTTTTTCATTTGTCACTGGAGGGGAGGCTGAGGAGAATCTTTATCTTGGTCTTAATCTCTAGGACAGTGTAGTTTGATGCTAGAGGGCTTTGTGAAGTGGGTCCCATTGTTAATATCTTAGCTGAAAATTAGTTGTTGTCTTTCCCTTCAACAATTCTGGTATAATGTACCAAGGGAAATGTGCACTGTTAAAGTAGGCTTTTGTGCTATGTGTGTGAAAGAGAGAGTTTTATAATCTAGTAGCAGCTTACTTTACTGATATGGTTAACACTGCAGGCAAGTCACAGATTGATCATAACAATTCTTTGCATGACTTGGTTGTGACTAAAAGGGTGTAAAATTTATTACAAGATAATAAAAATTTTTTTAACTGGAAATAAAAGGTCATTGCTTCTAGATCTCACCTCCTAGTTCTTTAGGAAGTTTCTAGTTGCGTTAACACAGGGATTAATTATGAAGGCTTTTCTGCATCCTTGTGTGTTTGTAGCCGTATGTGCAGTTGGTTTTTTGCTAGCTCCATTTTTAAAACAGGCACTGAATGCCTATGGATATATCTGAGAATTTTTTTACTTTGTTTTTGGTTTTGGTTTTTTTAAAAGATTTTATTTATTTGACAGAGAAATAGCAAGAGCAGGAACACAATCAGGGGGAGTGGGAAAGGGAGAAGCAGGCTTCCCGCCCGCCGAGCAGGATGCTGGGATCATGACCTGAGCCCAAGGCAGACGCTTAATGACTAAGCCACCCGGGTGCCCCTTTACTTTGGTTTTGTATCATAATTGTTTCTCTGCTAGAAAGTAGTTCACCAAAAACGATTGTGAGTGTAACTTGAAATATAAGTATACATTTGTAATTCATGCACAAAAGCATGAGCATGTTTGGTGGGGGAGAGGAAGTGACCTCTACCTATTTTTTTCCTTTATTCAAGCATTGCCTTTTTATAGGGGATGTAATTGTGTTGTCTTAGAGAGTGAAAATTTGTAAGGCTTGAAGTCTTCCTTAATTATAAAAGATATAAGAGATTGTTCAAACCTCAACCTTTGGTGGAAAGCAAAAGAGGATGTTAGATGGGCTTCCATTTAAGGAATGTCATTCATGCAAATAGCCTAGTTCTATCTAATAATGATACTAATGGACATTTCAGTTTGTCATAGGACAGTTTATCCTCCAGGATATAACCTCAGAAGTTTTCAGGCTTACTCAATCACCTTTTCCCCTAAAATAATCCTTATGAATCTGCTATCAGCTGGTTTATTGTAACTTTGTTTGAAACTGAGTGGGTTGTCAGCATTGGGAACAATGCATTTCATGTATTTCTATGTTTTATGGAAAATATTACTCTCTCTTACTTGTTGGGAAACTATCTCTAGTCATTCTTTAATGCATCAATCATTTGATAGGAATTTCCTGAGCACTTACTATGTGCCAGTACTTGGGCTGGGACATGCCATGTTCATAGAATTGAATAAGACAAGGTAGCTGCTCTCCAAGTGGAAAATTATTATTTGTGGATATATTGGGCGTTTTGCCCTCCCTCCCTTCCTTCTTCTTTTTCTCCCTTCTTCTCTCCTTCCCTTCCTTCCTTTATTTTCAAGTAACAAATAAAATTTACAGTTATATTACCTTTCACATGATGCTGTAGCATATCTTCACTGAGTCTTCCAGAAATTCCTTAGCAATGGTAAGATGGTTATTGTTTATAAAGTGCTTTTTGTTTTTCAAATGCAAGTCAATCATGTTCCACAAATTATATTTCTTTTTAACTGAATAAGAGTAATGAGAAATCAAAAACATAAAATTTCCATTGAGTAGTTTTAGGATACCTTTTTTGCTCTTAAAAGTAAATATTCACTGATACAACTAGTGATTGGATCCATTCTACCAACACCATTTTTCTCCTTCTAGTGGGTAGATTGCCCTTTTGTCCATTTTCCCCGTCTTATTGGTAGTTACCAAATAGGTTCCAGTGCTGAGACTTGATATCCACCTTACTACTTAGAAGATTGTTTGGCTCACTTCATTGCTCTCAGCTGAGTTCCAAATAGGTCAGGCATTATGAACTACCAGTATATGGTATAATTAATTTAGAAGTATGATATTAACCTATACCTTTTTTTTTTTAAGCATTCTTTCATGTTAGATTCAGAATCATTTTAAAATATGGCTGATCATCAGAATTACCAGAGATGGTATTACTATTATCCTGAAGTTCTCTGAAGCATTCTGAGGCCATATTAAGGCTATTAGTCAATGAAGACCACTTGTAGGTTATATCATAAAGCAGAGCGATTGGCTTAAACGAATGGGGTGTTCAGTCTGGGATTCCAGAATCTTGACAGTCCCAAATATAATATAAACGACCCCCTTTTAGGAAAGGTACATTCCTGTAAATGCTAGCATTGATTAAATCAGTACTGCAAAGGGCTGTAAGACCATAGTCTCCAAAGAGTAAGTTCTGTGCATGGTATTTTGGTAGTTTCTTAACCATTTTCTTCACATATGATGGATCTGCATAGTTTCTTGCAACTAGTTCAGGCAATTGATCAGTCCTTCCAGGCTTCAGTAATATTTATAATCCCTACCATAATTCCATAGGATTTTCAACCTAATCCTATATTGCTTGTTGATCTTTACCATGTATTTTTCTTGAATCATTTACTTGAATCACTGTAAAACAGTCACCTGCATGCCACTCCTTTGTGAGTATGTGCCAATGCTATAGACCTTATACTTACCTTTTTTAAGTGAAAAAGTAGAGTAAGGAAAATATCCACTATTTTAAAAAAAGAATAATATAACTTAACTAAAATGAATCTTGAAGTGGGGAATCTACTACTACCTTTACTTTGAAAGAGGGATAATAATTGTTCCTTTAGCAAACAAACCAGATTTTTTTTTGTTTTTGAAATGTTCAAATTTTTATCATGAGCACTGTAGATTCTGTATGTCCCAGAGTGAAGATACAGACTAAACTTGGCTGCCTAAAATATCTATGTAAAGGAATGTTATATTAAAACAAATTAAAATAGTTGTGAGATGATGTGCTTTTCTAAAATGCACTTTTATAATGAATTTTACAGTGCCAGTTTGACTTCTAAGAAATCTCTATTAAAAGTAATTAGAGGGGCCCCTGGGTGGCTCAGCTGGTTGAGCGTCTGGCTTTGGTTCAGGTCATGATCTCAGTGTCCTGGGATTTACCTGTCTTGCCCCCTGCCGCCCAGTCAGGCTCTGCATTCAGTGGGGAGTCTGCTTTTCCCTCTTCCCCTCCCCTTGCTAATGCTCTCTCTCTCTCTCTCACTGGCTCGCTCTCTCTCAAATCTTTTTTAAAAAAGTAATTAGAAAATAAAATGAAAAATCACTTTTAAATGTGAATTATTAAAATATATATACTATTTAACCTTTCTTAATGACATTTATCTAGCGTGTTATGTTTACTATGTTTATTAATTAATAATCCTTAAATCTCTCATTAAGTATCAGAGCATCATTAACATGAATGGATTTAATAAACTACAATTTCATTAGCCACATTTCAAAAGTATTTAGATAGGGACTTATCTTGAACTATCTTATGTCTATTTGACCATTATGAACTGAAAATATTAGAATATCTTTTTTGAGGCGGAATGATAAGGGAAATTTGTTTCCAGGGTTCACTTCTTTCTGAAAATAAAGTTTGTTTTCTTTTTTTCTCATTTCCACAGTATTCTTCAGTCTAGTTTGAAACTTCCAGTTTAAAACCAGTTACCTGATTTTGAGAAGAGAGGTCACTTTGAATTAAGTAGAATTTGACATACATTCTTTATCAAAGAATTTGGTGAGAGTCAACTGTTTATCTTCTACAGCATTTTCTTCTATCATTTCTACTGTAAAACATTACTGCTGGAGTTGATAATTATTCTGGTTTCTTAAAGTATGAGCATAAATCACATTATCTGGGCTAGAAAATGCAAACTTCTAACAATGGAAAGGAAGCTTATAAATGACCTGACAAACTGGTGATCTGGAATCTAAAACCTTTTCAGTTGAATTGAAATTAATTTTTGGCCCCTTTAAATTCTGTTAATTAATTTATTTTTTTTATTTTAGGAATGATTATTTATCTTAACTGGGTTAAATAAATGTACACAGAAATGATCACATGCACATATATATGCAAAATGGAAAGTTATAATTTTGATGTGTTATGATTTTAACTGTAGATATATAATAAAAACCACATTTTTTACTTGGATGTGAGTATGCATAGTTTGAAGATTAAATGTACTATTAATCATTGCTTTGACAGTAGTGTTCAGTTAAAATTCTTGATATTGTCATATAATTTATATAGTAGTCTTTCCAAAGCTGTTAATTCACTTATAGCAGTTATCGTGACTATTGTTCTGGAGAAGGATTATCTTTCTTTCTTATATGAGAAGCTATTTTAATGTTACTGAAATTTTTAAAAGCAATCCTTCTTTCATGTTCCTTCAAATTTTCCTAGCAGACTATGGTGTGGGTGTGCAGAATAGCTAGGGAAGTTACTAAATTATTTATTCTTTTGATAGTTTTCAGCTAACATCTCCAAGATGCCATAATAAGAAAACAGAGAAGAAAATACATAATTCTTTGATGACCCAAGAGATTCTTTTGTTTAAAAAAAAATTGTAGAGGTGCCTGGGTGGCTCAGTCAGTTAAGTGTCTGCCTTCAGTTCAGGTCATGATCTCGCGGTCCTGGGATCGAGCCCTGCACTGGGCTCCCTGCTTGGCGGGGATCCTGCTTCTCCCTCTCTCCCAAACAAACAAACAAATAGATAAGTAAAATTTTTAAAAAATAAATTAAAAAAATTTTTTAAATAAATAATTGTAGCTTAATATTTATGATTATTTTCTCTCGTAGGACTTAGTATATCATAGTATATTAAGTTTTCCAAGCATGGTCCTATGTAAACACTTACTTCGATATATAGATTTTATTAATTTTTTTGTAGACCAGTCATCCTAGTTAGCTCAGCAGCATAATTCATAAAAAGAAGGTGTAATCATATTCTTTATAATCCTTATAAAATTTTAGGGATGTACCATAAAGATATTCCACAGTGTTCTGTGCTATTCTTTTTTTTTTTTTTTTTTTAACATATAATGTATTATTTGCTTCAGGGGTGCAGGTCTGTGATTCATCAGTCTTACACAATTCACAGTGTTCACCATAGCACATACCCTCCCCAGTGTCCATCACCCAGCCACCCCATCCCTCTCACCCCCCTCCACTCCAGCAATCCTCAATTTGTTTCCTGAGATTAAGAGTCTCTTATGGTTTGTCTCTCTCTCCGGTTTTGTCTTGTTTCATTTTTCCCTCCCTTCCCCTATGATCCTCTGCCTTTTTTCTCAAAATCCTCATTATCAGTGAGATCATATGATACTCGTCTTTCTCTGATTGACTTATTTCGCTTAGCATAATATCCTCTAGTTCCATCCATGTCGTTGCAAATGGCAAGATTTCATTTTTTGATGGTTGCATAATATTCCATTGTATATATGCACCACATCTTTTTTTATTATCATTTTTTTATTATGTTATGTTAATCACCATACATTACATCATTAGTTTTTGATGTAGTGTTCCATGATTCATTGTTTGCATATAACACCCAGTGCTCCATGCAGTACGTGCCCTCTTTAATACCCATCACCAGGCTAACCCATCCCCCCACCCCCCTCCCCTCTAGAACCCTCAGTTTGTTTCTCAGAGTTCATAGTCTGTCATGGTTTGTCTCCCCCTCCGATATCCCCCCCTTCATATTTCCCTTCCT
>NC_138377.1:31459914-31474554 GCF_054177405.1 Leptonychotes weddellii | reverse complement strand
ATTGGGGTGCACGTACCCCTTCAGATCCCTACATTTGTATCTTTGGGGTAAATACCCAGTAGTGCAATTGCTGGATCGTATGGTAGCTCTATTTTCAACTTTTTGAGGAACCTCCATCCTGTTTTCCAGAGTGGCTGCACCAGCTTGCATTCCCACCAACGGTGTAGGAGGGTTTCTTTCTCCACATCCCCGCAAAACATCTGTCGTTTCCTGACTTGTTAATTTTAGCCATTCTGACTGGTGTGAGGTGGTATCTCATTGAGGTTTTGATTTGGATTTCCCTGATGCCGAGTGATGTTGAGCACTTTTTCGTGTGTCTATTGGCCATTTCGATGTCTTCTTTGGAAAAAATGTCTGTTCATGTCTTCTGCCCATTTCTTGATTGGATTATTCGTTCTTTGGGTGTTGAGTTTGTTCTGTGCTGTTCTACAGAACACAGTACAAATGTTAATAGGTAACATTTATTGAGCCCCTACTGTTTTGGAGCATTTAGTCCTCAAAATGAATCTTTGTGGTACTATTGTTTTTGTTTGTTTGTTTGTTTGTTTTTTCTCTTAAAGCCTTTACTTTGAGACATGATGGAAAAAATCTTACAGGTACACATGGAAAAGTAAGATATGATCACAGTTTGTGGCACTATTGTTATTTTCATGGTACAGATAAGGAAACAGGGGCTTAGGTTAAGTAACTTCAGAGTCACACAGCTAGTAGGACCCTGATCAAGGTCTGTCTTACTCTAAAACTACTGTAATGCACCTAACCATATGTGGAACATAAGAAACAGGGCAGAGGACCTTAGGGGAAGGGAGGGAAAACAGAATGGAAGTCATCAGAGAGGGAGAAAAGCCATGAGAGACTCTTAACTCTAGGGAACAAACTGAGGGTTGCTGAAGGGGAAGTGGGTGGGGGGAAGGGGTAACTGGGTGATGGACATTAAGGAGGGCACGTGATGTGATGAGCACTGGGTATTACACGAAACTGATAAAAAAAATAAAGATCACTGTGATAAAAAAATAAAATAAAACCACCATAGTGTACCTAACCAGCAGTTAAAAAGGCACTGATTTAAATGATCTTTACAGTGATGGTAATGATTAATTCATCTAATTTATCCATCCTTACTAGAATGATGTATATCCCAGAGTAGTTTGGCTTTGGATAAAGGGCATGGTAATGTAACAAGTTTTCTTTGGAGACCTAGAAACTCTTTATACCTGTCTTAAAACAGCTGAGGATATTTGGCTCTAGATCACTGGCCAATACGGATAACTAAATCATGCCACCTCATAGTAAATTTGTTCTTAATAGGTTTTATTTTATTCTGTTAACTAACAGAAAGGAAGAATAATAAAAGCCTGGACTCCCAATTCTGGCTGCACTGCTTGTTAGCTTTGGAACTTTGAACAAAGTGCTTAACCTCTCTGAACTTCCATTTCCTTGTCTGTAAGAATACCTCCTTTTTCATGATTATTGTGAGTTGTAAATGAAATAGTTCTGTTAAATGGTAAACGCAGTGCCTTGAAGATAATGGGAGTAACATATATGATAATAGCTGTTTATAACCATATTGTCATTTTCATTATTCATGTTAGAACAAACAAGAGTAGGGAATGAATTTTTTTAAAAACTTGTTTTGCAAACTTGAGTCCTTTGGAAATAAGCAGCTTGGTGATAAGCATTCAGACAGACTAATGTGCCCTACCCTTACATGAGAAACATCATAGTCCTAGCAATCAGCCAGTTTGTTTTAATTTCAAAGAGTTCTATTATGAATATAAGGGTACATGTTTCTACTTTTAGATATGTCTGTGTACATATAACTATACTTTTTGGGGAGAAGAGAGTATGTGTATGCATCTATTAAATCTAGACTAATTTAGCTTTTAGTGTTTTTGGTAGAAATCTTATCCTCATTTCTTAGTTTATTGTCATTGTTGAATTGTGGAAGAAAATAATGTTATGTTTCCGTAATAGTACACTTATTTATTTCAAAGACTAAACTATTGTTGCAATTTTTTACAAGCCACTGAACATAAAACTTAATTTTTGCTTGAGCTGTTTTTCACCTCATAAATGAGAAATAAGCAAAAACACAAGCAGTCATCAGCACTAGTAAACAGAAAACATGATTTTCAGAATATGCTGCCCACTCTAATATCAGGCATATAAATAAGAAAATCATTTTTATAAAAAGAAATTGAAGAGCGGGCGAAACTCATTGAGAAAACTTGCAGTTTCCTCCTTTCCACGCATGCTTTTAACAGCATTTCTTTTAAGCATTTTGTAAAAACTGAAGGTGTGCCTGAAAGGTGACAAAAAGTACCCTTTTAGAAATTTATTTTCCAAAACATAATTTTATTTACTTTTTTAAATTTTTATTTTAAGATTTTATTTATTTATCTGACAGCACAAGCAGAGGGAGAGGGAGGCAGAGGGAAAAGGGAGCATTAGGCTCGCCCATTGAGCAGAGAGCCGGATGAAGTGGGGCTTGAAATGGGGCTCGATCCCAGGACCCTGGGATCATGACCTGAGCCGAAGGCAGACACTTAACTGATTGAGCCACCCAGGTGCCCCTAATTTTATTTACTTTAATATATTCTTAGTTTGGTATGAGTATTTTCTGAAATGTTCTAAGTTCTTACTAATGCTAGGGAATGGCTGGTACAGGGTTGTAAGCAAGCTACTCAAGTTTGGGCCTATGTCATATAAAGCCCTGACCCACTACCTTGTAAGGAAGTCTATGTTTAGAAGAATTTGAGGATACATTTCTGGGCCAGACATCCAGAGATACTCAGGTTTGCAAGGTTTCCAAGTCTCTTTTCAACATTTATCCTAGGGGTTCTGCTTCACTTAGTAAACTAGTAATTGTTGTAGTGTTACCATTTTTTTTTTTTTAAAGATTTTATTTATTTATTTGACAGAGAGAGACAGTGAGAGAGGGAACACAAGCCAGGGGAGTGGGAGAAGGAGAAGCAGGCTTCCCACTGAGCAAGGAGCCCGATGTGGGGCTCTATCCCAGGACCCTGGGATCATGACGTGAGCTGAAGGCAGACACCTAACGACTGAGCCACCCAGGCGCCCCTGTAGTGTTACCATTTTATTCTACCTTCAAACCTTGCATCTAAAAGATCCGTAGTAGCATGATTTGGCAGGCAGTCAAGGTCTTTCCACTTCTTAATAAGGCCATTCACTACTTTCTTAATTTGTAAGAAAAGATTTCCAATAATAGTTTCTCAAGTCTACTTAGTATATAAGCTTTGACAAAAATTCAGTAGTCTGTAAATCCTCTGTCCAGAAGATATTCTCACCAAAGATTCTTGCCCCTTGAGTACATGATGAAAATTAGCTGTTACTATTGAGAATGTTGGAATGGAGAAATTTCTCCAAAAAACAATAGATGTTAACAGTAGAATAGCTTGATAATAAGGCCAGGATTAGACACTTATTTTAACCAAAAAACCTAGAATAAAATGTCCAAAATTTTTCAAAAACCTGTATTTTGAGCATTTTCTTATATTAGAAGTGTTCGTTCTTGGGCGCCTGGGTGGCTCAGACGGTTAAGCGTCTGCCTTCGGCTCAGGTCATGATCCCAGGGTCCTGGGATCGAGTCCTGCATCGGGCTCCCTGCTCCTTGGGAGCCTGCTTCTCCCTCTGCCTCTCTTTCTCTCATGAATAAATAAATAAAATCTTAAAAAAAAAAAAAAGTGTTCGTTCTTAATGAAAACCGTGAATTTGGAAAAAAAAAAAACAAAAACAAATGCGGCAATTTGATTTTTGAAAAAGTAATTGTATTTTCCATTTACTCATATTTCAATTTCACAAGTGCTTTATTTTTCACCTCTCACTGATCTTTCACTTCTCATTGTAGCTGGCTACAAACAGAGTTTTGTTGTTTTCCCTTTCCTTTACCACCTTCTTTTTTTTCCCCTTGGCTCTGATAAATAGTGATTTGTTTGTTCATTTATTCAAAAAATATTTATGAAGCAATTATGGTGTGTCAGAGAATGTGTCAGATGCTAGATATAAAATAGTGCCCTCACAGATTTGAATGTAGCAGAGAGGAGAAACAAGCTTTTACCTTAAATATGTGGTTATAGAAACAACCAAAATCACCATCAGTAGGGGATGGGTTAAATAGATTATGATGTTTGTGTAAAATGAATGTTTTATAGCTCTGTGTGTGTGTGTAACATTTTTAGAAAAATGCCTAAGACACTGCCAACAGTGATCGCCTCTACTGAGGGTCCATGGGGACTGGACTTGTTATTCATTATATATAATCTTGTACCTTAAAAAAGAAATAAACCTCTTTTTTTTTTTTAAAGATTTTATTTATTTATTTGAGAGAGAGAATGAGAGAGAGAGAGCATGAGAGGGGGGATGGTCAGAGGGAGAAGCAGACTCCCCGCTGAGGAGGGAGCCCGACACGGGACTCGATCCTGGGACTCCAGGACCATGACCTGAGCCGAAGGCAGCCGCTTAACCGACTGAGCCACCCAGGCGCCCCATATACTATATTTTCAAAGAAACTTTATGTAAATACGATTTCAGAAAAATTCGCAGTACAATGAATAAGCAAATAAGCAATTACACTTTTGTCAAAAAAAAAATTGGAGGTAAAACCTTCAATTTTTAAAACAATCACTCATTACCTTAATTTGTATGTTTTGTCCAAAATGCCTTCTTTTAACAGGGGTGCTGTTATCACGTTTGAAGTAAGCAGGGACAACTATCAGTCTAGATTGTTCTGTTTTAGGCTGTTGGATGATGAAAGAATGGTCTAATTTACACTTTCTATTTCACTTGTCAAAATAAACTTGGTCACAGATTTCTTTGGAGAATTGAGCCTGAGACCTCTATTTAATGTTGATATTATAGTATCACAGAGCTGGATTTGGATACAGATTATCCCATGTGATTATTCTGTTAAAACTGATGTGGTTGCTTGACCCTTCTATTTCTTCTTGGGTTCCATTTCTAATTTATGCACATTAGGTAAAATGGGTAGGTATAATGACAAGGAGCAGTTCATTTGAATAAAATGGTATTTTCTCTCAAAAGAGAGAAGGCCCGGCTCTTCCATCTAATTTGACAGACCCTTGGCAAAGCTTGACATTTGAATAAATGTAATTTTTTTGTGCTTTTGCTGGGAATATTTTAGTCCCATGAAATTCTAACTGAAAAAATATTGAGCATCTATGAGTTATTGAATATAATGCCAATTTTCAGCCAGTTTAGTTCATATTTATAAATGGTCCAAATTTATGTTAGTCTTAGTGGTTTATTGATAGAGTGCCACTATTACAGATTCTCTTTATAAACTGTGTTCTTTCTTTTTTTGTTTTTAATTCTTTTTATGGTAGGAGCTCTTGTCCCATAACCAAAGTTTAGGTAGATGATGAGTAACTATGTTGGTTAATCTCTTTTAAATAAAGGACAGTCCACTTGATATTTTTATAGCAGTATTGTAATATGCAGTGTTGCCTGATGCCAGAAGTTGAGAGTTAAATAGCATTAATGATGAGCATCTACCCAATTTTTATCTAGTTTTTTAAGAGATGTCTCTGTAATTAATTAAAGAGTATTTTTAATACATACATGAAGCTCAGAAAATAATGTAATTCCATGTCCCTGTTACTCCTATTGAATAAGTGTTGACATTTTGCTTCAGATTGTTAGAAAAAATACAGATATTACTCCCTTCCTCAGTTCCATTTTCATTTCTCCCTTCCCAGAGGTAATCACTATTCTGAGGGTCATATATACCTTCTGTCCATACTTTTATTCTTATATTATGTATATATGTATGAAAGCATGTTGTTTTATGTGTTTTAAAGATTTATATGAATGTGTCATACTACATATGTATGTATTCTGTGACTTCTTTCATTCAACATTGTGATACTTGTGCAGGATTTTGCATAAGTCGTACTTGGAGATAGACCCATTACTCTATTGATAAATAGAAAATATCTCCTTGTGCTGAAGTCTCTCTAAGGTGATTTCCTGGAAGGACATATGCTCAGTCTTAATATATGGGCATCCTTGACTTTGAAGTAATTTCACAGCTATTTTATAAATGGATTGTTCTACATTTACCTCTCTACCTTTATTATATGTTATGGGCTGAATTGTGTCTCCCCTTGCCCTCAGATTTGTATGTTGAAGCCCTATCCCCCAGTAGCTCAGAACGTGATTATATTTAGAGTAGGGCTTTTAAAGAGGTTATTAGTTAAAATGAAGCCATTAGGAATGTTCCTAAAACAATCTAACTGGTGTCCTAATAAGAAGAGGAGGATGCTTGGATACACAAAAGAGACCTCAGGGAGTCACTCACACAGAAGAAAGACCACGTGAACACACATGAGAAGGTGGCTATCTACAAGCCAAAGAGAAAGGCCTCAGAGGAAACCAAACCTTGATTTTGGACTTTAACGTTCATAACTGTGGGAAAATAAGTTTCTATTGTTTAAACCACCAGTTCATGGTATTTTGTTATGGCAGCCCTAGCAAACTAATAGAGTAGTTCCAAATACTGCCCTATATCCTCAACACCATTCAGTATCATACTTTTTAATTGTTGTCAGTCTAATAGGTGAGAAATGGTATCTCTGTTTTAATTTGAATATCCTAGTTAGTAAAATTTTAGAGCTGATCATTTCTCAGGAGTATTAATCAGTAAAGTCCTTTTCTATGAAGTGCTAGTTCATATACTTTGCACATTTTTCTATTAGTTTTTTTCTTTATATAATCTAGATTAATAATTAGCTATTTTCCATTCTCTTCTGTACATCTGTGACTTGCATATAAACTGTATTGCATAGAAATTCCTACTCAGGGCAGTCAGATTTATCAGTTTCTCTTTTTATGGTTTGTACTTTTAAAATCTTTCGGGTTTTTTTTAAGATTTTATTTATTAGAGAGGGAGAGAGAGTGAGCTCGTGTGTGTGCATGGGGGGGTCGGGAGTGGCAGAGGCAGAGGGAGAGGAAGAAGCAAACTCCCCGCTGAGCAGGGATTTCCCCAGGTGGGGCTCATCCCAGGACCCTGGGATCATGACCTGAACCTGAACCGAAGGTAGACGCTTAACCGACTGAGCCATCCAGGTGCCCCTGGACTTTTAAAATCTTATTTTTTAAATTCTTCTCTTTCCCAATATCTTGAAGAATGTAAAATTTCTTCCAAAAATTAAAAGTTTTAATTGTCAGATTATTTTTCACATTTTCCAAGTAGGAAGCCAGATATCTCAGTGATCGTTTACTGAATAATTTATCTTTTCCCCAGTAATTTAGAATGATAACTCTGTCATACATGTGGGATCTATTTCTAGGTACTTTATTCTGTTCCATTAGTCTGTTTATCTGACCTAATGCCAATACCACACTGTTTTAATGTATTAATTATTATTTTGCAAAATTATCTAGTCTATTTGAGGCCGTTGGTTTTTCATATGAATTTTAGGATCACCTTGTCAAATTCAATTAAAATTTTTTGGTAATTTTTTATTAGAATTGCATCTAATATACGGGTCAATTTGGGGAACAATTACTTCTTCAGAAAATACATGGGTTTTTTGCCCTCATACAACTCATGTTGCTCTTTTGTTAGATTTATTCCTTAGTACTTGATTATTTTTTAGCTACTATTTTAAATGTGATATTTTTTAAAGATACATTTTGTAATTTGTGCTTATTGTTGTTTAGGAACATTAAACTAATATTTATACCTTAATATTGTATCTAGCAATTCCCCTAAACTCTTTTAGTATAATTAATTTGTAGATTATTTTGAATTTTCTACATTAAAGATTATATCATCTGTGAATAACACACCAGTTTCTTCTTTTTCTCTGCTTGTCTTCCTTCTTACTACATTGGCTAAGACTTCAGCACAGGGTAAATAGAAGCAGGAAAGGGCAGACATTCCTTCTTTTGTTCTTAACTTTAAAAAGAATACTTTTGATTATTTGATCCATGGAATGTGATATTTACTATGAATTTATGATAGATACACCTATCAAGTTAAGGAATTTGCCTACCATTCCTTGTAGTTAAGAATTTTATAATGATGCGTATTTTTTTTAAAGATTTTATTTATTTGACAGAGAGAGAGACAGAGAGAGAGAGAGGGGGAACACAAGCAGGAGAAGCAGGAGAGGGAGAAGCAGGCTTCCTGCTGAGCAGGGAGTCCGATGTGTGTGTGTGTGGGGGGCTTGATCCCAGGACTCTGGGATCATGACCTGAGCTGAAGGCAGACGCTTAACAACTGAGCCACCCAGGTGCCCCTAAAATGATGGGTATTAAGGAGGGCACGTTTTATAATGAGCACTGGGTGTTATGTGCAAACAATGAATCATGGAACACTACATCAAAAACTAATGATGTACTGTATGGTGACAAACAACAATAAAAAAAAAAAATTTTTATAATGAGTAAATTTTAAAATTTGTCAAACGATTTTTTTCCTGTTTCTATTGAGCTTGTAATTTTATTTCTTTAATTTGTTAATGCAATGAATTTACATGAATAACTTTTCTAATGATAAATCAATCTGTTATTCTTGGATAAAGTGTGGGTAGTCATGATGTCATTTTAAATACATTGCTGTATTTGTTAATATATGATGGACTCTGAAAAATATAACACTTCAGATTTTGAAAATAAGATTTAAATTGAATTGGCTTTTTTATTTTCCTTTTCTTGATCTTTATACTCCTTTTATATCAACCTTATACTAATCTCAGGAATGGAATTTTAGAGGATCCTCTCTTAATATAATCCATAGAAAACTTCAATTCAGATAACTGTTTTATGAAGATTTTTATAACTCGTATATAAAAATGCCTAGGGGTGCCTGGGTGGCTCAGTAGGTTAAGTGTCTGCCTTTGGCTCAGGTTGTGATCCCAGCATCCTGGGATCAAGTGTGGCATCAGGCTCCCTGCTCTGCGGGGAACCTGCTTCTCCCTCTGCCTTTGCCTCTCTCTCTGTCTCTCATAAATAAATAAATAAAATCTTTAAAATAAATAAATAAAAACACCTGGACCTAGAATTTTTTTAATTCAATAGATTTTGACTAGTGATTCAATTTGTTTCTTTTTAAATACATTTGGTAATTTAATTTTTTCTAGAAATTACTTACTTTTTCCATGTATTTAAGTTAAGTGCCTGAATATGTTTATAGTATTTTGTGATGAATTTTAACATTCCTGGTCTGTGTTTATAATTTTCTTTTCATTCCTAATATTATTTGTGCCTAGATTAATTAATTTGTGCCTATCTTAATTAAGATCTTTATTGTTCCAACATTCATGGCATAATTGTTGAAAGTGTTTAAGAAAAGCAACCTGTTTTAAATATTAAATATATTTCTGATGATAAAAGTTTAATTTTTCTGAGAGTGCTGTATAATCATCCCACTTAGGCTACAAATTCACTGTTTTTTCATATTCTGACTAGAAAGTAAGAATGTACTGGTTTTCATATTTTTGGACAGATCCACTGAATTCCTTGAAGAGTGGGGCTTATGTTTGGGTATTAGTAGGGCAACTTCATGTTTTTTTGTTTTTTTAAAGATTTTATTTATTTATTTGAGAGAGAATGAGATAGAGAGAGAGCATGAGAGGGGGGAGGGTCGGAGGGAGAAGCAGACTCCCTGCCAAGCTGGGAGCCCGATGCGGGACTCGATCCCAGGACCCTGGGATCATGACCTGAGCCAAAGGCAGTCGCTTAACCAACTGAGGCGCCCCGCAACTTCATGTTTTAATAAAGATTTTTGTCAAATGTTTTATTCAGGAGATTTTAAAACTTTTGAAGTATACAACAAATCTCTGAAAAACCTAACCTGTAGGCATTTTTACTTTTTTCACCCAAGTTTTTATTAAATTCCAGTTAATTAACATACAATATAATATTAGTTTCAGAAGAATTTAGTGATTCAACACTTATATAAAAAACCCATTGCTCCTCATGATAAGTGCACTCCTTAATCCCCATCACCTACTTCACCCATCCCCCACCCCCCTCCCCTCTGGTAACCATCAGTTTGTTCTCTATATAGGTAAGAGTCTGTTTCTAGGCATTTTTAAAGGCACTTTAAATATGGAATGAGGATCATCTGCAGGAAGCCCAGTTTCATATTTAGGATGTCATCTATAAGCAGTGAACCAGGATAGCACACAGTCTATCAGCCAAGTCCAATTTCAGCAAAGTCCAATTTATCCATTTTTTTTTCTTTTACAAATCTTGCTTTTGTGTTGTATCTAAGAAAATTTTGCCTAACTGAGGATCGCAAAGGAATTTCTTATTTTCTTCCAGAAGTTTGATTGTTGTAAAAGCTGTCCTTTTTCCAGTAGATTGCCTTTGTGACTTTGAAAAATCACCTTTACATGTACATGTAAACCTCTTCCTGGACTCTCTTCTGTTTCATTGGATCTCTTTGTCTATCTTTATTGCTAGCAAATCACTGTCTTGATTTTTGTAGCTTTACAGTAGTAGATCTTGATATCAGATGGTGTTACTCTTTCGTTTTCTTAGTCTTGTTTAGATGTGTTTGTTATTTTAGGTTTTTGCATTTTCAGTTTTTTCTAAAGAACCAGCTTTTAGTTTCATTGATTTTTCTCTGTTGTTTTTTCTTATTCGCATTTCATTGATTTCCTCTCTGATCTTTATTATTTTCCCTTTTCTACTTAATTTGGGCTTCATTTGCTCTTTTTTCCTAAGTCCTTAAGGTAGAAGCTACAATATATAATCTGCAATAAATCCCATTGGTTGTATTTTTCAGTTCAGGCATTTAATTTTCATTTCTCAAAGTTCAACTTGGATCTTTTTTATGTTTAATATGTTTTTTATATCTTCCTTCTCTCTGTTTAACTTTTGAACAGATGAAATGTGGTCATAATAACTGTTCCTTATCTGCTAGTTCTAACAGCTATGTCAGTTCTGAGTTGGTTTTGCTTGATTGATCCCCCTTATTATGGATTATATTTTCCTGTTTCTTTGCATGTCTAATAATTTTTTGTTGGATTTCAGACATCAATACCTTTACCCTGTTGCTAACTAGATACATTTGTGTTTTTCCAAATATTCTTTGTTTTTTCTTTTAAAGATTTTATTTATTTATTTGACCTAGAGACACAGCGAGAGAGGGAACACAGGCAGGGGTAGTGGAAGAGGGAGAAGCAGGCTTCCCGCGGAGCAGAGAGCCCAATGCGGGGCTCTATCCCAGGACCCTGGGATCATGACCTGAGCTGAAGGCAGATGCTTAAGGACTGAGCCACCCAGGTGCCCCCCCAAATATTCTTAAGCTTTATTCTGGGATGCAGTTGAGTTACTTGATAATAGTTTGAGTCTTTGGGGTCTTCCCTTTAAGAAATATTAGGCAAGACCCAAGTAGTGTTTGGTCTGTGGCTAATTCCCCCACTGATACCAAATCCTCTGAACATTATACCCAGTGCCCCATGAATTATGAGGTTTTCCAGTTTAGCTGGTAAGATCAGGAAATGTTCCCAACCCTGTATGAATGCCAGTCACTGATTTCGTTAATTCTTTTAGAGAATTATTTTCTCAGCCTTCAGCAGTTTCTTTACATACATGTGCTGATTGTCAAGTAGTACCTATGCCTATCTCTGGAGTTTTCTCCCTGTTCAGCTCTCTGTTCTATGGTACTTTGGTCATCCAAACTCTAGCTGTCTCAGTTTTTTAGACACAGTTTCATCATTTCAGAAAATTTATCAGGATCCGCCTGAATTCTCCTTCTCTGTAGTCAGGAATTTCTCTCAAGGCAGTAAACTGGGGCAATAGAAGGGGTGTCATCATTTGTATTTCTTCTCTGGGGGTCACTGCCCTTTGTTGTCTGATTCCAGTGTTTTTTCACTTTATGGGGATATAATTGATAAATAACATTGTGTAAGGTTAGGGTTACAGCATGGTTTGATACATATCTATATTATGAAATGATTACCACTAAAAGATTAGTTAACACAACCACCTCAACTCTTTGAAATTTTCAAGTATACAATACAGTATTGTTAACTGTAGTCACTATGCTGTACATTAAATTCCCCAGAATTTATTCATCTTAGAATCATAAGTTTATACCCTTGACCAACATCTCCCTATTTTCTCCACCCCTCAGCCCTTGGCAACTACCAGTCTACTCTCCATTTCTGTGAGTTTTGAGTTTTATGTTTCACATAAAAGTGAGGCTGTACAGCATTTGTCTTTTTCTTTCTGACTTAGTTCATTTAGCATAACGCCTTCAAGGTTCATGTGTATTGTTGCAAATGGCAGTATTTCCACCTTTGTTAGGGCTGAATAATATACCAGTGTGTGTGTGTGTGTGTGTGTACACCCAATGCCAAGACACACACACACCCTATATACCATATATTCTCTATCTGTTCATCCTTCAACAGACACTTAGGTTTTTCCCATGCCTTGGGTATTGTGAATAATGATGCATTGAACATGGAAATGAACATGTTTCTTTGAGATACTGATTTTATTTCCTTTGGATATATACCCACTAGGATTACTGGATCATATGGTAGTCCTATTTTTAAATTTGTAAGGAATGTCCATACTGTTTTCCCTAGAGACTGAATCAATTTACATTCCTGTCAACAGTGTGAAAGTTTCCCTTTTCTCCACATCCTTACTAGCACTTGTTATTTCTTGTCCATTTGATGACAACCATTCTAACAGGTGTGAGGTGGTATCTCGTTGTGGTTTTCATTTGCATTTTCCTGATGATTAGTGGTGTTGATCATCTTGCATGTACCTTTGCAAATGTTAGCCATTTATATGTTGACTTTGGAAAAATGTATATTCTAATCCTTTACTAATTTTTTAATCAGATGATTTTTTTTCAGTTTTCAGTTTTTGCTACTGAGTGACATGAGTATTTTATAGATATTTGATATTAGCCCCTTATCAGATATATGGTTTGCAAATATTTTCTCTCATTCAATAGATTCCTTTTTCATTCTGTTGATCATTTTGTTTGCTGTGCAAAAGCTTTTTATTTTTTTTATTTTTTTTTTTATTTTTAAGGATTTTATTTATTTATTTGAGAGAGAGAATGAGAGAGAGATAGCATGAGAGGGGGGAGGGTCAGAGGGAGAAGCAGACTCCCCGCCGAGCAGGGAGCCCGATGCGGGACTCGATCCCGGGACTCCAGGATCACGACCTGAGCCGAAGGCAGTTGCTTAACCAACTGAACCACCCAGGCGCCCTGCAAAAGCTTTTTAATTTGACGTAGTCCAAGTTGTTGGTTTTTGCTTTTGTTGCTTATGCTTTTGCTATCATATCCAAAAAATCATTGCTAAGACCAGTATCAAGTTTTAACTTTTGTTTCCTTCTAGAGTTTTATGGTTTCAGGTCTTTTACTTAAGTTTTTAATCCATTTTGAGTTAAATTTTATGAGTGGTGGTAAGATAGGGGTCCAATTTCATTCTTTTGCATATGGTTATCCAGTTTTCCCAGCATCATTTCTTGAAGAGAACTATCCTTTCCCCATTGAGTATTCCTGGCTCCCTTGTTGATTATTAGCTGACTGCATGTGCAAGGCTTTATTCCTGAGCTCTTGATTCTGTTCCATTGGTCTGTATATCTGTTGTTGTTTTGGGTTTTTTTTTTTTAAGATTTTATTTATTTATTTGATACAGAGAGAGAGACAGACAGACAGAGAGCAAGCACAAGCAGGGGGAATGGCAGGCAGGGGAGAAGCAGGCTCCCCACTGAGCAAGAAGCCCGATGTGGGGCTCGATCCCAGGACCCTGGGATCATGACCTGAGCCGAAGACAACTGCTTAACTGACTGAGCCACCCAGGTGCCCCTGTATATCTGTTTTTTTATGCCATGCCATACTGCTCTATATTCTACAGCTTTGTAATAGTGTTTGAAATGAGGAAGTGTGATGCCTCCAACTTTGTTCTTTCTTAGTATTGCTTTGTCAGAATAGTGTCTTTTGTGTTTCCATACAAATTTTAGGATTTTTTTTTTTTTATTTCTCTGAAAAATGTCATTAGAATTATGGCAGGGATTGTGTTGAATCTATAGATAGCTTGGGTAGTATGGATATTTTACAATGTTAATTTTTCTGATTTAAGAACATGAGTATTTTTCTATTTAGATCTTCTTTCATCAAAGTCTTATAGTTTTCGGGCGCCTGGGTGGCTCAGTCGTTAAGCGTCTGCCTTCGGCTCAGGTCATGATCCCAGGGTCCTGGGATCGAGTTCCGCATCGGGCTCCCTGCTAGGCGGGGAGCCTGCTTCTCTCTCTGCCTCTGCCTCTCTGTCTCTCTGACTCTCATGAATAAATAAATAAAACATTAAAAAAAAAAAAAGTCTTATAGTTTTCAGTGTACAAATCTTTCACCCCCCTTTTATTCCTAAGTATTTTATTTTTTTTGGTGCTGTTGTGAATGGATTTTTTAAAATTTCTTTTTCAGATGTTTCATTATTAGTGTATAGAAATGTAATTGATAACTGAGTGTTGTTGGAGTGGGGGGTGGGGTGGGAGGGATGGGGTGACTGGGTGATAGACACTGGGGAGGGTATGTGCTCTGGTAAGCGCTGTGAATTGTGCAAGACTGTTGAATCTCAGATCTGTACCTCTGAAACAGATAATGCAATATATGTTAAG
>NC_138377.1:31449882-31459814 GCF_054177405.1 Leptonychotes weddellii | reverse complement strand
ATGGACTCTGAAAAACAGGCTGGGGGTTCTAGAGGGGAGGGGGGTGGGAGGATGGGTTGGCCTGGTGGTGGGTATTGAGGAGGGCACGTTCTGCATGGAGCACTGGGTGTTATGCACAAACAATGAATCATGGAACACTTCATCTAGAACTAATGATGTAATGTATGGGGATTAACATAAGAATAAAAAAAAAAGAAATGTAATTGATTTTTATGTTTCTTTTGTATCCTGCTACTTTACTGAATTTATTGATTAGTTCTAACAGTTGTTTTGCTGGACTCTTCAGGATGTTTTATATACAAGGTTATATCATCTGCAAACAAAGATAGTTTTACTTTTTCCTTTCTGAATTGGGTGCTTTTTATTTTATTTTATTTTTTTGCCTGATTGTTCTGGCTGTGAGTTCCAGTACTGTGTTTAACAGGAGTAGTGAGAGTGGACTCTTTTGTGTTGTTCCTGATCTTAAGAGGAAAAGCTTTCAACCTGTTACCATTGAGTATGTTAGCTGAAGTCTTGTCATATATGGCCTCTTAATGTAGAGGTACATTCCTTCTATACCCACTTTGTTGAGAAATCTTACCATGAAAGAATGTTGAATTTTATCAAATGCTTTTTCAGAATCCATTGAGATAATTACATGATTACTATAGTTTGGCCTATTAATGTGATATATCAGATTTAATCACATATATTGAACCATCCTTGCATCCTAGGAATGAATCCCACTTGATCATGGTATATGATCCTTTTAATGTGCTGTTTTGGTGTGCTGGTATTTTGCTGAGAATTTTTTTATCTGTATACTTTAGGGATATTGGCTTGTAGTTTTCTTCCCTTGTAGTGTCCTTATCTGGCTCTGGTAGCAGGATAATGCTGACCTTGCAAAATGAATTTGGACGTGTTCCCTTCAGTTTTCTGGAACAGTTTGAAAAGGATTGGCATTAATTTTTTTTTTTTTAATGTTTTGTAGAATTTGCCCTTAAAGCCATCTGGTACTGAACTTTTCTTTGTTGGGAGATTTTTGGTTGCTTGCTCAATCTTCTTACTCGTTATTAGTGTATTCAGATTTTTTTTATTTCTTGATAGATTGTATGTTTTTGGGAATTTACTCATTTCTCCTAGGCAGTCCAATTTGTTGGCATATAATTATTCCTAAAGTCTCTTACAATTCTTTGAATTTCTGTGGTACCAGTTGTAATGTCTTCTCTTTCATCTCTAATTGTTTTTAAGGTTTCAGATGTACTTTATTTCTTCAATCATGCCATATTTTAATGGGTCCACAGTACTTTTACTTGGCATCAATTATGAGTTGGTTTTGAAGCAATTCAGTATTACACCAGCTGGGATGATTACTGATCTCTCCATTCCTTTGGGTTGACTGCCAACAGGAGACAGGTTCCATTCTATTCCAATTTGTGTTGCTGTATATGCCCATACAGCAACACAGAAAGTGGCTCTACTAGCTAATACAGCATTGCTATATTTATCAGGGAAATCAGGTGTCCCATTCTGGTGGCTCTATCTTGCCATTGTTTGCTGAATGCTTTGAACTTGGAGACAACTTAGAGCATTTTTGGCCATGGGAAACATCATGAAGCTGAAGACAAAACGGTGGCAACAGCAGCTGTTGGTTAGCTACAATTTCGTGCCAAGTCCCCTTGCAAAGAACCCTGAAAAACCTCTGATTTTTTTTTTTTTTGCCCTTTTTTTCTTGGTAAATCTAGCTAAAGGTTTGTCAGTTTTGCTTATCTTTTCAAAAAACCAACTTTTAGTTTCATTAAGCTGTCTTATTGTTTTCCTCTTCTCCATTTCATTTTCTTTCTGCTCATATTTTTGTTATTTCCTTCCTTCTGCTTATTTGGAATTAGTTTGTTCTTTTTCCATTTCCTTAAAATATAAATTTAGATTGTTTATTTGAATGTCTCATTTCTTAATATAAGTATTATCACTATCAACTCTGTCTTAGATCTGCTTTTCTGTATCCCCTATGTTTTGGTATGTTGGTTTTCCATTTTCATTTGTTTCAAGATATTTTTGTATTTCCTTTTTGATTTTTTTCTTTGGCCCATTTTTTCCTCAGGAGTGTGGTTTTTTATTTCTACATATTTGTGGATTTTCCATTTTTTTCTCCTGTTACCTAGTTCTAGTTTCATACCATTTGGTCAGGAAAGATACTTGGAATGATTTCAGTCTTCTAAATTTGCTAAGACATTTCTTGTGACCTAAAATATGATCTGTCCTGGAGAATGTTCCATATGTGCTTGAATGTGTATTCTGCTGCTTTTGGTTGGAATGTTCTGTATGTGCCTATGAGGTCAATTTTGTCTAAAGTATAGTTTAAATCCAGTATTTCCTTATTAACTTTATGTTTGATCAATCCATTGTTGGAGGTGGGGTCCCCACAGTAGTAGTAGAACCTGCTATTATTGTTGTCTGTTTCTCCCTTCAGATCTGATAATAGCTGCTTAATATATTTAAGTGCTCTAATGTTAGGTACGTATATGTTTACAATTGATATATACTCTTGGATGACTGACGTCTTTATCATTCTATAATGAACTTGTCTTTTGTTACAGTTTTTTTACAGTCTATTTTTTCTGGTAGTATAGTTACTCCTGCTCTCTTTTGGTTACCATTTTCATGGAATATCATTTTTCATCCTTTCACTGGAAGCCTATATGTGTCCTTAAAGCTGATGTAAATATTACCAGCAGCATATACTTAGATCTTTTTTTTTAATCCATTCAGCCACTCTCTTCCTTTTGATTGGAGAATTTAATCCATTTACATTTAAAGTACTTATTGATAGGTAAACACTAATGCTATCATATTAATTATTTTCTGGATGTTTTGTAGTTTTTCCCCTTTCTTCCTCACTTGCTATCTTCCTTTGTGATTGATGATTTTACTTGGTGGTATTCTTTGATTGTATTCTCTTTATCTTTTGTGCATCTACTGTTGGTTTTTGTTTTATGGTTACGATGAGAGTTACATGAAACATCTTATAATAGTCTATTTTAAGCTGATTACAACCTAACTTTGATCATCCAAAAAAACCTCTACCCTTTTACTCTCTCCCCACATTTTATGTTTGAATGTCACAATTATATCTTTTTATATTGTATAGGGGTTAACAAATAATTGCAATTATAGTCTGTCTTTTAATTTTTATGCCAGAATGAAATGATTAAAACACTACCATATTACAGTATTGTAGTATTCTGAATTTAGTTATATACTTTCCTTTACTATGGGTTTTATATTTTTATATGTTTTCATGTTACTAATTAGCATCTTTTCATTTCAACTTAAAGAACTTTTAGCATTTCTTATAAGGCTGGTCTGGTGGTGATGACCTCCCTCAACTTTTGTTGCTCTTGGAAATTCCTTATCTCTACTTCATTTTTGAAGGACAGCTTTGTCAGATGAAGTGTTCTTTGTTAGTAGTATTTTTCTTACAGCATTTTGAATATATTATCCCACTCTCTCCTGACCTGTAGGGTTTCTGCTGAGAAGGCCACTGATAGCCTCATGGAGGTTCCCTTGTATGTAAAGATTTTTTTTTCTCTTGCTGCTTTTAAAATTTTCTGTCTTTGATTTTAGATAGTTTTATTATAATGTGCCTTAGAGAAGATTTTTTTGGGTTGAAACTTTAAAGGGGCTTTCAGGCTGCATGAACTTAGATGTCCAAATCTCTCACCAGATTTGGGAAATTGTAACTTTAAATAAGCTTTCTGCCCCTTTCTCCTTCTCTTTTCCTTCTGGGACTCCAATAATTATAGATTGTTTCTCTTATGGAATCCCATAATTCATACAGTCTTTTTCACTTTCTAAATTTTTTTCTTCTTGCTCCTTTAACTGGATAATTTCAAATGACTGTTTCAGATTCACAAATTTTTTCTGCTGCTTGGTCAGATGTATTGTTGAAGCTCTCTATTGAATTCTTCAGTTCCGTTATTGTATTTTCCAGCCCTAGAATTGCTTTTTTGTTTTATTTTATTTTTTTTTATGGTTTCTGTTTTTTGGTGAACCTTCCATTTTGTTCATGTATTGTTTTCCTAATTTTGTTTAGTTGCCTATCTGTATTATCTTGTAGTTACCAAATTCCTTTAAAAGGATTGTTCTAAATTCTTTTTTATATAGTTAATAGATCCTTTTTTAAATTTTTAATTATTTATTTTTTTAGATCTTTATTTCTTTAAGGTTAGTTATTAGAGCTTTATTAGTTTCTTTTGGTGGTGTCATGTTTACTTGATTCTTCCTGATCCTCATAATCTTATGTTGGTATTTGCTCATTTGAGGAAACAGTTTCTTTTCCAGCCATTGTAGGTTTATTTTGGCAGGGAAAGACCTTCACCATTCAGCTCAGCTGAGGGTTCTGCAGGCAGCTGCTAGCAGCTTCTGGCAAGCAGTGTGTGCCATCAGGGTCTCTAGTTGGGTGGGGCCAGCGTCTGTGCCTCTGAGGTTGGTGGGGGGGGAACTGCCACTGTTCTGCAGTCAGGTGGGTCTGATGGCTGGGCTCTGCATTCAAGCATAACTGCTGGCTTGTGTCTGTGTTCAGGCAGAGCTACTTGCTGGGCTTTGCAATCACATATGGTTGGACAGGTTGCAGGTTATGTTTTCTGGCAGGGTGCTATTGCTGGTTGCCCTCTGCGATTGCGTAAGGCCACATGTTGAACTCCAAATTTGCCTCTAGTCAATTGAGTCCCCAAGCTGTGCCCCCTGGCTTGATGGTGCCACTGGCTGGACTCTACATTCAATTAAGGCCATACACAGGGCTTTGCAACCAGATGGGAACTCAGGCTGTGCTCCTTGATCAGATGGGGCTGTAGGCTGTACCCCAAGTTGGATGGGGCTGCAGGCTAAGCTCTACAATTGAGCAGGCTACTGGCTGTGCTCTGCTGTTTGACAGTGTCTCTTGCTGGGCTTCCTGGTTGGGAATGACTAGCAGCTGTACCCCACAGTTGGATGGGACTGGAGGCTGTGCTCCATGGTCAGGCAGGGTTACCTTCTGGGCTCATTGGTCTGGTGGAGCCACAGGCTATACTTTGTGATTGGGTGGGGTGACTGGTTCTGTATTCTGTCTGGGTCAGTCTGCAAGCTATGCCCAGCAATTGGATGGGGCTGTAGGCTGTCTGTGCTGTTGGATAGAGCTGTCAGGTTGAGCTCCAGAGCTGGAAGCTATGCTCAACAGTAGGGTGGTGCTGCTGGGGTTGGCTCCCTACCTGAATGGAACTGTAGAATGGGCTGTGTGGCTGCCTGGGATCCCTGGCCAGGATTCCCAGTCAGGAGCTGCTGGAGACTATGGAGGCTATTACTTAGACGTTTGATGGGGCTACTGACTTGCTTCACTGCCTAGGCAGGCCATAGGATGTATCGTATGCTGCCCATGGCTGCCTGGCATCTTTGGTCAGTCTTCTCTTTTGGGTGGGACTGGAGACTATGCCCAGCAGTTAGGTGTGGCCAGTGACTTGTTTCTCTGCTTTAGTGGGCCATAGGATGTGCTGCATAGGCCCAGCAGCTTAGGGCAGGCTTCCTGCTTAAGTGGGGCTGGAGGCTATGCTCAGCATTTGATCAGGGCTGCTGACTTGCTTCTTGTGTAGGTGGGGCTCCTCACCAAGGTATCCCTTTGGCTGGGGACCCAAACCAAGAAGAACTGCCATTTAAGCTCCCTGGCCAGTTGGAGGCACTAGCTCAGCTCTGCAAATGATCAGAGCCAGGGTCTGGGATCTCTGCCCAGGCCCCACAACTAACAGGAATGCTGTTGGCCAAGATCTGCACGCTTGTTGCTATGGGTCCCTTTCCCCTTCTCTAACTGTAGCTGATTCTCACAGTAGTCTCTGTGAGGCATTGCTTAAGTGGAGCTCCCAGGAGGCATCAGGGATGCTAGGGAAGCTTGATGTCCACCTTGCACTCTTCCTTTTCTCACTGGAGAAACTGTAGTGAGCACTGCACTGACCTGGGGGAGGAACAATGCAGTCATAGTGAAACTGCTCCTCTTACCTTATTCTAATGAGGTTTTTCTCGGGTTTTGTGGCCCAAGTGAATGCTTCAGCCTCACCACCATATTCTGGGAACTTCACAAATATCTTGTCTTTAGATAGTTGCTAGTTGCCCTTTCCCTGAAGGGGACCGAAGTTGGGAACCACCTATTTTGCTATCTTTCTAGTGGCGGTCTCCTGATACCAGTTTTATTAAACCATTGTTAAATACGTTTTGTCTGGGTTTTCACTTGTTTCAGGAATTATGGTAAATTTAATCTCTGTTGCTTCATCTTGGCCAGAAGATGTCCTATATATCTTTTGTATAGTGAGTATGATTTAAAAAAAAAAAAAACCCTCAAATCCCAAATATACAGGTAATGTCCTTGCAGATTGACTCTTTTCTGGATGGGTTTTGGAAAGAATAGTCCTTATTGTGTACTTTTTTTACACTGGCTTCTCCATTACTTTTATCTACAGTGTATCCACAGTTGGATTAGATTATTGTATATTATAATGTAATATAAATTACTAATTCATGTATGTTTTATTAAAATTAAATTGGATTTAGTACTTAATGGAAATCTGCTGAAATGATTTTATGCTGTTTTTTCTTACCTATTTTACACTAATGTTTTTCCATCAATATATGAAGAAATGAGATAAAAAGGAGAACCTAGACATATCTTTGTATTGTCTGAAATTTTCTATCGTTAAGGTATGTTCTGGAAAAGGACATTCTTGTCCTATGGCATATTGCTGTCAAAATAAATTCCAAGAGGTAGTAGTTTTATTCTGTTTTCAAATTATTTCCTAGAAATCAGCCATCTAATTCAGAAAGAGATTAAAAGCCAAATTTTAAAAATTATATACCAGGAAATGCCTCATTTATGAATGTATGCACATTTGAGCTTATAAATTGGGTAATTGTGCACCTAACAACTCTATATATTTTATCATTATTCACTTTATATGTATACAAATGAAGGCTTTGTAATTCAAATTTTGTAGCCTGGGATACTCATGGTTAGAGAATCGTTATTTTTCATGCTGCTGTTCAATGTTAATGCATACAATTACAGAATACCTCATTTACTCTGGTAGAGCTATACCAAGAGCTTCTTTACTAAACATGTATTCTGAAGTGGTATAGGTAAGTAATAGTTAATTTGGCTTCCTCTGCTATATAAAAAAGTGTTCGAAAAGGAATAAGAAATCTGTATTGGAGTCTTTGCATCAAATGACTGAGTTGACATCTGAATTTAAGTTCTGCCAAGTATATTTTAAAAATTGTTTCCTTAAAATGATTGTGATAAGGATACCCCAGATATTTTGAGATTACAGCTCATCTCTAAAATGACTGAGCCCAGATACAATAGTCCTGAAAGTTTATTGCCAAATATTGTGCTAAGTACTTTTATAGATTTTGGAAGAAAAATGAGCCATTATTTAATCTTCACAATAATTACGCAAATGTATATATACAGATGGATGTATGGATGTATATGTGTATGTGTGTTAGTTTTCTGTTGCTGCTGTAACAGATACCACAGACTTTGTGGCTCAAAACAATAGAAATTTATTCTCTTACAGTTTGGGAGCTGGAAGTCTGAAGTGAGTTTTACTGGGCCAAAACCGAAGTGTCAGCAGGGCCATATTTCCTCTGGGAAACTCTAGGGGAGAATCTGTTCCCTTGCTTTTCCGGGCTTCTAAAGTTGCATTCCTCATATTTGTTGCTCATGACCCCACCCTCCATCTTTAAAGCTAATAGCCACACCATCTTCTCCTCTTTTACAGCAAAATCTCCCTCTTATAAGAACCTTTGTGATTACAGTTAGGGCCCACCTGGATAATCCAGGATGATATCTTACCCCCCCCATCTCAAGATCCTTAACTTAATTAATCACATATTTAAAGTTTCTTTTGCCATATAACGTAGCATTTATAGGTTCCAGGATTGGGATGTAGATGTCTTTTATGGCTAAAATGGAGTACAGAATATTGCCAAAGTCATATAAAAACAAAACATGTTAAGAACAAGTCCTGTTTGTAAGTTGTACAGATAGGTTGATAATATAAACAAGAGATCCTGGAGTTCCTCTGCTATGTTCCAACATTTTATGTTGTTGACTGGTATTTTTCATTTCTGATGGAAACAAACAGGACATTAATCTTCAGGTTTTTTTCCTGATATACTTCATCTCCTAGTCTTGTCTTACCCTTCTATAAAACCAGTGCTTAGTAATCTAAGGTCATGAGTTCATGAATTGGAGCACAGATTTACATAGCCTGATACTGTGGTTAATTCAGAAATAATTTGTATTTGCTATTTGAGCACAGGCACATGTTCAGATACATGCTTTCTTATTTCCCTTAAGCCTTTTTGTCACCCTGTCCTTCACCTTTGTTGCTCTTGACACTAATGAAGAATTGACCACTTTGCTACTGATGGTGTTTTTCTAAGTAATATGATGAGAGTTTTTAGGACACAGTTCTAAAGATTCCTTTATTCCTAGAAGATCATAGATCTCTGAGCTAGATTATTTTTTCTGTTTTTGTTCAGTATCATTCCATTGTTTATGCTTTATCCTACACCTTTGGAGAGAAAATTTTATTTTGTACTTCTAATATATGGTTTGTGACTTCTAGAGTTACCAAGAAATATGTTGTAGCAAAGTAAGCTTTAATTTTGTTGCATAATTTATAAGCTAAATGTTTACATTTTCTTTTTTGAACTACAGGATACCAGAAGGTCCCATTGATCAGGGGCCAGCTTCAGGAAGGGTTCGTGCTTTAGAAGAACAGCTTTTGAAGGCCAAAGAACAGATTGAAAATTATAAGAAACAAACTAGAAATGGTAGGTGATTATGCAGTGTTTTTCCTCTTTAATATGTTGATACTACCACAAATAATTAAAGACTTTCTTTCATCAAAATGTTGGGAATATTGATACTATTTATTCTTTGACTGCAGGTCTGGGGAAGGATCATGAAATCCTAAGGAGGAGGATTGAAAATGGAGCTAAAGAGCTCTGGTTTTTTCTACAAAGTGAATTGAAGAAATTAAAGAATTTAGAAGGAAATGTACTCCAAAGACAGGCAGATGAATTTCTGTCAGATTTGGGACATCATGAAAGGTGCTTTTCTTTTTTCACATTTCACTTGGGCTTTGGTAAAGATTATAATCTAAGAATATAAACTGGAACTTCTGTTAATTTCCCTGCTGAATGGTAAGTGATACCTACCATATTTAGGAGAAGAGTACCTGAGGTTTCAAGGACAATAATTCCCAAACATAGCTCATCAACTAAAACATATCACTGGAAAATATTATTTAAAATGTATTTCTAGGGGCACCTGGGTGGCTCAGTCGGTTAAGCATCTGCCTTTGGCTCAGGTCATGATCCCAGGGTCCTGGGATCGAGGCCCACATCGGGCTCCTTGCTCAGCAGGGAGCCTGCTTCTCCCTCTGCCTGCTGCTCCTCCTGCTTGTGCTCTCTCCCTCTCTCTGCTCTCTCTCTGACAAATAAATAAATAAAATCTTAAAAAAAATTTTTTTAAATAAAAATAAAATGTATTTCTAGAAATCTTTTTTTAAAATTTTTATTGTTATGTTAATCAGCATACGTTACATCATTAGTTTTTGATGTAGTGTTCCATGATTCATTGTTCGTGCATAACACCCAGTGCTCCATGCAGAACGTGCCCTCCTCAATACCCATCACCAGGCTAACCCATCCTCCCACCCCCCTCCCCTCTAGAACCCTCAGTTTGTTTTTCAGAGTCCATCGTCTCTCATGGTTCGTCTCCCCCTCCGATTCCCCACCTTCATTCTTCACCTCCGGCTATCTTCTTTTTTTTTTTTTTCTTAATATATATTGCTTTATTTGTTTCAGAGGTACAGGTCTGTGATTCAACAGTCTTGCACAATTCACAGCGCTCACCATAGCAC
>NC_138377.1:31417877-31449382 GCF_054177405.1 Leptonychotes weddellii | reverse complement strand
ACAACACTCAGTTTGTTTCCTGAGATTAAGAATTCCTCATATCAGTGAGGTCATATGATACATGTCTTTCTCTGTTTGACTTATTTCACTCAGCATAACACCCTCCAGTTCCATCCACGTCGTTGCAAATGGCAAGATCTCATTCCTTTTGATGGCTGCATAATATTCCATCGTATATATTTACCACATCTTCTTTATCCATTCATCTGTCGCTGGACATCTTGGCTCTTTCCACAGTTTGTCTATTGTGGACATTGCTACTGTAAACATTGGGGTGCACGTACCCCTTCAGATCCCTACATTTGTATCTTTGGGGTAAATACCCAGTAGTGCAATGTATGGTAGCTCTATTTTCAACTTTTTGAGGAACCTGCATCCTGTTTTCCAGAGTGGCTGCACCAGCTTGCATTCCCACCAACAGTGTAGGAGGGCTCCCCTTTCTCCGCATCCCCGCCAACATCTGTCGTTTCCTGACTTGTTAATTTTAGCCATTCTGACTGGTGTGAGGTGGTATCTCATTGAGGTTTTGATTTGGATAGAAATCTTTATATAATAAGCCCTAAGTAAACTCTGAAGGTAGTGATGTCAGCCAGTAATACATTAAAATATCTTCCTGTAAATTTCCTTCATATACAATCAATAATTGGAGTATGCAGTTTTTACATTACAGTACATTGGAACTCATACTGAGACTGGCAGTTATGTTTCTAATTCAGACATTAAAAACTTTAAAATAGCACCTTTTTAGGATTTCTAATTAAAGGTTAACAGTTTTTTGATGAAAGGGTGCATTCTTTTAATTATTTTTCTACTTAGTTGCTAGAAATAAGAATCTGAAATCTCCTGTTAAGTTTATTTCTCCTGTTTACACATTCCTGAAAATATGCAGTTTATCTTCCATAGAAAGGAAAACCTTTTGGTACTGGTGTATTCATGCAGAACACAGTGTATCTGAGAATCATTATAAATAAAATGAAACCTGTCCTTATGCCTATTATATATACAAGTCTATATTCCCAGTAGGATTCTGATGGCAATTACTGTCTCATTAGTGAACAGTAAAAGAAAAATTGTTGTATTAACACAACCTACCACTGTGAAGAAGAAAAGAATTACTCCACAACCAAGAGATTCATATATATTAACATCATTAGCAATATTGTATGGATTTTGAAATATTGTTGTGCTATTTTAAGTGAAATTACAAATAAAATCCATCAGTTTATTGGAATCATCTTAGCATTAATCTACAGAAGTAAGCATAAATTTCAAGAGGCATTCAGCCCTCCCTTTGTAAGTTTTAGCCGTACTTAGATCATCAGACCAAATGCTGACTGTATCCTTATTGCTTCTCTACCCTAAAGCTAATTCTGGGCATCATGATTCTGCTAATTGGAGCTGTGTGCTTGTGTGCTTTGCTTATCGAAGCTTTATAGGAAAATGTAGATCTGAAGAGGATTTGAGTTGGGTAGACTAGGTGGTATTTAAAGGAGAATTTTGGCTATTGAATTCTTAGTGTTTAATTTTAAATTTTGAGTGATTTAATTAAAGTACTTGAGAATTTAACTTTCAGGTCTTTCCTAAATTAAAATTATTATTTAAAGAATTATTTTGTGCATATATTTTGTGCCTGTATGTAGAAATGGAAAAACACGTACAAATGTAAAAAGTGGGCCCTAAAGTTGATGTAAATCAATGTTAAATTTTTTGTAAGTTGCATTTTGTTTAAATATATTATGTTCCTGACACTACCTTTTAGTATATGTTAAATAATACTATTTTACTGAAAACAAAAATGGAAAGGTACCCAAGGTACCCCAGTCAATTTCTTTTGCTATCTAAAGCAGAAGTTCTAAGGAACTTGGGATGTAACTTCACAGGGTAGTAATTTAACTTGAGGCAGCTGTATCAGAATGCAGTGAAACAATAATGAGCAAAGCATAGCCAGACACTAGAAAAATAACCCTAAAGTTACGAATGTACAAGTAGAGAGGATTTGTGTGTATGTGGAATATGCCATCTTACTGATAATATTCAAGATTTTTAAGTATAAGAATTAAAATTAAAACAGACTTTTGTGTTTGCCTCTGGTGATTTTTACATTACACAAAAATCCTCATTGCATTTTTACCCTTGCCCGAATATAGTGTATAGGTTGTCTCTGGACTAAAAGTCTGTGTTCTCTGAGAAATCAATTAGAGGTTGAGTTGATCAGTGTTTTTGTTCAGCTTTCCCTATGAATCACTTTTGTCAATTTTTAGTTCAGAAAGACATCAATTATAGGTAACAAATTTATGGGCTTTTGTTTTTTCGAAAGGGTTTTTTTTTTTTTTTTCTTAAAACTTTGTTCTGATAGAAACGCTGATCCTCTTTTTTTCCCCCTTTCTAAATCAGTTTTATTGTGACATAATTTATATACAATAAAATGTATGTATTTTAGTCTATGTTTCTATGAGTTTTGACAAATGCTTGCAGTTTTGTTACCACCACCACAATCAAGATACAGAACATTGCTACTACCCTGAGAAATTTCCTCATGCTCCTTTGTAGTCAGCACCTTCCCAACCCCAGTCCTTGGCTGTCATTAGGTCTGTTTCCTGTACCTATAATTTTGCCTTTTCCAGAATTTTGTGTAAATGCAATCATTATATTATGTAGCTTTTTGAGTGTGGTTTCTTTCACTTGGCATAATGCATCTGAGATTCACCACGTTGTTCTGTGTATTGGTAGTTGATTCTTCTTATTGCTAAGTAATATCTCACTGTATGGATATACCACTGATAGTTTATCCATTCACCAGTTGAAGGACATTTGGGTTGTTTACTTGTTTTGGTGATTATGCATAAAGCCACTACAAACATTAACATGCATGTTTTTGCAGAAACATGTTTTCATTGCTTTTGGATTAAATATCTAGAGCTGGATTTGTGGGTCATGTGTTGAGTGTCTCTTTAATTTATAAGACACTGCCAAACTAGATTTTCAAGTGATGGTTTCTTTCTAGCAATTGCATATCACCATACTTCCTAGTAATACAGTCAAATTTACCTGCTGCTTTTGACATCATTGATCATGAGTTGACTGTGGCCTCTTTCAAATAGAGGAAAATTAACAGTTTAGAGTGATTATTTTTGTCATTGTGATTTTATTATTTGTGTAATAGTATGGGTTCAGTGCTTGGATTTACAGCTGTACATATCTGTCCCTGAACCTCTGTGGATATCATGGAAAATTCTGCCTTATCACCATCTTAGGTTGCCCAGAGACATATTTAACTTAATCACTGTTGCTTTGGTTCTTTTTGCATTTCTTATATTGCCAGACACCAATGTTTATGAAGTAGTTCCTGGAGCTACTTCTTTTCTGATTTTAAATTATAGCAATTATTAAACTTCAGACTGAATGACAGGAGGGCTTACATGGCTGATGAACTATTTCTCAATTTAGTTGACTGAAATTACTGAGAAATTATCTGGTGAAGCAGCACATCTCATTGCTCTGGCCTGGTCTGCATCATCTCATTATCAGTAATATATAAAACGCTTTGGTAAGACTGAGGTGAGATATTTCCCAAATGATAAATGATACTTATGGCTAATTATGCTGATTGTTTGATACTCTGTATAGGGGATTATGTAGCAAAGGAAAGGACTTCGACTCAGATAAGGAGTGCAATATCTGGTTATAGGGAAGATTAGTAGCTTAATAGCTTATAGATTTATTTGATCAGAATTGCTGATCATAGCTATTATAGCACAATAGCTTGTGTTTTCACTCTCTTTATAAGGTAGATGCTACTAGACTGTCTTTGAAAGGTCAAAGAGTTGATATTTCCATTCTTGAAAAGTTAAGTTTTGTGAACCTTCAAAGCTGTTCTTGTTTTTTATTTCATACACACACACAGAGGAGGGAATGAAGGAAGACCTTAAGTTCTTTGAGATGTGACCCGATTGAGAATTACATTAAACTGGAATGTAGATCACTCTTTCTTCAGTTTTTAATTCCTTTAGACAAAATGTTTGTGTATGATTGTCTTTCTCCTAAGGAATCCAGGCTTATTTTTAAGTGGTACGAGAACATTCTCCCAATATCCATGGACAGAGGGAACATTGTCATATGAAATTGTCCTTATTCTTCTTATCATTTAGTCTCTATCAGCCAGATCATGATCCTCCATCTTCAGTAAGGAAACATCCTCCTCTAAAATAAAGTTTGCACTGGAAGGAGAATCTAAAGGTAGAAAAGGTGTCTCATCTAATTGCTCTGATTCTGCTTTGCCTGCCCCCAACCTTACATCTCCTTGGGTGTGGTTGATTTGACACTCTCAAATAAATAAATAAATAAATAAACCTTAAAAAAAAAACTGAGAAAATAAACTTCCAGCTGAGCCCTGTAACACCATTATAGTCTAAGATTTCTCATGTATTTCCATGATCAGCTCACACAATATATGGGTGGTGACATTTCCCCTAGTAAAACTATAAAAGAGTACTGTAGGCTACATAATAATCTATAGGGGCCTCAGTTTTATTATCTGAAAAAAACTTAAAAGTTGAACCTCTGTCTGTTGTGTAAGACTGTAAGTTAATTTCTCAAGGAGGCAGTAAGTTGTAGGTTTGGTGTTTCCAACTACAGTTACTCTTTTTCATAAAATATTTTGAAAATGTTTTGACTCTTCAGTTAGAATAATATAAAAATAAAACATCACATAATCAACTGTTGCCCTGTTTAAAGAAGGGCAAACATGGCAACAGTCAAGGTGCAAAGTGTTCTGTGCACTAATGTTGACACATTAAGCAAACGCCTACAATCCTTCACAGATGACCCACTGTTGGATGAATATTTTAAATTATGGCTATTATTTTTAACTTTTATTTGTACATTAATAGTTTTGCTTTATTCAAAGATGCTAGCTGTTATTAGATACTCTCTGCTAATTGTGTGTAGTTTTAATGGTTTTCTATGATAATAAATAAGACTTTGGTTTTTCCTGTGGGGGTGCCATTGGTTTGTTATTAAATGGTTTAGCAACTAGTAACAGAGAATTGAGACTATGCCATGTATTCCTAGGTAAATCACAATTGTTAAAGGCTGGTTTCATTATCTCTTAAATGAGTTCTCACTAATTAATCCCCTTCTTCAGAGTGCTATAAGGCACAGGACATTGGATCATTTTTCTGACTGGCCTTCAGTACCATGTATTACTTTCACCCACACCCAGTGGATATTTTCTCTTAGTTGTAGAATTATTAGTAGGTACTCTTCATATACAAGGTAAAAGCTCTGAGACAACTCTGAGGCATTGGAGTATAAATAGCAATGTGTAGTCCGTTCAGGCTACTATAACAAAAATACCAAAAACTGTGTAGCTTATAAACAACAGAAACATTTCTCACAGTTCTGGAGCCAGGGAAGTCCAAGATCAAGTCCAGATTTGGTGTCTGGTGAGGACCTGCTTTCTTGTTCATGGACAGCACCTTCTCACTGTGTCCTCACATGGTGGAAGGGGCTAAGGAGTTCTGTGGAGTCTTTTATAAGAGCACTAATCCCATTCATAAGGGTTCTACCCTCATGACCTAATAAGCACCTCCCAAAGATCCAACTTTGGGCTATACCCTGTTTTTGTGAATAAAGTTTTATTGGAAAACAGGCACATGCATGCATTTACTTACTCTCTTTGGCAGCTTTCCTGCTACAAAAGCAAAAGAGGCCCACAAAGCCTGAAATATTTACTATCAGGCCCCTTATAGAAAAATGTTTGCTGAACCTTGGTTTGGAAATTGTTTAAGAGTTATGTCAGAATTTTCCTGTCATCTTTTATTCCAACCACTCAGAGTGTTTATGTATGAAGAGATAAGAGGGGTAAAGAAATGACAGAACAAAAATGTAGTATTCAAGTACTGGCACCAACTTATTTCTCTCCCTTATGTTAATTTACCTATTTCTTTGCTATGGGTTTCCACTTCCCCCTGATACCTGTAGTTCTCTGTGTTGGGAAATAAGTGCAGCTGACTGGCCTGTGGGAAAACAGTATATTTTTCTCAATGGTGGAAATTTACTGTAGGAACGAATCTTGGATGTTAGGGACTAATTGTTGAATTTCACAGTCTTAATAGAAAATAAAGAATGAGAACCAGCATCAGTGAGCATCAATCTTTATGAAGAATTTGATTCTCTTCTTATGATTTTGTGTAATCCTATGATGAAGTACAAGTAAGTTAAACTTCCAAATGTTGTTTGTTTTATAGGTCTATAATGACGGATCTATACTACCTCAGTCAAACAGATGGAGCGGGTGATTGGCGGGAAAAAGAGGCCAAAGATCTGACAGAGCTGGTCCAGCGGAGAATAACATACCTTCAGGTAAGAAAACTAGGTAAAGAAAGAAACATAAATGAAAAAAGAAGGAAAATCATAATAAGACTAAGAGTTGCTGTTGGTTTTTAGTCTTCCTAGCCCTTTTTTTTTTTTAAGTATTTACTCATTTTACATATTTGTTCAGAAAGATGCTGTATTATGTCTTCAGTGCAATACAAAGATGTCTAAAACAAAGCCTCTGCTTTAAAGGAGCTACTTCTTACACACACACACACACACACACACACACACACACAACAATGCAAAGTAGGAAGGGGTACATTTTACGTGAGACATACAGATGAAATGCTCATTGAAGGAAGAAATGTCAGGGATAGCTTTGTGGAAAAGGTTTTTGAATTGAGCTGAAAAGGACAATTGGATAGGATTTAGACACACCGAAATGGAAAAGAGTGTACTAGCTGGAGCCTATGATATGAATAATGGTCCATAGTTGGGAAAGAGCAGGACAGGAACCCATTGAGTAATGGGACATTTTAATTTGTCTGGAATTTTGGGTTGTGTAAACAGGTGGGGTGTAAAATAAGCTGGAAAAGGTAGGTTTGGGAGCCAGATTGCAGAGGTCCTTGGGTGCAGGTTAAGCTTTATGGTGCATAAGCAGCAAGTGGTTGCTAAAAGATTTTGTTTCATAAACATCATTATAACAGCAAACAGCCACAAGTCCCAGGCCCTTTTACATTTATTCTCGTCTTTTTTTTGTGTTTTCTTCTAACTCTTATTACTCTGCATACTCAATCTTACATATTTGTAAGAACAGAATTGATTTACTTTTTAAATTCTGGTTTTTTGCTTAATATGTCATAAGCTTTTTTCTATTTTGGAGCCACATCCCACTTTTGAAAGATTTTTACACTCAAGAGCAGCATGATGAGGGTGGTACTATTAATCTGTATTATTTTGGCTGAACTGGATTAGTATTGGAAGAGACTAGAAGCAAGGAAACCATTTAGAAGGTGAGGACCACCCTGCAGGTGAGAAATATGGAGGTATGTGGCAGTTTGCATTGGAAGTGAAGAGACAAAGTTGAGAGAGACTGGGAAGGTGGAACTGATAGGCCCTTCCAAGTGGGTGAAACAGCTCAAGTGACCAGGATGATAGGTGCATTGTTATCTGACAGGGAACTTAAAGAAAGAATAGTGTTGGGGTAAACAATGAGTTAGAAGTAACTTCATTCAAAATGCTGGAAGTTGAAAACCATGCCCATCCTTTTCTAATACTATCAATGGTATATTTTCTGTGTACAGTCACTCTGCTTTCCTTCTAAGGTTAAAGTGTCTTGTAAAATTAAAATAATAACAGTGACCTAATTCTCTATATTTCAAGGTGCACATTTTCCTACACTTAAATAGGAAAAAATAGAAAATGGAGTGTTTAAAGAGATCATTAAAAACCAAACTGATTGGGCGCCTGGGTGGCTCAGTTGGTTGAGCAACTGCCTTCGGCTCAGGTCATGGTCCTGGAGTCCCGGGATCGAGTCCCACATCGGGCTCCCTGCTCAGCAGGGAGTCTGCTTCTTCCTCTGACCCTCCCCCCTCTCATGTGCTCTCTCTCTCTCTCAAATAAATAAATAAAATCTTTAAAAAAACAAAAAAAAAACAAACTGATTTCGGCATGCTATCTTGGTCTCATACTCCCATGACCATTCATCAGAGGTGTCTGCAGAATGAGAAACACTTGCCTCCTATAGGGAAGAGGTAATTATCTCCTATCAACTAGAACCTCATTCAATGGACTATAAACAGCTGGTGGTACAGAACTATCATCCTCATTTAAAATGGAAATAACTATGGTTTCTGAGTTCCTTCCATTTCCACATATTCATTAGATTTTTATTCAACAAAAGTTATATTTAAACTATGATTTGGTCATAGTTCAGCTCCACATACTGTAACAAGTACCTGCCACCTGCTTTAGTTTATTTTTTCTTCTTGGCCAAGTGCTTTTACTTATAGTGCAAATTTGATCCTCTATGTGCTGATTTTTCTGGTTCTGTGTTAGAGAATTTCACTTGTAAATCATGCTAATGATTTAAAACCATGTTGGCTTTTTTAATCTTTTAGACCATAGCAAAACAGCATTTCAGTTGGACCTTACTTTCAGTTTCAAATATTGCTATTTAACAGATGCTTACTTCCATGCTTTTCTTTTTTTTTCCACTGAAAAAGAAAAAGTGGTTTTTAATATTCAAGAAGATGAGCAAAATCTCAGTAGGCAAAAAGATATTTCAGAAAAATATTTTTCTTTAATTATTTAATGTATTCATGATCATTTTTGCCATCTAGTCCAAAAGTTCTCTGAAGTCAGGAACTATATTTTTAACATATTATTTGTTAGAGATTAACAATGGCAGTCACTCACTCTTTACCTTCTTTGGATAGAAGTGAATAAGAGTCCTTTCTCCCAT
Organism: Leptonychotes weddellii; assembly: GCF_054177405.1. Classification (NCBI taxonomy): domain Eukaryota; kingdom Metazoa; phylum Chordata; class Mammalia; order Carnivora; family Phocidae; genus Leptonychotes; species Leptonychotes weddellii. Next base: position 31,440,600 of record NC_138377.1, on the reverse strand, counting down.
TGCAACAAAATTAAACACATACAGGTAAGGAATGCTTTCTCTGACTGGAGCTTTTATTCCCAGCTTAGAAAAGTACAACAGCTACTTTAAAAAGAATGATTTGTTACTGGTTTAACTAAATGGATTAGGGAGTTTAATGAGATGAGGTGAGCTATTTATACACATTTTTAAGAGTGATTACATTTTTTCCTGTTTTAACTTTTCTTGGTATTCAAATGTATTGGTGTTCCCAAATCATTACTTTAAGTGAAATATTGTAAAAAGGCTATTTAATTAACTTAAATTCTGAGAGACTTCAACAGGCTTAGAAACTGAGTAGTATACTAGAAAATAAATCTGTAAAGGGAGATAAGGAAAAAAATCTTTGACCCTTAATACCTGTATTCTACATAAAAATAAGCAGTGCATATAACTTAATGGAGATTTTAGAAGGCTCTCCTTGTTTGGCCTATCAGGCAGCAGTTATATAAAGAATGATAGGGGCGCCTGGGTGGCTCAGTTGGTTAAGCGACTGCCTTCAGCTCAGGTCATGATCCTGGAGTCCCTGGATCGAGTCCCGCATTGGGCTCCCTGCTCGGCAGGGAGTCTGCTTCTCCCTCTGACCCTCCCCCCTCTCATGTACTCTCTCTCATTCTCTCTCTCTCAAATAAATAAATAAAATCTTAAAAAAAAAAAAAAAGAATGATAATAATTTGTAGCTAACTAGGAAATAATAGGGAAAAGATACAATAAAAGAAAATGTTTTTAATAGTTTAAATCTGTTCAGGAGATTTTAGTCATTTAAATACCTTATTGTGTTCCCAATAAATAATTCAGATGATTTTATAATTACTTTAGTGATTGGTTTGGACAGTTGAAAACATTTTCAGTTTTACTAAATTTTTACTCATTCTGATGAAATTTATTATCAGTTCTTACTATTACCAACAAGCAGTTTTCTAAACTCTAATTTATTTAAGGTATAGTGCAAGACCTGGTCAAAGAAAACAACCTAGATTAAACCCTTGTCTTAATCCATAATCGGTTTCATTTTAAATCTAAGCCTTTTTGCAACTCTCCAATGCTTTGAATTGAGCAAATATCATTATGTCTCATGAAAATCCTGCTTGACTTAGTCATATAGCTCAGTCAAGTTTAGTCTCAATGTTAGATATTCATTCATTTATTCTATACCATGGTTTTATTTGGGAGAAGCAATTTCATAAAAGTTACTAGAAAGTAAAAAAATACATATGCCAACTAGACTTCAGTGAGACAAAGTTCCATGGTTGTCTTAGTTAAAATTATTTTCTCTTTAGAGTTGAAGGAGTTATGGAGTGGTATAAAAAGGCTAAACTGACTAAAAGATTATAATAATCTTATTGAAGACAACTTTGGGTATCCTGTTAGGCTCAAGTAGAATGGAGCAAGTAATTCTCTTAAGGTCTTAGTCTTCTCTATGTTTACCTGAAAGGTTCTGTATCCATAAAGTAAACATAATATTGGGTTGTTTTAAATACCATTTTGTGCTGGTCTTTACTAGTGTGCTATGTAAATCATAACATATTGAGAAAGTGCTGTTTTTTATATTTTGAAATCTAATTTCGGATATCAACTCCAGGCGTGTTTTAAAAACTACACATTGCTGATATTTTCATCACGAGTCCACATTTTGCCATAATATAAGTCATTTTTCTAGACTTTTGATTGACATGGAAGAGATTCTGTTTTCATTACTGTTATTATAATTTACTTTGTGGCTTCTAATCAGCTCATATTAAATTCTAATCAGCTCATATTAAACAAACAATGGAAGAGATCACAAATGCCTTAGTTTCTTGTTTGGAACAGTTTGAAGTTGGCAACCACAGTGGTGAGAGCTGCTAGTTAGGGCATATAGCTTATGGCAAAAGGCATTTCCCAGTTTACTTGAAATTATCTGTCTTCTGGTTCAGGATAATTTTTTTTCTACCTAGACCCAAAGTTGACTATTTAAGCAATATTGAGCCCATTTTCAGTGTAATCTAAGTAAAGCATATAAAAAATAACAATAGTAAAAGATGTTTTTGGGGGGCATTGCTTGTTTATGTTGTGAATAGGACTTTACTAACCTACCAGTTTCCAGTAAATTTTCCTTGTTTTCATAGAAAAGTAAAAGATGTGCAAATGGAGAACAAGTATTTTACTTTTTAAAGGAAGATAGAGATTTGTTTTTTCCATTCAAAAACAACAGACTGGCTAGAGATACAGCAATTTCTCTTTTCCTCTGTGGATTCCAGCAATTGTAGGTGGTCTACAAAATGGAAAGTGTCCAGGTCACACTAGGAATGCATTGTTGAGGCTATTAAACATGTATTTCAGATTGTGAAGAGACCCTAACTCCAACACAGGATGTAGACACATTTTTCTTTGACAGGACAAATTCTTTAAAATAGATTTAAGGCTAGAATATAACTATAAACTTCATTTGTCTGTTGGTGTACTGATCATGAGATCAAACCCATCATGAGGTGTCCTCAGAGTTGTGAAGTGTGTTCTAATGAGTGATTCAGACAATAATTACATTTCTGCCCAACAAGGATGAAAACCAAAATAAAGTCAGAGGTAGTAATACTTGTAACTCATTAGGCAAAGTCATTAGCTTAGCTGTATTAAGATGTTAATTAAATATGTAAAACAACTGGAGTAGGGACAAACTTTTAGGACCTTTCCCTGTTTGAAAGAAATTATTAGTTTGAGAAGAGATCAAATAGAGAAAAGTAGACAGTTTCTTAGAACTAAGACTTATGAGTATACTGAGAAGGAGACTATCTTCCTCAAGAACAAAAATATAAACAGTTTTGATGAGGAAAGAACAAGAAGTGGTAAGTAGATACAGTGTCAGGAGTAGCTTTCATGAAATGAAAGAGGGGATTGTTATACTAGAAGTTGATGAAGGACAAAGGTGGTGATAAGAAAAAAAAGAAAATTTATTAAAGGTAGTTTTCTAAGCATTATTAAAAACCACATTATCTTGAATTCTTATAGATTTTACAGAGCCCTTGCATGTGGGAGCATAGGTGTGATTGAATTGTTTGTTTTGTTCACTTATTCAACAAGTATTTGGATGTACTGGACATTAGGTATGTTACTAAGGATTTAATGGTGAACAAACAGATATGGTATGTTGTCTGCCCTCAGAAAGCTTAGAGTTTAGTAACATTCTCAGAGTATCTCTGAATTAATTATCCTCAAATACACACAACTGCATAGACACACAATTTTTTTTAATTCCTGTAGTTTTTTGTTTTGATGTTTATATTTTTGTCTCATTATTTGGATCTTTTTACTAATTCCCTATCTCTATTACACTAATATTTGCTACAGGCTTTTTTTTTTTTTTAAAGATTTTATTTATTTGTCAGAGAGAGAGCGAGCGTGCATAAGCGGGGGGGTGGGGGGTGGCAGGCAGAGGGAGAAGCAGGCTCCCCGCTGAGCAAGGAGCCCGATGCAAGGAGCCCGATGTGGCACTCCATCCCAGGACCCTGGGATCATGACCTGAGCTGAAGGCAGACACCTAACCAACTGAGACACCCAGGCATCCCACTACAGGCTTTTTTATTACTCTTTTTAATAAAGTTTTTATTATGGAAAACTTTCAGCATATATAAAAATGAGAAACTAGTGAACCCCTATGTACCCATTATCCAGCTTTAATAATTATCAATTCATGGTCAGTTTTGTTTCATCTGTACTGCCATCACTCCTTACCATCTGCAGGATCATTTTGAAACAAATCCTAGACATTTTATCATTTTATTTATAAATATTCAGAATAAATTTCTAGAAGTTAAAGATACTTTTTCAAAACATAACTGCATGCTAAGAATAGTTCTTTAATATCAAATAACCAGTCATCGATCAAATTTCTCTGATTGTCAAGCACATTTTTAATGTGCTATTTAAAAACTGATTATCTGGGGAGGAATTCCAAGAAATGGCAGAGTAGGGAGCACCAAGAATCTGTCTCCCCCACCTAGACATCAGTTGCACTGGCAGAAACTAATATAACCAATTTCGAACTCTGGAGTCAGTTGAAGGCTTACAACTTCCAGGGGAAAGCTTTGACTGTAAATTGCATTAGGTTTGGTTAATTTCTGCTCTTAAGCTCCACAGTAACTGCCCATCCCCAACCTCCAGCCTCATGGTAGCAGCTGTGTACATGTTCAACATAGGAAAATTGATCACTGTAATATGCTGCATCAACAAAATAAAGGAAAAAAAAATCTGATCATCTTGGTTGATGCAGAAAAAACATTCAACAAAATTTAATACCTTTTCATGGTAAAAACAATGAACAAAAGAGGAACAGAAGGAAACTACTTCAGCATATAAAAGCTTGATTTTTGTAAATTGATCTTGTATCCTGCAACTTTGTTAAGCTTATACATTAGTTCTAGTAGCTTTTTTGTAGATTCCATCAGGTTTACCACGTAGGTTATCATGTCATACCTAAATAAACATGTTTACTTAGTCATTTTCAATTTGGATGCCATTTCTGCAGAACTCTCTTAAAATTCATTCACCTTAATTACATAGTATAATTTAGTATTAGCATAACATACAGTAAATCACAAATTTAGTTCCTTCTTTTAAAATCCTTGCCAAAGTCTGATTTGGGACTTTAGATTTTCTTAGCAAGAGTTTAAAAACATTTTGAGACGCCTAATGATTATGGAGGCAGTTTTTAAATTCCTAACAGTGCGGTCAGCAAAACTCTGCCAGCATTTTGTTGTTGTTTTTGTTGTTGTTGTTTAAATATTTGAGAGAGAGAGCATGAGCAGGACGGGCAGCAGGGAAGGAGGAGAGAATCTGAAGTGGACTGTGCGTTGAGTGTGGAGCCTGACGCAGGGTTTGATCTCACGACCCTGAGATCATGCCTGAACTGAAACCCACAGTCAGATGCTTAACTGACTGCGCCACCCAGGTGCCCTAGCATTTTGTTGTTTTGAAGTTTACATACTTACTATATATTTGTGCCTTCTTAATTATCAATAAGAACACTTTTATTTTTTTAATTTTTTTGTGTTTAACTTATGTTTATTTTTTTCTTCCAAGTTTTTATTTAAATTCCAGTCAGTTAACATAGGTGTAATATTAGTTTGAGAAAGACTTTTAAAACATCATTCCTTAGTGAGGTATATAAGAGAATGCATATGAGGTTCTTAACATATGTCACCTAGAAAAAAATAAGCAACTGATGACATTCTAGATGCTACTCCCCCAAACCATTTTCTCTTTGAGGATAAAAACACCTAATAAAGATTTTATCCTCCTTACTTTTTTGAATATAAGTTGAACTTAAATTAGATTTTGTTTAATTTAGGTATATCAGTCTAGCATCTATCTCTATTCCATTTCCTCAGTGGTTTTCTATTTCTGGAAATATGCCTCTTTTCTTCCTAAGAAATGGCAAATTTCACTATAGTTTGACTCTGCCCTAGGTTACAATATACAGTGTTGTTATAGAAACAGTTTTCCAAATCTTAAAGCAGATCTGGTTTCCACATAGGAATAGTGTTATAATTGGGAATTTTGACCCCGACTACCAGCTCCCAGGCCAGAAGTTCATCTTCCAGAATCCTGGTCTCAATTCCAGCAAGGCAAGAAGTGGGGAGTGGCAAAGTTCCCATGAAAGAAAGAGGGAGGCTACCGACCAGAGGTGGATTCAGATTTGGGGGCTGGACTTGAAACCTCTACAGTTTTAGACACTCTCTTTTAGAAAAAGGAATACAAATACAGAATTAAATATTAAACAGTCGATTCTCACTATTTGCATCAATTATACTCTATAAAGTCACCAAAAACACTGAATTAGTGAACCTCTGCTCCTGGGTTCCTATGAATCTCTGATCACAACTTTTTTTTTTAATGTTCAGTTAGCCACTGTATAGTACATAATTAGTTTTTGGTGTAGTGTAAAGATTCATTAGTTAAGTATAACACCCAGTGCTTATCATAGCACGTGCCCTCCTCAGTTTTTGTCAACCAATTAATATATGACCTTGTGTTATGTATGTTTCTGTTTAAAAACAATTTGTATAATACATATTGTTGATTCATTAACATTTAACTCATAGTTTATAGCACTGCAAGTCATACTTGAATGAAACTTATGTAACACACATATTTTTTCAGTAAGGCATATCACAGCTTTCCTGTGCTTAGGAACGCTAGACAGCACTTCAGCACTATGCTTAGGGGCGATTTTAAACAGTGAAGTAGTCAACAAATGCACAAAAATGCAAAAAACAAGGCATTGTATAGATTGCAAAAGGATGCTTGTTCATAGTATGACAGCTAAAACAAGAAGGCAAAATGCTACCTTGTTTGACCTCAGCTGAGAACTGTGTGCTTCGGGCAGCTCATATTTTCACTGTATTGCATGTGCCCACAAGTGATCCTGAGAGCACCTCAAGTACTGATTTTGAGATTGCAAGTAAATTTTAGCTGGTATGCAAATTTGCAAATTTGGAACCTATGACTAGTGAGGATCAGTTATTTATAATGAAAAAAAGAAATACCAACAAATTAAAATTTTACAAAGTTGACATATACCATAACACAATATTCCAGAAAAATTGAAAGTCTTATTAACTGCCTGACACTCTTTTTAATTTTTTTTTTTTTTTTTTAAGATTTTATTTATTTGTGAGAGAGAGAATGAGAGACAGAGAGCATGAGAGGGAGGAGGGCCAGAGGGAGAAGCAGACTCCCTGCTGAGCAGGGAGCCCGATGTGGGACTCGATCCCAGGACTCCAGGATCATGACCTGAGCCGAAGGCAGTCGCTTAACCAACTGAGCCACCCAGGCGCCCCTGCCTGACACTCTTTATAATACTGTTTTCCCCATATTTCTTAGCTTCATACTTTATTATTTATAGGATTTTCTATAAAGTGAATTTACAGTGATTTCATAATATTTTCTATAAAGAGAAAGGAAAGATTGAATCAGATCTTTCTCTAACATGGTTGATGAAAAAAGTTTTTTATTTTTTATTTTTTTTTAATATATATATTTTTTTATTTATTTGAGAGAGAGAGAGAGACAGAGATAGCGGGAGAGAGCACGAGTGGGGAGGAGAGGGAGAAGCAGGCTTCCCGCTGAGCAGGGAGCCTGATGCAGGGCTCCATCCCAGGACCCCAGGATCGTGACCTGAGCCAGAGATGCTTAACCGACTGAGCCACCCAGGTGCCCAATATTAATGACAGAAGAGAACTTCTGTGTTGACTAGGCATTATTGAGAACTGACTCCCAATTCTCTGATTACCTGACACTTCCCATGCTGGGTGCAATGGGATCCATTGACATTGTAGTATAACCCATTGCCCTGTATCTATGTCACAAAAATAGCTGCACAAAAGTAACCCTGAACCACATAAATATATCCCTGTAGATCTAAACTAAATGAATCCCCAGCTTAATTTTCCCATAACAGGATCCCAGAAATGCTAAAGGCCACTTCATTGCCATCCAAAACTGATACCAACACCAGGAAAATGAGATGGGAGGGAACTCCAAGTGGAACAAGGCAGCCATCTTAACTCATTGTGGTCAAAGTTTACAATTTTTGCAAAAATACATGACCAGATGAACACATTACATAAACCCTCCTCCTCCTGGGGCCTTTGAAGGTCACAATTTCACAACCTGTTCAAATGAGCGTCCCTTCAGCTTACATTTCAGTAAACCCACTCTGCCCCTAAGGAAGCCCTTCTCACTGAACTAGGAGGGAATCTTATGTCCCTTAGACATAAGATTACATAAGATTCCCTAAGAACCACTATAATTAAGAAGTCTGAAAGAGAGAAAGACATATGGCAAAATTAGATGAAAAGTAATAGATGCTGACGATTTAAGATTGAGTGGGTTCTGTCTCAAGGACACAGATAACAAAGGAAAACTAGGTTGCCTCCAGTTAAAATTTCACTTTATTTATTTATTTTTAAAGATATTTATTTATTTATTTATTTATTTATTTATTTGAGAGCGAGAGAGCACGAGGGGAGGAGGGTTGGAGGGAGAAGCAGACTCCCCACTGAGCAGGGAGCCTGATGAGGGACTTGATCCCGGGACTGCAGGATCATGACCTGAGCTGAAGGTGGTCGTTCAACCGACTGAGCCACCCAGGCGCCCCAAAATTTCACTTTATTTATAAAGCAGCTTTCTGACTAGGACTTTCACTGTCCTTCAATCCCTAGAGTATGCAGCACTTTCTCAAATTGACCAGCCTACAATTGATTATCAGCTCTTGTTCACTGACTGCCCACAACCTTCGTGTAAAACTGCCATGCTCTAGGTGTAAGTCCTAATTACTGTAGACAATAACCGTGTCTGTTCCATAAGCTTCACTACCCACTCTTCCTGTGCTCCTACCCGCTGAGTGTTTAACTCAGGACTCTGCCATTTACTAGGCAAGTTACACCAACTTCTCCAAGCCTCAGTTTATTCTGCTACATATTGAATATAACAACACCTGCCTCATAAGAGTTTTGCTTACTACCTAGCAATAGAGAAACTGTATAGAAGGGGCGGCAGACAGACATTATTCATCCTCACAACTTCCTTTAATGTAGCAGAAGATTAAGAAGAAATATCTTTTCCCTTTCACCTTTCAATTAAAGGACTTTAATGAGACCTTGAGATATTTGGATGTTTTATCATCTGTTTTCAACCTTGAACCCAGTATAACAGCAATGTAATGACTTGAATGTCTCAATTTTCCTTTGAAAAAATAGATTCAGTACTAGCCTTTCTCAGATGGGTTTTTGAAGTGATATGAGCTGTGCAAATCATACATACCACCCCCTGATAAATATTTATCATAACTGGCATTTTTGGCTTAGGCAGGTCAAATATATGATGGCATTCTATACAGACCATCCAAGCACTTTTTAGAATAGCTACTACAGTACTATAAGCAATATGAGAACTATCACGCCCTTTTCTAGTGTCAGAGCATATCTATGTATTTTAATTTATTGCATAGACATGTAGTTGTATGCTTTTATGACTTATCACTGACTCACATCTAAGACTTACTTGATCTTAGATTCTTAGTCAGTACTCTGTCTTAACTGCAAGTTGTGATATTCACCATTAACAAGTGCTTTGAGGAGCCAGTATTTTGTTTGTTTTTGTTTTGTTTGTTTTATTTTCCTGGTGCTTTGTTGAAGGTGACTAACTGAATATAAGCTTTAGGGCTGCTTTTAATATTGGCTGGTGAAGCCACATCCTATTTTGCACCTGCCCATCATTAGCAACATAAGACCTTGCCACAGAAACCTTAAACAGATTTCTCATGTACTGCATTAATAGAGGAAATTGAAGTATAACTTTTAAATAACTAAATGAGTAGAACCATAAAATATGAAGTTTCTAGGAGTGGCTTTTGCCTATATATATTGTTTCTGCCTCTTAAGATGATTTCTTTATCATTATAAGAGATTATCAATTGTGAAAACACTTAGAAATTTGCAAAAGTAGAGAATATAGACTTTTTTTTCAGGTAATGAACAAGTCTGAAGAAAAAAAGAGATACGGTAATATTATAATAGGGAAATCCTATGGGAAGTATGTTCAAAAAGTCATTATCTTCGCCTTTAATCATAACAGTAGTCATGAGAAGTGATTTTCTTCGGATTATAAAAAGTTTAACTTAATGGTGGTAGAATATATAATGGTGTGCTAAGTAGATTAAAATTCAGATAGGTGTGTGAGTAGAAAGCCTGATTTTTCACAGAAGAAATGTTAAACATATCCTGACTTCCCCATTATATCTATCAAAACATCTTTCTTTCCAGGTGGTAAGAAATGAATATTACTTGTTCCTATCCAGTTTTCAGTGTTGTTTCATACACGGTAGAGGTATCCTTCCAGTATATCTATGGACGAGGTAAATGTCCGATTCAGAAAGAGGAGTCAAGATTTTAGCAACTGAGACATTAGGAAAATACTACTAGCGTTGTAAGTAGAAAGTAATGTGGGCATTGGATTCTAGGTTTATTGAAGAACTAAATCTATGTATCTCATTAATGGTAAAAGATCTTAGAACTTGTATCAAATCAGAATACAAAACAGAATAAGATATACGTTCCCATATTCTTAAGGAACATGTATTCCTACCCATCTTGTCTAATGTTGTCTTTCCTTTTGCCAACCTGTTTTTACAGACTTTATTGGTCTAGACCAGAAGTCAACAAACTACCACCCTCAGGCCAAATCCAGCTCAGCTATTTTTGTAAATAAAGTTTTATTGGAACAAAGCCATGCATATTTCTTTAACTATCGTCTATGACTGTTTTCAGGCTACTGTGACAAACTTAAATAATTGTGACAGAATATCTGGCCTGCAAAGCCAGAGATATTTACTGTATGGTCCTTTACAGGAAAAGTTTGTTAACTGTGGCCTAGACAGTAATAGAAATAATTCTTAAATATTTTTGCCTTCTATTTTCTTTTGCTTCCTCCTCCTGTTCCTTCAGCTCAAGATTCAAATTATTGAAAAAAGGTTGGTTTATCATTTTTAAAAGAAACTTACATGAGCAAATGCTTCTGGAAACACAAAGTCGTTAGTTTTCCAGTAAGTAAATAGCATTATAGATGTGAGTTAAATGTGCATTAAATGAGACTGTGTTGGGCTAAAATATAGGCTTCTGTTTCTGGATAAGATGTAGTAAACACATTATATCCTATTCTTCCTGCTAAGTACCCAAAAAAATCCTGTACAACATGGATCTTCTATGTTTGTTTATTTGCTTGTTTTATTCTTATATATCCCAGTTGGAGGTGCTAGAGAACCCTTCCACCTAAAAATACTAATGGATGGAGCCAAGAAAAGGCCTAATTTTTATTACATCTAACCTGTTCCAGGCAAACGTCATGAAAAAAGCTGCCCCCTGCCCTTCCTGGTACCATCGCTATGGAGCTTGAGCACGTAGCCCTTTCCACCATATCTGCCTACCTGCCCTGCAGTAATGAGGGCACCCCTACGTCTCCCAGCTGGTGTTACAACCTCAGAGGCTTTGGACAAAACCCATCCACGATCACCACACTGCAATAATGAGGCAGTTCCCGTTCTCACCACCACTACAGTGGAGGGAGGGTTATAGAGAAAAGGAAGTTAGAGAACAGGATTTTTCAAATCTGTATTTGAAATCCTGAGCAGACCTCTGAACATCACATGCATGTAACTAATAAGAATTGATGCAGAAAAAGGTTTGAGAACTGAATTCTGATATGATATACCACCTAGGCTTCACACTGGCTCTTGGTTAGCCCACAAGTGGGGCAGAACAAAATAATACTGAAAAAGCTTTAACAATTAAATTGACATTTGAGCCACAGCCAATAAAAGTGAGCTAGGAATCTGTGTAGTTTGCTTCCTACCAAAATAGATCATTTAATAAAAAGCAGAGTCTCATAATATTCACCATATACCAAGAATCAGGAAAATCTTAACTCAAATGACGAAAGGTAATCAGCAGCAGCTAGTACACTGAGATGACACAGATGTTGGAATTACCTGATAAGGATTTTAAAGAAGATACAATAATAAAAATGCTCCATTAAGCAATTACAGACTTGAAACAAATGAAAAAATAGAAAGCCTGGGCAAAGAAATAGATGACATAAGGAAAAAACAAATGAAAATTTTAGAACGGAAAAGTACGATAACCTAAGTAAAAAACTGGCTTATGATAGAATAGTTGTAACAGAGGAAAGAATCAGTACACTTGAACTTAGATCAATGGTAATTATCCAGTCTGACAACAGAGAGAATAAAGATTGAAAAAAAAGTAAACAGAGCCTCAGGGACCTATGGGACAATAACAGCAACAAAAATTTATGTTTGTTATCTTTGGAGTCTAAGAAGGAGAGAAGTGTAAGAGTAAGGGGTTGAAGAAATGACTGAAAACTTCCTAAATTTGGCAAGCCAACAAGTTCAAGAAGTTGAGCAAATTCCCAATAGGAAAACCCCAAAGTAATCCATTTCCAGACACTTTATAAGTAATTTGCTGAAAACTGAAGACAAAGAAAAAAAATCCTTAAAGCAGCTAGAGAGAAGCAATACATTACATAGAGAGGAACAATTTGAATGACAGTGAATTTCTCATTGGAAAACATGGAGGCCAGAAAGAAGTAGTAAGATATTTTTTTAAGTGCCAAAAGAAAAGAACTGGCAACCTAGAATTCTTCATCCAGTGAAAATATAATGAGGTGAAATAAAAACATTTTCAGATGAAGGAAAATTGGAAGAATTCATTTCCAGAAGACTTGGTCTAAAAAAAGGAAATTTTTTTCAGATGGCAAGAAAATGATGACAGAAGGAAACTTGGAATGTCAGGAATGAAGAAAATGCAAATGAAAGAGTAGATATAGAGTAATTGATTAGTCTTCTCCACTTAAATTTTAAAAAATTTTTAGTGGTAGAAAGCAAAATTTATAACATTATCTGATGTAGTTTTCAATGTATATAAAGGTAATCTTTAAGACAACTATATCTTAAAAGGGGAGAGAGTAAAGGTAGTGAAGTTTCTACATCCCACTTGAAATAATAAAATGTTGATATGAGTGGACTGATAAATTACATGTGTGTATGTATATATAGATGAATCAAAATTGAATACTGGCAGTTCAAATTATGCACAGGAAAGCAGGAACGGGTGTTGGATTTGTCAAAACTTTTGCTTTATGAATTGGTATAATCATGTAGATTTTCTTCTTTAAACTGTTAATGTGATTACATTGAATGAATTTTGAATACTTAACCAGCTTTGCATTCCTTGAATAAACCCCACTTGGTCATGATATATATATAAAATATATATTCACATATATGTATATATCATAAAACAGGTTGAAAATGATAAAATATATTGATAAGATGATAAAAAATGGTCAACATGATTAAAAAAATGTTGACAAAATCCAACACCCATTCATGATAAACACTCAGCAGACTAAGAAAAAACAGGACATTCGTCAGTCTGATAAAAAAAAAAAAAGGATTTACAAACAACCTACAGGTATCATCACACTTAATGGTGAAAGACTAACTGAAATACTTTGCCCCTAAAATTGGAAATGAAGTAGTCATATCCTCTCTCACCTATTCTCTCGCTCCTATTCATAGTAATGGAAGTTCTAAGCAGTCCAGTAAGGCAAGACAAAGAAATAAATGGCATACATACTAGAAAGAAAGAAAACTATCCCTATTTCCAGGTGACATGATTGTCTACATAGTAAAATTGCAAGTAATCTACCAAACAATAATAACCACACAGCAATAAAACTCCTAGAGTAAGTGAATTTAGCAAAGTTGTGAGATATGTGATCATCACACAAAAACTAATCGTATTTCTATATCCTAGCAAGAAATAATTAGAAACCAGAATTTTAAGATATACTATCATTTACAGTTGCTCCAAAAATTGAAAATGAAATACTTAGGTAAAAAAAAATAAAATGCTGATGAAAGAAATTAAAAATCTAATGAGTAAATTAATATGTTGGAAAACTCAACATAGAAAAAATGTCAGTTCTTCCCAGACTGATCCATAAGCTTAATATAATTCCTATTAAAATCCCAGCAAGTCCTTTTTTCTTTTTGTATAAATAGACAAATTGATTCCAAAATTTATATGAAAAGGCAAAGGAACTGAAATAGCTAAAGCTAATTTTAAAAAAGAAGAATAAAGTTGGAGTAATCATACTTTACAGTTTTAAGACTTGACAACTATAGCAACGGTAATCAAAACAATGTATGGTATTGGAGGTGGGGTAGACCTATAAATCAGTGAAACAGAAGAGAGTCCAAATAGACCCATATGGGTATGCTAACTTTTCATTGAGGTGAAATTTATGAAACCATTTAAAATGGACAGTTCAGTGCTATTTAGTGCATTTACAAGGTCATGCAACCACTACCTTTATCTAGTTGCACAGCATTTCATCAGCTTAAGAGAAAATCTCATAGCCATTAAGCAGTTGCTCTCATTCCCCCATTCCCTCTTCCCATAGCCCCTGGAAACCACCAATCTGCATTCTCTATGGATTTGCCTATTCTGAATGTTTCATATAAATGGAATCATACAATATGTGATCTTTTCTTTCTGGCTTCTTTGACTTAGAATAATGTTTTCAAGTTTCATCCATGTTGTAGCATATATGAGCACTCCATTCCTATTTATGGCTGAATAATATTCCATTGTGTGAGTATATCAAAATGTGCTCATCCATTCATTTGTGGATGGACATTTGGATTGTTTACACCTTTTGGTATTTCCAAATAGCATTGCTGTTAACATGTCTCTACATGTATTTGAGTAACAGGTTTCAGGTCTTTTGAATATATACCTACGAATGGGCAATTGATTTTTGAGAAAGGTACAAAAGCAGTTCAGTGGAGGAAGGACATCTCACAGGGGAAAAAATGAACCTTGACCTAAACCTCACATTTTACCTACAATAACTCAAAATGGATAGTAAATCTAACAGATAAATGTAACATGTAAAACTACAAACTTTTAGAGGAATATGTTGGAATAAATCTTAAAAGTTCTTAAACACACCAAAAGAAGAGCTTATAAAAGGAAAAAAAATCAATAAATTGAACTTTATCAAATTAAGAGCTTTTGTCCTGTGAATGACCCTGTTAAAAGGATGTAAAGACAAGCCATAGACAGGGAGAAAATCTTCACAAATCACATATCCAACAAAGGTCTTGTATCCAGAATGTATTAAGAACTCTTTAATGTCAAAAGTAAGAAATAATGCAATTGGAAAATGGATAGAAGTTTTGAGCAGACAACTTTACTAAGGAGGATATATGGATGACAAATACACACATGAAAAGATGTACAAAATCATTAACTATTAGGGAAATGTAACCTAAAAACATGATGAGATCCCACCACACACCCATCAGAATGGCTAACATAAAAAATACTAAGAATTTGGAGCCACCAGCTCTCTCACTTATTCCTTATGGAAATGTAAAATGGTATGGTCACTCTGGGAAACAGTTTGGCACTTTGATTCAGTAATTATACTCTTGTATATTTATCTTAGAGAAATAAAAATTCATGTGCACACAAAAATCTGTACATTTGCATGCATGGCAACTTACTTGTAATACCCTAAACCTGAAAACAGCCCAAATGCCCTTCAGTAGGTGCATAGGCTGTGGCACAATCCACATAACAGACTAATAAAAAGGAATGAACTGTTGATATACACAATAACTTGCATCGATCTCAAGAGCATTGTGCTAAGTGATTAAAAAAAAAAGAGCCAATCTCAAAAGGCTACATGCTGTCTGATTTCATTTATAACACTCTCAGAGTTACTAAATTATTGTCATGGAGAACAAATCAGTAGTTGCCAGAGATTAACATTTGGGGAAGGGTGTGACACTTAAAGGGAGTAGTGTAAGAGAATTTCTTTGTTCTGATTTAACAGTTTATTTCCTGATTGTAGTACTAGTTACATGAATCTATACATGTTATAAAATTGGATATACCAGAGGGCCCCCCCCCGAAAAAGAGTGCTGCGTATAAAACCTGGTGAAATCCAAAGAAGGTCTATGTATTAGTTAATTATGTTATGTAATGTCAATTTCCTGATAATGATAATGAATTGTGGTTAAGTAAGATGTTCTCATTGGGGAAAGTTCTGTGGAAAGTATACATGGTAACTCTCTACTGTTTTTGTAATTTATTGTGGGCCTTAAATTATTTAAAAATAAATAGCAAAAAATGCAGTGTTAAAGATTTCAAAAAGTAAATAACCTGATTCGGTTAGATGATTGTTAAACTGACGCAGTGAGAAAAATGGTCTTAAGAATGTTTTATTTTTAATTAAAAGTAATAGTAATAACTGTAAATTTCAAAGAAATTTAAGCTCAGCTAACGGTGGATTCTCTGTGCATGGATAACTGCATGGAGAAATGGAACAATGCCTCTGTCCAGAGAAGAGGCAGCAGGATTTGACGTCTGGTTTAGTTATTGTTGGTGGTTTGATTTAAAAGCCGATGAGTAGACAGACAAGTGCTGTTAGTCCCATTGCTCCTGGGACGAAGGGCACTCTGCAGAATGGAAGAGCTGGCTAAACATTTGCAGCAGCCTTTGCACAAGAACAGAGTTTCAACTAGTGTTTCTCTTTTGTATCTGCTATCCACTCTATCTTTTTTTTTTTTTTTTTTTCCTACTTCACCTTTTGATCTGGGCTAACCATTCCCAAACTTGCTTTTACTTTTCTCCTTCTTCCCCCTTCTGTCTCTTCTTCTTTCCCTGTTCCCCTCTCTTTCCAACACTTCTTCCCTTTTCCTCCTTCCCTCCCTCTTTCTTCTCTCTTCCCCTTTCTTCCCTTTCCCTCTGTCCTTGTCCCATTCTTTTCCCTTCTTCCTCTTTTTTTTTTTTTTTCTTTTTTAAAGAGTACCTGCCATGTCCTCTCTGAATTTCATTTTTGAGGAAAGAAAGCCTAGTGAGTTCTGTTAAGTAAAATAGTGGAGGACATTTCTGAAATTCAACCTTAATTTTGAAACTGTCTTATTTTTAAACTGAGCAGTTAGCTGGTTCTGACACTTAGAAATCAGACATAAACCTCTGGAGAAAAAATTAAAGGTGCGTGAGGTTATACATCTTCTGTACATTTGTATAGGATTGGCAGAATCTGGCTTCTTGGGTAACTTAGCTTTTCTTCTCTAGCCTTATTTATGTTAGATTCTTGAATGAGAAAAGTTAGACTTGGATGCATCTCTTCTTTCTCTGCCTTTCCTTTGTGGCTTTTATAGTAGCAGAATATATTACCAAGGTTGCTCTAGTGTACTCATCTCTTGAACCTCAAGTAGAGATTTTGTAGAGATCACCTGGAATATCCAGAGATGATAGACTACTGTCTCAAAGACCCTCAGTAGAAGAAATGCCCCATGATATTTGTTGCTTTCCACTGGATTTGTAGAATTTCCATCTTTTTAAAAAATGGCTTTAGAACATTTAATAGAGACTTTTTGGCAAAGAGCAAAAATTTTAAAAATGCATTTAAAGTATGCCAATTGTTGCTTTACTTACCAAGATCTTTCCTCTTCTATAACTGTATAGTGACCATCTGCCTTTGCTTCAGTGTGTATGTATCTTGATATCTTTTCTCCATTAAGTTTCCATACTTAAAATTTTATAAAATACCTAAAGGGAAATTGATTTACTGCAGCATTTGGTAACCTACTTGTGCCTCAGCTATTGTGTTGTTCTTAAACTACTCGCAACAAATTGTTCTTTGCTGGAGGGTTAGAAAGGACAACTTCATACTATCTTAACTTTGCTATGAAAATGTTCCTGTTTAATGCATTAAAAGACAATAATTTCCAGTCCTGGCTTTTAAAAATGAGAATGCTTTTTAACTTTCTCTTTCATGGTTATTAGCTATGCCCAGAGTTTTCATTTTAATTACCACAATGCAGTACTCCAGTTCTCTTATTTGCTTCATTACCTTTTCTGCTTTGGTTCTGAAAATAATTTTAGAGAAATAAAATCAGACTGTTTCCAATACAATGAAATGCTTTCATCACACTATTAATGAATCTTTTCTTCATTAATGCCAACACAAAGCTAGATGTTGCAGATCTTTTTAAACAAACAAATTAAAAACTACTTAGTCTTGTGATTAGAGCAAAGAGTACAATAAAATTTAGCTTTCCTGGCTCATTCCTTTGGTTTTTCTGACCTCTCTTCATTGGAAATAGGAGCTGTCTATGGCTTCAGTCCTCCCTAGAGAAGAAATGTTGGAGAGTTGCTGGAAGGATCCTCAGTGTTCTGAGTCTTAATCTTAAGTGTAAGACCTGAAACCA
The DNA here is from genome assembly GCF_054177405.1 of Leptonychotes weddellii. Taxonomy (NCBI): domain Eukaryota; kingdom Metazoa; phylum Chordata; class Mammalia; order Carnivora; family Phocidae; genus Leptonychotes; species Leptonychotes weddellii. The sequence continues at coordinate 31,422,734 of NC_138377.1, read as the reverse complement.
TGAGAGTACTAGAAGAAAACTTAGAGGAAAAGCTCCTTGGACATTGTTCTTAACAATGAATTTTTGGATATGACACCAAAAGCACAGTCAACAAAAGTAAAAATCAGCAAGTGACTGTAGCAAATGAAAAGGCTTCTGCACAGCAAATGAAATGATGATCAAAATGAGAAGGCAACCTGCAGAATGGGAGAAAATATTTGCAAACCAGAGTTAACATCCAAAATGTATAGGGAATTCAACTCAATAGCAAAAAAACAAATAACATAATTAAAATATAGACTAAGGATCTGAATTGACAGTTCTCAAAAGAAGACGTATGAATGGTGACGAGATCACTAATCAGGGAAACAGTGAGATATCACCTCTTACCTGTTAGACTGGCTGTTATCATAAAGATGAAAAATAACAAGTTTTGTTAAGGATATGGAGAAAAGGGAACCTTTGTTCACCATTGGTGGGAATGTAAATTGGTACAGCCATTAGGGAAAACAGTATAGAGATTCCTCAAAAAGTTAAAAATAGAACTACTATATGATACAACAATCCCACTTCTTGGTAGTATATATCTGAAGGAAATGAAACCTATCTCAAAGAGATACCATACCCCCTTCATTGCAGCATTATTCACAACAGTCAAAATATGGAAACAACCTATATGTCTGCCAATGGATAAATGGATAATACATGTGTGTGTGTGTGTGTACATATATGTACATATATATGTAAAATGGAATGTTATTCAGCCACAAAAATAAGAAAACCTGCTTTTGCAAGATGGATGAACCTGAAGGACATTATGCTGAGTGAATAAGACATAGACAAATATTGCATGATCTCATATGTGCAATCTAAAAATGTCAAATTCATAAAAGCAGAGAGTAGTACAGTAATAACCAGGAGCAAGGAGATGGGGGAAATGGGGAGATGTTGATCAAAGGTTCACTTATGTGGGATGAGTAAGTTCTAGAGATCTAATGTACAGCATGGTGACTGTAACTAATAATACTGGCATTATATACTTGAAATTTGCTAAGAGAGTTGATCTCAAGTGTTCTCACCACCAAAAAGTAAATTGTAATAATATGAAGTGATGGATATGTTAGCTTGATTGTGGTAATCATTCTACGGTGTGTATGTGTATATATATGTATATATATCAACATGTTGTACGCTTTAACTATGTAAAGTATATTGTCAAGTATGCATATGTCTATAAAGCTGGAAGAGTGACCAGATAAGTGCTCTCAGCCTGTACTTCTTATTGAATCTTGGATTAAAGACCTCGTGGAAGGATGGATAAGAGTATTGAACAATAGATTAAGAGAGCTGAAATCCAAATTCTGGCTTGTCACCAATTAATTTATTTTTGTCACTGTCCGCTTGACATCACCTTTGTCTCCCTACTTGCAATTCAATTGAACTAATGGTTATTGAGCATTTACTCTTTACAAGAATTGCCTGGAGATATTATGTCCAGTTTATATTGACTAAATTTTTTATTTGTTGTTAATTTAGCCTTTTAATGCAATGTTTTTGGTCTGTAGTAAATCTAGGCAGATCAGTGAGGGAAATTACATGGTGGCTGGAAAATTTTCCTCTGAAGAGGCTTTTACTTGTGTATATTGGAAATCTAAATTGTTGTGGCAAAAGGTTTTATTTCTGATTTAATTTAAAAGCCATGGAATCAGTACTGTTTTATATGTTACATCATTAATTCACAATTACTACTAATTTACTAAATGAAGGCAGTGGAAACTTCTAAATCTTAGCAGTCCCTACATAATACAAGAATAATTCTGGTTTACTAGTTAATTCAAAATTATTCTTTTTTAGCAAAGTAGAAATTAAGCTGGCTTCCTAATTTGAAATATGTTCAATAGTAACTATTTTCACATTTTAACCAAAGTGAAAAGGACTAAAGTATTTCAACGTTATGATGGTGCCTTAGTGAATTAGTAATCATTTAAGTTTAAGAGATGCTGCTTCTCTTAATGTACCATCTTAGAGGCATATTGATTTAAATATACTTCTCAGTTTTTATTTATAGGATAATGAGAACAAATAAAGCTTTGGTTTTATTGATCTAGGGTCATTCTTGGAAACTAGCAGCGTCAGAACAAATGCCTCAGTGTTTTTAAAAAATGGAAGAAAAGGAAACTGAATACAGAAGAACCCTGTTTTATCTCAAGTCCTTATTTCTTGATTTATATGTACTATAGTGAGAGCTTTGCTGCAGAATTATACCTGTAAAAATGTTACATAACATTGTTAGCTTATAAAGGTCCATAATTGGGCTACCTTATAGCACTAAATGCAAAAAATATTGCATTTATCCAGTGTTCTATATTGTGATTCTTTCGATTTTTCTCCTTTCTCTCCTTTTATGACACTCTCCACTCATCACACCCCGCCCCCTCCCCACATGTGTGCACTTGGAATACGATACACTCCCAGTAGAAGTCCTACTAGGAAGTGCTTCTCATCTGAGAGTAGAAGATAGGGAAATACAGATTGAAAATACACCCCTTCAAGTCCCCTGGGAGAGGGTCTCATCTCTTTCTGCCTTGAGTATCACTCACTGACCAAATGTAGGTGAACTTTTGTTCATTAAATATGTATTTATTAAGCACTTAGTATATACAACAAAACTCAGGAGATGACAATCTAATAGAATAAGAAATTATACATAAATAATAATAAGACAACTTAAATGTAATAAGATTGCGATAAACAAATTGTGGAATAGAAGAGGGAGAAAAATCACTTTTAGCTGGACTGGAAAGGGTTATAAATAAAATTATATTTAAGCTAAACCTTAAAAGATAAAATTTATTGTGTTTATGAAATGCTAAGTAAAAGTACTTTTTTCATTAGTAAATAGGAGTCCATATTGTAAAGAACAATAGTTAACAACAAAGTAAAATTATAAACTCTCTAAATTATACTTATAATGTGGGATTTTTATATAGAGGGTCTTCTTGAAGTCAAAGGCATTAATAGGCACATACATTCTTCTTCCTTGCAATGATGATGATGATTCAAGTTTTAGAAACAGGAGGTAATTTTGTCAAAATTACTTGAGACAACATGCTCTAGTTAAAGAACTTTGCATAGAGAGGCTTACAATACGATTTTGTTCTAATTCCGGCTCTGTTATGAATTAAATTGTATGATTTTGTTTCATTTTCTTTATTTAAAATTGTGACACAAATTACCTCCCTCCACTGCCTCTTTCTGCTTACCCATCCTTCCTTCTCAGAGATACTATGAAGCTCAATGACATGGTATATGCTCAAAGCTAATTCAAACATACTATCTCATTTATCCTCATAATCTCAAGCAGTATGCCTGCATTCTTGCATAGCTGATAGAGAAATATAGAAGAAAATGCATCAGGCACACTATAGAAGCTATTGAAAAACAGGTTTTATTGTCAGAAATAGCTACCCTGTTAAAGTATTAGCATAATTAAAGCTTCTTTTAGTAATGAGGCCCTTGTATATTATATGCTTTGTTATGAGTGAGACATACTGGTAAGCCTTTTGCAGACAGAAAGTATAAAACCAGGATCAGTGGCAATTGACAAAGGCTATTTGGTAAGAAAATTGAAGATTATGCATACGTACACACACACACACACACACACGTGTGTAACAAAGGCTCTGTTTTCCCTTTATAGATTCCTATAAATCTCTGTTGTTGCTAATCTGTAACAATGGTGGATAACAAAGACTTAGGTCAGGTAAAGGGTTTCCCATGAGGTTCCTTTCCATCTGAATAAATCCCTGCCCATCTCAGAATTGTTGCTTTGTTTACCTTATAAATATCTGCTTGTTTTTTCTAGATATTTATTACGGTGAGCCTGATCTTGTGTTAGATACACACACATTTTTTTTTCTATTTCTCACTGTCTCTGCCTTTTTATGAACAAGATGTTTTGAAATTTTCAGACTTTTAAGTATTTTTGTGAAAAAATTGGGCTGTGGCTCTGAGCTTCTTCAGTACTTTATTTACTGTTCTCATTCTAGTCATTCATTTTCTCTTCTCTTACTGCTAGCCTCTGCCTTGGAATCTTCCATTGGTTACCCTGTATATATGTAGACCTTTTTCATTCCAGAAACAAACATAATGGATTTTTTTCATTTCTCCATGTTACCTATGACTTAACAGAAAGATTTAAATATTCTAGATTTAGCTTGGTTTGAGGAGCACTAAAGCTCTTGAATTAAGCTTCATCTCATAAATTGTCCATTTCTTTCTCTTAGGACTCAATTCTTGTGCTCAAAGCATTGCATTCTAATTAAACGCAGGAAACACAATAGATGTGCCCGTCTTACATGCAGATGTGTCTTCTTTTCATTTAAAAAAAAAAAACCTGTGGTTCCAAATGTTTAATTATTATGTTCCCTCACTCTTTTTTCCCTTAAAAAAAAAATGAAGATTAATGTAAGACTATGTAATAGGGGAAACTGGATGTGAGGTATATAGGATCTCTGTACTATCTTTGCAATAATTTCTATATATCTAAAAACTGTTCTAAAAGAAAAAGTCTATTGAAAAATATATAAAGAACATTTTCTTTTCCATTCATATGAATTTGAGATATTCAAGTGCTAGATTTCTTACAAATTGTGAAAAACCTGACAAATGTCAGTGTTCTTTATTTGCCATTTTGTTAAACTATTGAGTTAATAATAAAGCTTTGGATCAGTTGGAGAATGTTACTTATTCCCAGGATTCTCACATTATATTGGATAGAAAAATGATATTGGTCTTCCAATAACACATCACATACCCTTCTGTTCCTCTCAAATCTTTTGCGGCTAAACCAACTAGAGTTCAAAGTCTCAAAATGAA
>NC_138377.1:31409936-31417777 GCF_054177405.1 Leptonychotes weddellii | reverse complement strand
TTTTTTTTTTTTTTTTAAAGAAGGCTCTTGATGGTATTGGGTTCAGCTTTGATCTAAAAAGACCAGCCCCGCTGTGTCACATTTGAATGTAAAAGATACCCTTCTGAAAGTAACTGTGTTGTATTTTCCCTTCTCAGCTTTTCCTTCACAATCATTTTATACCTTCATCTTCCTAGCTTTTGTTTCTAGGGCTCTGCTTGACCAAATAGATGATATTCCTGGAAAATAGTTGTAGATTGTGGTTTGGCAACTGCTTTTTCTCAAGGCTTATATAAATTGAGAGCTGGTTACTTTGCTTCTCACTTTGTGGGAGAAAAGATTCTGTTACTGAAGGCATCCATCCTTTCTTTTAACCTTGCAGACAAAACAGCTTAAAACTTCCTAGGCTAAGGAGTCCCTGTCAAAACAGATTTTTATTTGAAGAGCTAAGATGCCTAGGGATATTTAGCAATAGCCCATATGAATTATAGCAGAGTCAAAGCTTTAGAATAAAAAAGACATCTCTCATTAACTAACCCTGTTGCACCCACGGTTAGATAATACTGTTATAACCACTTGCTACTCATAGCAGGGTATACAAATAGAAAAATGGACCTCCTGATTAAAAATTGGCATAACAGTGGGTGGGCAGATGGGTGAAATAGATAAAGGGGATTAAGAGGTGCAAACTTCCAGTTATAAAATAGTCACGGAGATGAAAAGTACAGCATAGGGAATATAATCAATAATATTGTTACAGTGTTTGGTGACAGATGGTGACTACACTTTCATGATGAGCACTGAGTAATGTATAGGATCGTTGAATCATTATGTTATACACCTAAAACTAACATAACACTGTGTTAATTATACTTCAATGACTAAAAAATTGGCATAACACAGAACATATTCTGCATTTTATTGTGAAAATTACTAGTAGCTATCCAGATTAGTTTTTTTTAAAAAAAGTCCTGAACTCATTTTTTTTTTATTCAGTGGTTTTCACTTCCATAATGAAAAAATATATTTTGTTTGTGACATCTAGAACTCTGGAGATAGATGGAATTGATAGGTAAATTATAGTTTTTCATTTAAGATGATTTGAGTTTCAGCTGGAAAGGTAAGCACAGCATGCTGAAGTACAGCTGGAATAAATAAACGGTTTTACTTCTTTCATGAAGATCTCAGTGTATGCAACTTTGAGTTCAGAGATGATCATACTTGCATGTTCTGAGTGATAGAGAAGTGAAAGTATTTTTTTCAGTGTAATGCTTCATATTTTTTCAGTGATGTTTCCAAAGCAACTCTTCTTTTCACTGCCATCTCTTTAAAATAAACTTTCAGTGGATTCTTTGAAATTCAATCCTTAAAGCTGGATTCTTTATTTAGTAAGATACACTGGATCAGTCCTGGCTGATTATATGATTTTTGACACTTGTCACTTATAAAGAGAAGATAACCACTCTTCACCTTTGTCTTTCTCCCTGACAGAATCCCAAGGACTGCAGCAAAGCCAAGAAGCTGGTATGTAATATCAACAAAGGCTGTGGCTATGGCTGTCAACTCCATCACGTGGTCTACTGCTTCATGATTGCATATGGTACTCAGCGAACACTCATCTTGGAATCTCAGAATTGGCGCTATGCTACTGGTGGATGGGAAACTGTGTTTAGACCTGTAAGTGAGACATGTACAGACAGATCCGGCACCTCCACTGGACACTGGTCAGGTAAGAAGCCTGTGCAGTATTTCACATTTCTGGGTTGAACTGCCACATTCTACATTATCAGATTTCTAGGCTCAGCTTTATGGTTATGGGCATCTTTTTCTCGGGATCCATGACGGTTCTACATTGCCAAGGTAAAATCTAGAATGATATTTTATTTTAAAAGTGCTTTATAACCTATTTCATTTCTAATGTTCATTTTTATCTTGATTTAGCAAAACCACTAAGTTTTTTTTAAGGAATGTAATTTACTCTTTTAATGATAATACATGATTCACTTTTTAGGGTACTTTCACATTATTGAACTCATTTGATAGTCATAATCATCTAAGAAAGTAGACTGATACATGAGAATCTTCCCCATGCGTGAGAATCAGCTGGAAGGCTTGTTAAAACACTGGCTTCTGATTCAGTAGGTTTGGAGGGGGAGGTGCTGAGAATTTGCATTTCTAACAAATTTTCCAGATCCAGGGATGACACTTTGAGAATTACTGAGGCAGACCATGCAGGTACCTTTACCTCCATGTTACAGTTGAGGACAATGAAACCTAATTTGCTTGTGCAATTTTAATTTTATTCAGGAAACATTTGAAGAGGAAAAATATGAGTAAGGTACTATGCTAGACATTATCTCCAAGAATTTAGTGATAAATGAAATAAAATATTGAGTTTCTTACTGCTAATCTATTGTTCTTTCTACATGATCTTTAAACAAGATCTAAAGTTGAGATACCTCTGTGAAAATCCTGGCTTTATCAGTTTGTAATCTTGGGCAAGTTACTTAACGTAGGCCTTAGTTCTCTTATCAGTAAAATGAGAAGTAATAATTTACTTACTTCTTTGAGTTGTTGGTAGGATTAAGTAGAATAATATATGTAATGGACTTAGCACAGTACTTGATACATGAACTCTAGTAATTATTAGCTGTCATTAGTAGCTTTATTCATTGGGTAGATATACAGTGAGAACCTACAGTGTGGCAGATACTGAACTGATTAGGTGAAATGCTAAGCAAGACAATACACCATCTGTTAATTTCTCATGGAGCGGAGCATCTTTTTTCACAAGTTTGAAACACTAGATATGGACTTAAGAAGCTCTGTCATTGGCAAAGAGAGTAACTTTAGTTCCTTTGTTTCTTTTTACCTCCTTTGGAAAATATCAGATAATACTGACTCTTCACAGAAGTGACAGAAAAGTTAATTGGGTAATTTTTATAAAATGCTTTAAGTTCTATAAAAGGTTCTATATGGATTTATTTTTTATTTTTTAAAGATTTTATTTATTTACTTGAGAGAGAGCACGAGCTGGGGGAGGGGCAGAGGGAGCTGGAGAAGCAGACTCCCCGCTGGGCAGGGAGCTGATACATGGGGCTCCATCCCAGGACCCTGGGATCATGGACTGAGCCACTCGGCTGTCCCGGTTCTATATGGATTTAAAATATTATTTTGTGATGTGAGTTTTGTCTTCCTTAGGATGATTTTGGAGCCTTATTGTATATATCAACATATTTTTTCCTCCTCACTCCAAGTTTTAAAGGAACCTCTTAATCTAGAACCTTAGCTGAGCTTTAATTTTGAGGTTACATCTCCCATTGATCTGGTCTATGGCTTACAGCTGGGGCAAACAGACTAGGTGTCAAGGTTAGGAAGTTACAGGAAAAAGCAGTTCTTGAATCAGACTCATTGTGGCTAACTTTTTCATTTTGTGAACTTAGTTTAGTTTCAAGCCTCTTTGCTTGTGAAGTACATAGCCAGAGTAGGGCAAGGTTCTTGTGTTAATAGAAAAGTAAAAAGTTGGCCTCACTAGACTTAACCAAATTTAGTATATAGTTTAGCCTTGCCTAAAAGCCACAGCTAGTTATTTGGTTTGATTTTTAGTGCTTGCTCATACATTTTGTAGTCTGTAGTGACAACTACAAGATATGAAGGCTGAACAGGTTTGAATTTGAAACATGCAGAATTTCTTAATGTTATAGTTAAAAGGTTCTAGAAATCATCCTTCTTTTATGTGGATTCTAAGGCCTAGTAGATACCAGGTGATTTATTCAGGATTATGCATCTTATAAATGGCAGAACTGTGGTTGGCACATTGACTCTCACCTGCCTTTAGTCTACATCCTTCCCAGTCAGCTCATGCCAAACACCTTACTCATTAGAACAATGACAAGCATAGAGACCGTCCTGAATATCTAGGAACTAAATAATTACTAATTTATTTCCTCCCCCTGCCCTGTAACTTTTTCCAAACCTTCCATATAATTTCCACTGAAGAGTTATCAGTGATATTTTCTTCTCAGTCATTTGCAGTCCTTGCTTAAAGAAGTTGTTTTATCCTGGTAGCACAGAATTATGATTTTAATTTATAGATCTTTCCTTTATCACTACAGGTATTGTATAAAATCATATATTTTTCTTTGTGCTAATGAAATAAACTGTGCCTGTTGAACACCTTTAATTAATTAAACTAGTGATTATTTTCAGTATGCTTGCAGAACTCATTGTAACTAAAGTAATTTAGATGCTAATCATTTATCTAAAAGAAGGAAGAGGGGCGCCTGGGTGGCTTAGTCAGTTAAGCGTCTGCCTTCGGCTCAGGTCATGATCCCAGGGTCCTGGGATCAAACCCCACATTGGGCTCCTTGCTAAGAAGGCAGCCTGCTTCTCCCCTGCCTGCCATTCCCCCTGCTTGTGCTTGCTCTCTGTCTCTATCTCTCTCGTTCTCTCTGTGTCAAATAAATAAATAAATAATCTTTAAAAAAATAAATAAAAGAAGGAAGAGATTTATGTTTTGAGCTTAGAATACTTTATTTCTTTGAAAGCTATGGTAGCCATCCACTTCTGTTTCTGTTTATATACATTATCTCTATATGTACCTTTTGGAGAAACTAACCTGTTTCTAGAATTAGAAGAAACAGAATGAATTTTAGTAAGCTCTTTAACATTAATTCTTTAGTTAGCCATAAATCAACTACTACATCTGTTACTGTACTGACTTGTCTAAAGAATCTTGGGATATTTCCCCTGGCACCACTGCCATGAAATTATTATTGTTTATACATACTTGACATGATGTGCCTGCAGGTGGAATTTAGTGATTTCTATTGAAATCTGTCACCAATACAGGAATTAGTATGCACATCTGATCATTTCAGTAGCTAAATCATACCTTGTTGTGGGTTGAGTTCTGTTTTTCTCCTTCATTATTTATAAAACCATATCCTATGTAGTAAATAATTTCATTAAGTGAAGCAAAATACTTAAAATTATGCTTCCAGTTAAAATCATCATCATCATCATCATCTTCCCCATCACCTATAGATGTCATGTCTATTCTAAAGTTGCTGATAAGATGGTCAATTTATTTTTCTATATATACAATTTATTTTTCTGCATATACAAACTATTTCCTAAACCTGAACTAACTACATTTAATAAGACTCATTCTTTCAAATATATTCCTTATGATAATTCAGAATAGAATCTTGGTGTTTAATACTTTGAAATATCTTTCAACAATTATTGATTTGATTTTTAATATATATTAACTGTTGGGCTATTATGTTGACCAGCTTCCAAAATGCTTATCTAGTTGATATAAGTAGTCTTGAATAGACGATTAGCAACAAAGAACCTCAACCATTTAAACTCAATTCTCCACTCTAATTCAATTCAATTTTTCCATTCTAAAAATTGAACATTTATTCAGATTAGCAGTTAAGCCACTTTGTTTTGTATTTCCTTCTCTTGTCTTTTCCCACTGTCTTATTAAATAAAATTGAATTGACTTAATTTGATAGGTCTAATTAGAAAACTTTCCTTTAAATGAAGATAATGACCAATAACAAAAAGTGTTTCTAAATATGGTAAAATTTAATGCCCTAGAGGTGCCGGATTTAAATATATCTTTAGGTAAATTGACATTTGCTATATTTAGTTATCTAAACTGGATGGTTACCTTCTCTCCATACCTCATTTCAAAAAGGTTTTGGTCAGAGTTTTATTTGTCATCCTTATATGGAAGCAATCTTAAAATAAAAGTAATTTAATAAAAGCACCTGCTCTGTGCCAGGCACCATGCTGAACTGTACGAAGAAGACAGACACAGTCCCTGCCCTGTCAGAGGCAGCCTAGGGGGAAAGGCAGACAACTGAATGGACATTAAAGTATATTGTGATATGGGTAAGTTGATAGGACTCTGAAGCACATATCTAACACATATTTGGGATTCTTCTGGAAGAAGTGATTTTTAAGCTGAGGCCCAAGGTATGGGTAGAAGTCAACCAGGCAGAGATGTGGTAGAAGGATTTTCTGTCATTGGGCACAACATGTGAAAAGAGAGGCAAGAGAGCATGGAGTCACTGGGGGAACTAGAAGTAGTTCCCTGTAGAGTTTGATTATTTAGAGAGTAAAGTTTTATTCTGAAAATATTTGTCATTTATTGGGTCTGTTTGGATGGTTGTATGATTTTGTTCCTCACTAAAACCAACAGGTTTTAATTCAAGATTCAAAGCCCTTTGTTTTGTTTTTGCTTCAGAGAGGGGCAAAGTTAGAAATTAATTGGCTTTCCTCTGGCTCTTGGTGTCATCCAGGAACCATTAAACTTTTTTTAATTAAATTTTTGTTTCATTTTTAATATCTTTTAGAGTTTACTCTTGGTAAATTTTTAAAAGCTGACAAATAACCACAAACTAAAATTCAGAAAAAAACAACATATTTTTGTTAATTGTCTAAATAATTCTATAATGCTATTTTCCCTGCATTTTAAAATTGGATAATTTCTATATGACAACAATTTGCATTATCATTTTGTATGGAAAGAATAGATAGGTAATTCAGTCTTCTAGCTTGATCAAATTATTTTTGCAGTTTTATTGAGATGTAATTATCATATAACATTGTTATTATTAGTTTAAAGTGTACAATGTAATGATTTGACGTAGGTATATTGTGACAAGATTACTGCAGTAAATTTAGTTAACATCCATCACTTATTTTACAAATTTTTTTTCTTATGATAAGGACTTTTAAGATTTGCTCTTTTAGCAACTCTCAGATATGACAGTATAGCATTGTTAACTATAGTTATTATGGTACATTATAGCTCCCAGAACTAATTTATCTCTTAACTAGAAGTTGTTACCATTTGACCACCTTCACCTTTTTCCTGTACTCCACCCTTTCCCAGCCAATCTGTTCTCTGTTTCTAATTCAGTTTTTTTTTAGATTCCACATACAAATGAGATCATACAGTATTTGTCTTTCTCTGACTTATTTCACTTAGCATAATGTCTTCAAGGTCCATCGGTATTGTCACAAATGCTGGGATTTCCTTCCTTCTCATGGCTGAATAATACTCCTCTGTGTGTGTATTTTCTTTATCCATTCATCCATCGCTGGACATGTAGGTTGTTTCTGTGGCTTGGCTATTGTGAATAATGCTGCAGTGAAAATGAGGGTACAGATAACCTCTCTGAGGCAGTGACTTTGTTTCCTTTGGATATATACCCTGGGATTGCTGGGTCACATGGTAGTTCTACCACTAAACTCCTTAAACACATATCTGTCACTTAGGTCAAAAGGAAAATCTTTAGGGGCTCCTGGATGGCTCAGGCATGAAGCATCTGCCTTTGGCTCAGGTCATGATCCCAGGGTCCTGGGATCGAGCCCTGCAGTGGGCTCCATGCTCCTATGGGAGTCTGCTTCTCCCTCTCCCACTCCCCCTGGTGTGTTCCTGCTCTCGCTCTCTCTCTCTGTCAAATAAATAAATAAAATCTTAAAAAAAAAGGAAAATCTTTAGCAAACAAAACACAAATTAAATTATACTTCAAATTTGCCTGTGAAATTAGTATTTTTAACATTTACAGAATTACTAAGATGTCTGTTAGAATCATCCAAATGGTCCCAGCTAGCTTGTACCTTAATAATGGCTGAACTCAGGGGGGGCGGAGCAAGATGGCGGAGGAGTAGGAGACCTGGATTTCGTCTCCTCTCAGGAATTCAGCTGGATAGGGATCAAACCATTCTGAACACCTACAAACTCAACAGGAGATCGAAGAAAAGAAGAGCAACAACTCTCTCATCAGAAAAGCGACCACTTTCTGGAAGGTAGGACGTGCGGAGAAGTGAATCCGAGG
>NC_138377.1:31363205-31409436 GCF_054177405.1 Leptonychotes weddellii | reverse complement strand
TATAGCAGCAATGTCTACAATAGCCAAACTGTGGAAAGAGCCAAGATGTCCATCGACAGATGAATGGATAAAGAAGAGGTGGTATATATATATATTATTATATATGGAATATATGTGGAATATTATACAGCCATCAAAAGGAATGAGATCTTGCCATTTGCAACGACGTGGATGGAACTGGAGGGTGTTATGCTAAGCAAAATAAGTCAATCAGAGAAAGACATGTATCATATGACCTCACTGATATGAGGAATTCTTAATATCAGGAAACAAACTGAGGGTTGCTGTAGTGGGGGTGGGGTGGGAGGGATAGGGTGGCTGGGTGATAGACACTGGGGAGGGTATGTGCTATGGTGAGTGCTGTGAATTGTGCAAGACTGTTGAATCACAGATCTGTACCTCTGAAACAAATAATGCAATATATGTTAAGAAAAACAAAAGATAGCAGGAGGGGAAGAATGGAGGGGGGGAATCGGAGGAGGAGTCGAACTATGAGAGACGATGGACTCTGGAAAACAAACTGAGGGTTCTAGAGGGGAGGAGGGTGGGAGGATGGGTTAGCCTGGTGATAGCTATTAAAGAGGGCAACTTCTGCATGAAGCACTGGGTATTATGCACAAACAATGAATCATGGAACACTACATCAAAAACTAATGATGTAATATATGGTGATTAACATAACAATAAAAAATTTTTTAAAAATCAGAAAATAATGAATAGGAGAAACAGCTCCCTGTTTGGGCCTATAGCATTCAAATAAAACATGCATATTGGAAAAAAAAAAAAGGATATGGGAAGAAAAAGATGATAGAAAAGGTGTTCATACGATGGTATTCACATCTGTAACTATAGTCTGGAATGCAAAGGAAAGAATACCTGCAGAGATACCAGATTAACTACAGTGAAAATAGACCCTCTCTCCAGATTCATAATGAAAAGCTGGCCTTTGCCTTGACCTAAGGCCTGCCCATATACTGTGACCTAAGGGGAAACAAATCTACCTTTTTCTTTTTCCCATACATGAATAGTGTTTTAGTAATTTGGTAGGGGGGGATGCAGGAAGGGCAAATATAAGGAGAGTTTTAATTTATGAAAATAAACTCTGACCATTATTATTTTCATTACAATTACTTTGAAAGCACTAAGATGGGAGGAGAGTACTGTGGAAGTCAGCACATATTCAGTGCAGGACAATGTAAATCTTTGTCCCCAATTTTACAGTTTTAGAGCTTTTTTTTGAATAGGACAGATGAGATCAATATCTGCTTGTGTTTGACAGAGTGAAAACAGCAAAAGGAAATTCATTATGCATACAACAAAAGGGCTGGAACATCTCCATGAACTTAAAATAGTAAGAATTCTTAAAAGGTTTGCCTGCCTTGATTGTGCTATAGGAAGAATCTGTGCAGGTCTGTGTTTTCCTCAGACAACTTTCAATTCTACAAGCTGGCAGTTACAGTAACTATACAGGGTGTCATGAAGAAAAAGAAAAGTTGGCATCAAAATGTTGCAAAAAATATATTTAATATTCTGTAATAACAACTGTGAATCTTGGTATCATTTGTTGTCAAAAATCTTAAAAAGTTATATCCAGTTTTTATGGAAGGCTGGTTGGTATTTTGCTCCCTATATGGAGTATAACTCTGGAATCTTCCATTTATTTTACCATTATTCTTGGATATGCCAATTACCTTACAAGAAAGCATTCTTCAGAAGCTTATTTTTTAATTCTCCTTGTATTGTGTTAACATGCAAATATATTTAGAATATATTTGTTTGAATTTTTTAATATTTTTTTCTAATGGCAAAATGAAAGAAAAATTCATTTAAAATGTCTATGATGCCACCATGAATAACGGTATAAAGTTGAATACCCTATCAGCAGAATCTTTCTCCTTCTGCCCCCCAGAGTCCATGTCAGACGCACAGACAAAGTGGGAACAGAAGCAGCCTTCCATCCCATTGAGGAATACATGGTACACGTTGAAGAACATTTTCAGCTTCTTGCTCGAAGAATGCAAGTGGATAAAAGAAGAGTATATTTGGCCACGGACGACCCTTCTTTATTAAAGGAGGCAAAAACAAAGTGAGTTAAATGAGACTGGGATTCTTTTCAATTGAAAGGAATCCTTAATTCCCATGACTTGTGATTCTTGTTATAATATTACTACTGATTATTGGCAGTTTTTTAATTCAAACAACTGTGTACTTGTGTGACTGTTAATATAATCAAAGCATATTTGAGGTGCCAGCAAGGTGTATGTTTCATTCTGAAGTCTCTTCTCTTGGTGTGTAGGCCACTGCCATCCTGCTGTGTACTCACATGACCTCTTTGTGTGTTTGGAAGAGAGAGAGCAAACTTTCTGGTGTCTCTTCCTGTAAAGGCATTAATTCCGTCAGGAGCACCCCATTCTCATACCCTTATTTAATCCCCATCATCTCCCAAAGGCCCCATCTCCAAATACCATCACATTGGGGGTCACAGCTCAAACATAGGAATTCTAGGGGGACACACACATTCAGTCCACAACACTAACCAACTGCTAGAAATAAAACACACCAGGGGCTTACCTTTTTGCATTCACTATCTTCACTAGCAATTGTGGGCAACTGAAACATATGTAAAATATAAGTTTTCATCTCATAAGAAATTTCTGGAACTTGGAAATTATATTAAAGAAAAGTAAAGAATCAGAAGACAAGTTTTATAAGTGGAACAATAAGAGCTTCTAGTATGTATTGAACAGTAACCATCATTTATGGAACATGCCTGTATTTCAGGCACCGTGGTAGGTGCTGGGGATTCCATGATATGCAAGATACTCTGCTTTCAAGGAATTCCTAATCTAGTAGGAGGACAATATGAGTAGTGCTGCTGTAGAGTTAATGTAGGGTGTTTGGAAAATACATAAAGCACACTGATCCTAATTGGGAATTTATCACAGGATCTAGGTTAACCTAGAATTGGCCTTTATTTACTATTAACAAATAAAGGATGTATTAAATGTGTGAAAGTAGGAAATGAAGGAGAAGAATCTGTAGTCTCAGTTCTGCTCAGACACCATTTACTCCAGAAATCATCCCTAAGTGAATCCCTAAGTGTCCCTCCTCTGTGCATTCCCCTGACTTAGTGTTTAGCACTTGCTTACCTCTGTCTTCCTCACTGGATTATAAGCACGTTAGACCCAGTACCTAGCTCTAGTAAGTGCCCAGTAATTATTGAATTATGTTTATTTCAATCCCATCGGTTTGGAAACATTTCATTAGCTGTTAACCATTTAAGCTATTTGACTATTTTATTTATTTATTTCTTGGTCCATTTTTTATGTCACAAATAGGAGTTGGGAAGAAAAACATTAATTTAAAGTGAAGACTGTAATGTGGGTGTTTATCCAAATCATTGGATAATAATTTAAATCCTATTTCTCCCTCCTAAGAATTCAAATTAACCTGATATAAATTGCGTGTTTTTTTTTAAGTCTCGCTCTATCAAATACTCTCTCACACTGTCACACTCTCACACACACATACACACAAAGGACCATGAAATTCATCAGCCAAGCATAAGCCAAGTTATATGCTTATAGTTAGGGATTAAATGAACATTTGGGCACAAAACACAATACAAAATCTTCACAGATACTTTTCCAGTTTGATATCCAGACCGATTAGAAACAAAGTAGAACTAGTTCACCATGCTCCTTCATTTTAAAATACCTGACTAAATTTGTAGCTTGGTTGAAAAAATAATAAAATTAATTTTATCTACTCTTTTACTTGTTCTTGAAGCATCACAAGCTTTTTCCTGTCTTTCTTATTTCCCTGATTAGCAAAATAATTCATGCTCATTAAAAGATATGGAAGTTGGTAAGTATACAGGCAAGGAAAAAATGTTACCCACAATCCTATTACTCAGTGGCAACAATTACTTAAATGTTGACTTATTCCCTTTAGTCATTTATATAGTTAGTATTTTAGTAGTTGATCATATTGTATATAATAATTTGAATTCTTTTTACTTAATACAGCAATGGATCCATTTTCTCAGGTCCCTAAAAATTTAATCATCATAAATGTCTCTTTTAATGACTATATATCTCCTATATTGATGTGCAATTGCTTGCTTGCTCATTTGCCTAATATTGTACAGTTAGGTTATTTCCAGTTTTTTACTCTTATAAATAATGCTATGATGTATTCTTAAAATTGTCCACATTATTTCCTTAAGCTAGATTTTTGGACTTGGAAATATTAGATAAACGGATATGAACATCTTACAACTTTGATCCATAGTGCAGCATGATATTTTTACAAGAAGCAACCCTTATAGTAGAGTTGGCAGCAGGGAATAGTACAGTTTGAATTTCCTTTTTGTGGTCAGCAGCTAGTAACTCCTCTCCCCATGGTAGTCCAGGAGGCAGGGGTTTTTTTCATATTCTGTTATAAACATAGCAGCAGCATTTTATGCACTTTTTTTCCCCCTCTGGAAATCCTTTAATTTTAATTTTCTGAGTCATTTTTTTAAAGATTTATTTATTTATTTTAGAGAGAGAAAGAAAGCACGAGCAGGAGGGGCAGAGGGAGAGGAAGAGAGAATCTCAAGCAGGCTCTGCACTCACAACACTGAGATTATGACCTGAGCCAAAATCAAGAGTCGGATGCTTAACCGACTGCACATCCAGGCACCCCAATTTTATGAGTCATTTTGAAAATTTTCTCAGGAACTTAAATGCTGTTTCTCTACTTCATTATTTTACATAGATGTTTTTCTACTCTGAATCAACTCTGCTTTAGACCTGTCAGGATTAGTTTTGATACCTAAGCAAACCATAAAACCTCTGCCATTTAAGTTTTAGAGACCAAAAACATGAATTAATCTCTCATCAAGGTGTATAGTGTCCAGGGTGATTATGAGACTTCTGTGCTTCAAGAGGGTGAAGAGCTGAAGAATTAAATGATGCATAGAATTCACACAGGGAAGAATCCATTTTCTGGGTAGCTTATCTTTTGTAAAAGCAGTCAAGATTAACTTTATATATGTGATTTCTGTGTGAAAATGAGCAGTTAATGCTTTGCTGCTTGGTATTACACCTCAGGTTTCTCTTGGTTAAGACTGAGTTTGTCCATGAGATTTTGGCACCTGCACTGACTGTGGCAGCCATTGCTAATGTGGAGATCTCTCTCTTAGGTAATTCACTGTTAGAGTGTTTAAATCACAGAATCATTGGCAAAGAAATAAAAACTGTTAAAGCTGTCAATCCAATATTGTAGTCTGAGACGTGGAGATTGGGAACAGGGGTGAAACAGGAGAAGAAACAGGTCTTTAAAAATCTCCTAGAATAAATATTTACATATTTAGTGTGCTCTTTATCAAAAATGCTGGATGAGCCCTCCTAAAATTAGTTCCGTTTAAATGAGTAGAGGCAAGAAAAATGTATTTAAAAGTTTTTGTAAAGGGTTTGGTTGCCTTGTGAAATGAAGACTCAGCAATAAAGGGTGGTGATTTTTTTCACTATTTTATTGAAATGTAATAAGCTAGACACAGTTACAGGACACTAGAATACAAAGAGAAATAGAATATAATATGTGGCTCCTTATTTCAAGGAGTATCCAGCTGGTAGGCGTATACATGTACATGTAACAAGTTATTGAAGTATAGTTAGATGAATGTGCTGTAGGAGTTGTATACCAGGACCAGTAAAAGTAATGCCTCTGCTGATGTACTTGTGGTCAGAAGACAAGAAAGAAGCATGTTTGTGTAGAAATTTCCATACGTTTTATTGGAGATGCAAAATCTCCCTTTTCCATTGTTCACTTTGTTTCTGTTTGTTTTTTCCAAACTCCGTATCCTTCATCAAGCAGTCTCAGATAAGGCTGAGGAACTTGGGTGTTCTTTGGTCTGATTCCAGGGAGAGGGGTCTTTAAGTTAGGAAGGGCATTAATGTTAGTGTCACATCTCAGCAAAAGGATCACTCTTTTCTTTTCACTGGGCACCCAAACCATGCTGACAGAGTTAGTCTATTCGAGGATAAAACCTGTATTGGTGTGTTTTAATGATTCCCTCGGTCCTCTATCCTCCAGCCTTTTCATATTTATTTGTTGCGGTTTCTGCCCCATGCCTGGGTATGCAGCTTCACAAGAATCACATTAAAAGTCTTTTTGGTTGTTTTCTTTTTAAAACAAATGTGACATTTCCTTTGTCTCCCTGATTTGGGGCTGAAGAGGGCAAAATGTCAAAAATAATGAGGCCAAATGGATCGGAACACTGATTACCAGTCTGAAACAGTGCTCAGAGACTTGGCTGTCACAGTCATTATTAGAGGCAATGAGAAAAAGCTCCTTGGTGGCTGTGAAATGAAGAGAATCTAAAGCAGCTTTTAGGGGATTAGGAAAAAGTCCCAGACATAGGTAGCATTCACTTATTCATGTATTTACTCACACAGCATTGTGTGGGGTACTAGGTGCTGTGAAGCAAAGAAAAATAAAGTCTAGTCCCAACCTTTGGGGAATACTGTGTGGGAGACAGACATGTAAACGGACTTCTGATTGTTCAGGGTTTACAAATAGGAACTATTGCCCTCTCAACAAATATTTATCAATCCTTTATTCCAGATTCTCTTCTAAGTACTAAGAATAATACAGTGAACAAAGCAGATGAAATGCCTCTTTATAAAGAGCTTACATTCCAGTTAGGGATGATGAAGGTGGGGAATGGATACAGGCAGTAAATAACAGTCAATATATATTATATGTCCAATGATAATAAAAGTCATGAAGTTAATCAGGTAAAAAAAGATAGAAATTGCTGAAGTCCTCATTAATAAGACTATATTTGAGCAGAGATCTAAAGGAAGTAAGGAATAAAACCAAGTGGATATCTGCAGAAGAATGTTTAACAATCACGGCTAATATTTATTGAGCATTTAGTACATGTCAGGTGCTCTTCTAAGCACTTTACATTGCTTAGTGTATTTAATTCCCACAGAATTATATAAAGCAGGTACAATTATTATCCCATTTTGATTTAACTCCCTAAGTTTGCAACTTAACTCTGAAGATCTACCTCACCCCTGAGAAAATTTATTCACTCTGTACTAGAGTATAATTAAAACCTCTTAATTCACAGTAGAATCATTTGAGCATATGGTAGACTTTCTGGTAAGATACTACCTCCCAATAGAGTACTGTGATTTCAGTGACTATGTACAAATTTATTTCTTTTTTTTACAGGTACCCCACTTACGAATTTATTAGTGATAACTCTATCTCTTGGTCTGCTGGACTACACAATCGATACACAGAAAATTCACTTCGGGGTGTGATCCTGGATATACACTTTCTCTCCCAGGCAGACTTCCTAGTGTGTACTTTTTCATCCCAGGTAAGTGATAGTAGGGCATGTTTAAATGGCCAATATTTTTTTGGTCATATTGAGTTCAGGAAGTTCTTGGTTGTTTTGTTTTGTGTATGTATGTATGTGTGTTTAATGTTATCATGACTCAGGTGCAATTTTCCTAATATTTGGGAATGATCTCTTTTGTGAAAGAATGGGAAGATTCCATACCCTCCCCTCCAAAAAAAATAGGTATTCAGGTATTTAGTTGCTTACAAGCAATTGTTGACTACATCTCCACTGAAGCCAGCTATTGGAGTTGTTTAAAGTACTGGCATGTTCACAGCATTTAACCAAAATAGCAAGTAAGTAAGCTTAGTTAATACTTTCTGATTTTGCAGGGGTGCCTGTGTGGGTCAGTCAGTTAAGCTTCCAACTCTTGGTTTCGACTCAGGTCATGATCTCAGGGTCATGAGATCAAGCCCCATGTAGGGTTCCGTGCTCAGTGCATGATCTACTCAGGATTCTCTCTCCCTCTCTCTCTGCCCCTCCTCCTGCTGGTGCGCACTCGCTCTCTCTCTCTCGAATAAATAAATAAAATCTTTTTTCAAAAAATACTTTCTGATTTTGTATAGTCAGTATGCAGCCAGCATCCATCCACTTCTACACATCGGTGCACTGATACTGAGAGGCTTAAACACCAAGCATTGTGTCTCACTCAATTGCTTTATAGGAAATAAAGTGTAAATGTAATTCTTTTTCAAGTCCTGTTACATTTCTACCAAGCAAGAGACTGTATATTAAATTTAGGCAATACCATATTACAATCGTTCTTTGAGTTTAATTGTTGCAGATAATTATATGTTATGGGCTTGGTGTTTTTGTTTTTATGAGTGGTCCAATCAGCCTTGTATACACAGTGGAATACCAGCATAGAAATATTTATTGTTGGTTTTATCCTGCTCTCATTTATGTGCATATTATGGGTTAGTTCATTCAACAAGCTGTTAAATGACTATTTGTGCTCAGAATTATATTAGGTGTGGAGAGGATTTCTAGGGTGATTGAAGCTACAACAGATCTTACCCTGGTCCAGAATCTAGTGAGCAAAATACTCACATGAAGTAACTGGAGAGTAATTACCAAGAAATATAGATCATGTAAGATAAATCTTTGCCTAAAAGCTTAGAAGAAGCAGAGAAAAGAAAATGTGAGAAGGGAGGCCGCACCATTTTCATGGGAATATACTTCAGAGAGTATAAAGAAATGGACAGTTTTTTTATTTTGTGACAATGCACATTGTCACAATGGGGTGGTGATATGATTATTGGAAAGATACCTACCCCAGCAAAGACTATGAGTTTCTTCAATATGAAATAAGAATACACTTTCCACCCAGAGCAGAAGTCACATAGCAATAGTCCTAGTCAGAACAGAAAACTTTCTTGGCCTTCAAGTTCCCATGACGGCATCCACTGCTGACGTTTTTTTCCTAACGGGGATAAGGATCCTCTCATTGAGAAGCTCCCTTTTCTAGTCTCTTGGTGGGTAGACGGGAGGAGTTATAACTACTTGGTCTCTCTCAAATGTTATTGAGAATCTGGCTATATGCCCACCTGATCAACAGGTGCAAATGATTAGTAACAACCTCTACACATTTTTGAATGCTTATTGTTTGAATGATGAAGCAAGAGTCATTTTCCCAGATATACCACCACCTCTGTAGGCCTAGATTTTAGGCCTGTCTAAAGTCTATTCCTGTAGTCCAGGGTTGCTCAGCCTAGGCACTTTTAGCATTATAGGCAGGTACTTTGTTGTGAGGTACTGTCCTGTGCCTTGTAGGATACTCAGCAGCATCCCTGGCCAGTAGCATACTACCTCAAGTTGGGACAACTGAAAATGTCTTCAGATATTGCCAAATACCCCACAGCAGTGGGGAGGACAAAATCACCTTTGTTTAGAATCACTGCTGTAGTCATAAAGCTTGAAAATTAAATAAATATATACATGTCTGAACACTCAGCAGCCTTACATGTGGGCAGACACTGAGACAGGCATGTGCTCTATTTTGCTTTCCTTCTTCCAGCCCTCCTTAATAATACCATTAGGCTCATTCCAAAAAGAAAATCCTTTTATTTTTTTTCTTTTCAAGGATGTGCTATAGAATTTTTGATTCTTATAACCTCATGACTCTAATTTTGACCCAGAAATCGGGACCTCTATTACTTTATGATAGTAGAAATCTGTCCAAGCTTGAGGGGCATATTGTTCATACTACTTTGTTCTATTTTATGCATATCAACCTCAGGGTGTTCTCCAGACCTCAGGTTCAGAGAAGTCATTCACATGAAGGAAGAGTGGTGCTGAAAGAACTTTTTGTCTCCAAAGGAATGAGATTTGTGCTTATATATTATATTGTTCCTAAAAACTCTTGATAAGTTAGACAAAGTTCATCCGAAATAACTTTTGTTCATTTGAACCAAAGCAAAACTCAAACCAATATCTTATATACCAAAATAGATTTGAATACCTCAAAAAATTTTATGTGAGGGTTCAGAATAAAAGTTTAACAGTAAAAATACCTTACATTTATATACTGAGTAGCAGTTTGCTAAATGTGATCACTGCCATTATCACAAACCTTTCTTGATGACTATCAGCTGTAGCATTTGAAATTATGGAATAATTCCGCATTCACTGATAAATCTCTGGGCTTACTTGTATTCCAGCATTTTTTGCAAATATTTTTAGAAAATAATGGATTTAGTACAGTTCAGTATTTTTGCACTGTGAATGAAATTGGTTGCTTGATTGTAGAGGTTCTCTTGCCATAAACCAAAATTGGAACTGTTTGAAATTTTCCCAGAAATGTCTCATCATCATCACCAGTGGAGTGTGAGAAAAAGTCACTGATAGCATCAAAATGCCAAGCCATTGACTCCTAGGCAGAGAACAAAAATGAGGCAACATGGACTTTGGAATCAGACTGGGTTTAAATCTAACTTTGATCACTTAGTATCTGGGTGGCATTTGAACAAATTAGTTAGCCTATCACTGACCTTTTTTTCCCCAGCCTGTAAAACAGTAGTAGGACCTACTGCATAGAGTTTTTGTGATGATTAGAAGTTATATGTAGGGGCGCCTAGGTGGCTCAGTTGTTAAGTGTCTGCCTTCGGCTCAGTTCATGATCCCAGGGTCCTGGGATCGAGCCCCACATCGGGCTCCCTGCTCGGCAGGAAGCCTGCTTCTCCCTCTCCCACTCCCCCTGCTTGTGTTCCCTCTCTCACTGTGTCTCTCTCTGTCAAATAAATAAATAAAATCTTAAAAAAAAAAAAAAAGTTATATATAGGAGCGCCTGGGTGGCTCAATCAGTTAAGCGTCTGCCTTCGGCTCAGGTCATGATCTCAGGGTCCTGGGGTCGAGTCCCGCATCGGGCTCCCTGCTCAGTGGGAGTCTGCTTCTCCCTCTGCCCCTCCCCACCGCTTGTGCTCTCTCTCTGTCAAATAAATAAAAAAAAAATATTTAAAAAAAAATAAAAGTTATATGTAAAGCACTGAGAATAGTACTTAGCAATATATTAAATACAATGTTAGCCGCTGTTGTTATTTATAAAGGGAAAAGTATAGGAGTACCTTTGTGTGTTAGACTCTACAGTATTTATTTGAGCAATCTTTTTTCACATGGCCCCATTTCAGGCCACATACTCCCATATTTTAGGAGGAACATGAAACATGCTGTTCAAGGACTCTGTTACTCCTGCTTGTGGTCATGGGTAATGCTTAGGTTCCACTGAATAATCATGTACATTGTACGGGTATAACAATTCTTTGTTAAGAGGAGCAGCCAGAGAGCGCCTGGATGGCTCAGTCAGTTAAGCATCTGACTCTTGATTTCTGCTCAGGTCATGGTCTCAGGATCATGAGATCAAGCCCTGTGTTGGGCTTGGAGCGCAGCAGGAAGTCTGCTTGAGAGTCTTTCTCTCCCTCTCCCTCTGCCCCTTCCCCGGCTCACACTTTCTCATGCTCTCTCCCTCACTCTAAAATAAATAAATAAATCTTTAAAAAAAAAAAAAAGAAGAGTAGCCAGTAAATTCAGCATTTCATTTTCTCTGTGCCAACGTACCTCAACTCTTTTATTTAGCTTATTGAAAGAGAACATCACCATATAATATAAATTTTCAGAAACAAAAGCTCTTCATTCCCAAAGGGTGAATGATAAGTAATAGTCTTTGCTTTAACAAATGCAAGTAAAATTGTGTATGTGTTGACTTTAGGGAAATTAATCTGCAGAACGTTCTTACATATGCCATAGGCATGCTGGGAAATGGAAAAGGACTAAAGTGTTACATCCAGAAGGGTGACAAAAGAATAAAACATCGAGAACCAAATCTCAGCCCAGAATAAAACATGGACAACCAACTCTCAAACTTTCCTCAATGATAATATCATATTCCAAGAGATTATTAGAAAGTGACAAAGAGGTTAATATCTTCTTCGTAATGCTTTGACAACCCTGCAGTTTTGTCTCCTATGTCCAATCCTTTGAGGACTATTACACTATAAGACAATAGTGAGAAAGAGTTTATCTGTTGACCATGAGCTGTTGTAGGCAATACTGGAAGAATGAAATGCCATGCAAGACTTGGTTAATGTTTGAGAAACCGCAGGCACCAATACCATGGCACCTTGATCGGGATTCCTCATCACATTTTGGACCCATCCCCCTCAGTCTCAGGATTTCTAATCTTTCTTGGTTTTATATCTATAAGTAAGATCTGGGAATTCTCTCTCCTTAAAGGAAAAGTTTTTTTAAGCCAATAATATGACTGTACTCTCTAGTTTTGTTACTATTGTTGCTCTTAGTTCTCTGAATCCCTTCATCAGAGCTGTTTCTCAAAGCCAAGTTTGTCCTAAAAGCCTCATAAATTGAAGAGAACAATCCTCAGGATTTAATCTGAAAATTAGAGGCAATATTAACATTTTCAAAGAACATCATGTAAGTTTTGAAAGCTATGCAATCACATTCCAAATTATTCTTGCCTATACCCGAAGCATCTACTTTGTCACTTATTTTCCTATTTAATAAAACCATTTTAAATATGAAACACAGAAATTATAGTTGGTGAAATAGCAGTGGTTATTCAGTTGTACTTAGTTGTAAATAGGCAAAATATCAGAAAGGTTTTTAAAAAAAAAAAATACTACTTATCCGGTTTTGGAATCAGTTTTTATTACTCTGGAATCTAAGTTACAGAAATTGTAGATGCTCACTTTAAAGGCTTTGGGTAATCAGCATTTTTAAAGGAGCAATCAACATTGTTCAGTAGTTTTAACCATTAAAATAACAATAGGACAAAATTACTTTTTTTTCCCTTGTGACACTTTCCTTTTTCACACTTAATACAACACTCTCATGGTACTCTTTGTTGTCTGGTTCCAAATCCACACACAATACACCTGGCCTCCTTACCTTCTGAATCAGATTTTGGAAAGCCCAAAGGGAAAAATCATATACTACATTCATTTTATTCGACAGATGACTCTGGATAGGAATTTCCAGTGAGGTAAGGCCCATGAAACAATAGTAGATACTGTTCTCTCGTTGAATAGCAAAACAAAGTAGTTTACAGGAAAAGTGCATACATCTCTCAGCATCACCCAGGGAGACAAGAACTTACTTCCAACTTCTCACACTAGGAGATCCTCCTGGCCCCATCTATTTTGACAGAAAAACAAGATCCCATCTGCTCTGATAAGGCTTTGGAGGCTCATATAAACTCAGCTGGTTGCTTCTCAGGGATAAAATTCAGGTTAATGGAACTTCCTCTCCTTTTTAATTTTTTTTAATACAGTTGCATCTGTATTTTATCCTTTGGCAACATTTTTGCTCTTACTCATCACTGTGTGCTTAGTGGTGTTCTAAATGATACACTGACATGAAATAAGAAATAAAACTTACGACATATAGCCAGCCACTGCTTTCAAACCAAAAGATTTGCCTCTCTCAATCATGCTACCTGTCCAGTATCAAACTTAGTATTGATATCAGCTGAAAGCCTTCCTTTACCTGCCACACAGTTTGGATTGGTAAAGCCCAGAGAGGAAGCCTAAGGTAATTAAATGCAAACATTAACACTATAGTAATCTTTCTAGCCCTTTGCAGTAAGGTGCCCCATGGTAAATATAGAGAAATCTTTTTAACTACTAAGAATGTTATATGTGGATCTTAGAGATTAAATATCACTCATGGACCTGCATTTCCACTGCTAGGCTAGTATTATGCATGAAGCAGTATTCATTCAACAGGTACTCCTGAGCACCTACTATGTGGGCACAGTACTAGGTACTTATTCTAAGACAGTTTAGTGTATAGTGGAGAGCCAGAAAGTATTCTCATTGTAGCTCTACCATTTACTAGCTCCTTCCCCTACCCCCACTTTTTTTTTTTTTTTTTTTTTTTTGGAAATTCACTTAATCTTTCTGGGGCTTATTTCTTCAGCTGTAAAATATGGATAATAACAGCACCCACCAGTATTATGAGAAAGATAAAGGGCCTTATATCAGCCCACCTCAGTGTCTGAAATTTCTACCATTCTTTTTTCTTTGGCTTAAGAAAATACATATGTTATCCACAGGCTAACACTTTATGGATACCAAAATATAAACTGATTATTAGGATTATCCTCCAAAAGAAAGTAGATCCCTAAGGGTGTGGGACTGCAGGCAATGTTTTTATGAGGGTGAGACATTAATAGTGGAGAGGAGGAAATACATCAGAGCTCATTGCCACAGTGTGGTCATCCCAAGGGCAATGCAAGTTCCTGCATTCCTGGCTAGAGATAATTGAAGAGTGGGCACTGAAGAAAAGAAAAAAAAAAAAAACCTGTCAAGTTTGCCCAAGGCTTGCTTTGGCCTTATGTTTGTTCTTTCTGGTGTTACAATCCAAATATGGAGACCAGGATATACAAGAGAAATATGCTTAGGAGTTAACAAGCATACACAAACTGCCTAGGTTCAAAACTGGAATCTACCACTTAATAATAGTGTGACCTTGGGCAAATTCCTTAACTGACCTTTGACATCTGTAAAATGAGCATGATAGAATTTTATGGGGCTACTTAGAGGATTAAATTCAGTAATACCTAAAAACAATGTCTGACAGCAAAAACTCCAAAAATACCAGCCTCTATCATTGTCACTATACTTTGCTATTATTGGAGCTGCTTTGTTTTAATTGTTTAGTTTCTTCCTCTCCGGAGTCTCCACTTGATTTTGCTTGTCCCCTATGGGCCTTCGGCTGACTTTGGAGTTCCCGTTCCAAAACTTTTTGACCCTTGTTTTGTTACAATCTCAGTATTCTACCAGTGATCTCAATTGTACCATGACATCCCCACATCCCCAATGTAAAATTAGTTTGTTGATGGAGTAGCAAACTTGCAAGCAAAGTCATTGTCTTGGTTCTATGACTAGTTGAAATTCTAGCACTAGAATTTGGGCCGATCACTTACTCTCCTCATATTTTAGTCCATATTTGCAAAATTTAAAATATTTTCTAAACTTAGTTTCATTTGCAGATTACATATAGCATTTGAAAAGCATCCCTGCAGTTCCTGAAATTCAGATTCTTTAAGAAGTTAAGGTGATGCTTAACCTAATCAGATTTCATTTGCTCATAATAGTTAAAGATGAGCGGCTCCATTTAGTTTTTGATCTCATAAATACCAGAGTTTTAAAGGACTAGTGGGTAATCCTGATTTTGCTCCACTGAGCGGGTTAACAATTACTGTTAGTAGTATCATTTTAAATAAATGCAAAAGTATTGGCATAGTGACAATAAAGCTTCATTAACTAAGACAACTACAACTGAGATTTGGGAAAATTTGACTTGAGTTCTCTGTTCACAATGATTTATAATGGAAGAATTTTCTAAGTAAAATGGTAGTGTTCTCTCTTCTGTGTTCACCTATTCTTAGAAAAGTTCCTGAAACCCATTTCCTCTATAAAGAATGTATTTATTAATTGCTTAAAATGTTATATCCCCATGAAAGTAGTTATTGTTTAACTTTATCACCAAGCTGCAGGTTCAGTGTACAAAGTTCATATTGTGGAATTTCAGCGGCCATCCAGTGGGCATAGTAGGTATTCTTTGGACAGAGGAATCTTTTAAGTAGCTTTAAATGCATCAGGTAGATGCATCTTCACCAAAGGCTAGGCCATCTTATTTTAGTTCTAGAATGCTAATATCTACTCAGGGCTCTTAAAACTCTTTAGAACAGAAATGACAGATATGCTTTAGCTCACCTGCCAATGCTAGTTGTCAATAATTATATGAATTTCTATTGAGAAGAGTTCTGAGATCAAGTCCAACCTAGCAGAAAAGAGTATGTGATTGACTGAGACTGAATGGAGGGGAAGGGAGTAGCAGCATATGTGTTAAGTATTTATAATCCTAATGCTCAACCTTAAATTCTTCAAGGGCACAAACGATGTCTTACTCATTTTTCTTTCACCAGTGCCCAACACAAGGTATACTGTGTGACTCTTAATAAATGTTCATTAAAATTAACTGATTCATATTCTTAAAGTACTTTGCATTGTATATATATATTTTTTTTCTCCCAGAGACTTTAGTTGTAGTAATCTTTTATGTTTAAAAAAAAAGAGAAACAATTGTGCACAAAGATGAAGAATGACTTGTGCCATATCTGAGAGCAAATGCACTGAAAACCTGTGACTAGAATCTACTACTTCTCATCTTCTCAGTCCTAGTCCTGGTCTAGTCCTAGTCTGTTTGTCCAAGGGCCTTCAGATTGCGATGAAGGAGATTTTATGTATACTAACATTTTTTTTTCATTCTTTCCCAAGGTCTGTCGAGTTGCTTACGAAATCATGCAAACACTTCATCCTGATGCTTCTGCAAACTTCCATTCTTTGGATGACATCTACTATTTTGGGGGCCAAAATGCCCACAACCAGATTGCCATTTACCCTCACCAACCTCGAACTGCAGATGAAATCCCCATGGAACCTGGAGATATCATTGGTGTGGCTGGAAATCATTGGGATGGCTATTCTAAAGGTGTCAACAGGAAACTGGGAAGGACGGGCCTATATCCCTCCTACAAAGTCCGAGAGAAGATAGAAACGGTCAAGTACCCCACATATCCTGAGGCTGAGAAATAAAACTTCGATGGAAGAGAAGGACAACTAAACTCAGTTCAAATCATTTGAGCCAAACAGTAGATGAAGAAGGCCCTGACCTTACAACACATGGTGAAATGAGTAGACAACTTTAAGCACCAGGAGCAACTGGAAATGACAGATGCTTCACTGGTGGAATTACTCTTTAACGAGGGCTACAACGCCCTTAAACTCATGCACAGTCCAGTAATGTACTCACATATAACATACAAACAGGTTGTTTTCTACTGTGCCCCTTCTTTCAAGATTATGTCCCCATGAACAAACACTGCCACGTTGTGTAATTTAAGTGACATGGACATTTTGTGTGAGACTTCAAACATGGTGCCTATATCTGAGAGACCTTCGTGACCTAATGAGAAGACCAGAAAAGCTCCCTACTATGGGGAGGTTGGTTCTTAGCCAGTGGTGCTATTGTAACCACTGAATTCACTCCAATCAGCAGATTCAGAATGAGAATGGATGTTTTTGTCTGGATTTTTTTTTTTTTTAAGTAATTGCATCAGTTCCTCCACTTCATCATTAATAAGTGAAGGATACATCAGAAAATAAAATGTTCACACTCCATTAGGAACTTTTGTAAAACAATGCCATGAACGGATCTTTAGTACTCAGTGTTTCTGGACATTCTCTTTGATAACAAAAAATAAATTTTAAAAGGAGGAATTTTGTAAAGTTTCTAGAATTTTCCATCATTGGATGATGTGGTGGTCAGCTTTATAGTAGAAAATCTATGATAAAAAGAGGAGTTTTCTAGTTTTTCTGCTTAATTTTTTTTGTTTCTGATTGAGTGACTACTCAGTTCTTAGGTCAAAGAGTCATTAGTCCATTTTAACAGAGTCGTTAGTCCATTTTAACACTGAAAACTGAATTTAGTTGATACACATTACAGAGTTGCGAAGATATTCTCTGAGCGCTTTTATTTTCTTATTTTGGGCGTTATTTTTTAAATTGAATTAAATAATCACACTTCTTGTCCCAGAGGAACTGTCACCTCCATTTCCAAAACGAACAATTTCAGGCTTGTTGGTAACCTTTCTTATTGCGGCCATTGTCATTTTTTGTGAGTTGAGTCCTGTTGTTTTACCCAGGAACCAATATGTGTCTTTTCTTATGTCCTGCTTTTGAGAGCACCAGGAACCTTTGGGGTTGAGAAGCTGGCTCTGTTTCTCAAGTACATATCTCACAGTATGTAGAATTTGCTGAATAAAGGAGAGTGGAACCAGTGTGAGACCCAAGATGGACTTGGGATTCTCTCTTCCAAATACTTCTTTTAGTAATTCCATGAGAGAATCACTTCAGAAGATAAGACTTTGATGCCCTCTATGCTTTCTCTCTGAACATCACTTTTCTCCTTGTAGAAACATTTCCTACCTTCAGGAGCCTGCCTCCTTCAGATGCATGGCCAGCATATTTCATAGCATGTGTTCTACATTCTGAAGGAAGAATTTGATCCATTAAGAACCAGTAGCAGGCCTGGTGTTGAATATCAGGAATGCCAAACAGAAAAGCTGTCTTTGACATCCTCACTAAATGAAAATACCTATATGTAAAATCTCCCCACGAAACTTCCCTAAATTCTTTCTACCTGTCATGTCAAGTCTCCCAAAGAGCAAAAACTAATTACCTATAGTGTCAGCAAGCAACTTTCAGTTTAGTTTTAGTACAAATAAAAGTCATTTGGAATAAAAATCTCCCACTGAGCAGAGGTACTTTTGAATGAGTTATTTTCTTTTTTTCCTTTTTTTTTTTTTTAAGTGGGCCCCATGCCCAATGTGGAGCTTAAACTCACAACCCTGAGATTAAGGGTCACAGGCTCTACTGACTGAGCCAGCCAGGTGCCCCTGAATATGAGTTATTTCCTAATTCCCATCTCACTTGTCATCAGAACATCAGTAAACATGGGTTACTAATGATAGTATATCTTCCTCTGCTGTTAATTTCTCTGCTGAGATTTCCTGTTTTTATTCATTACAAGCATTTTATTTTCTCTATAGAACATAGCTATAACTACTTTAAAATTCTTTTCTACTAAATCCAATAACTGAATCATCTCAGAGTTGGTCTCCGCTGTTGGTCTTTTCTCCAGAGAAGGAGTCATATTTTTCAGGTTCTTCAAATGCTGAGTAATTTTAGATTGTTTTGCAACTGAATGTTGTAAATGTTTGTGTTGTGGATTCTGTTATATTCCTCTGAACAGAGTACTGATTTTTTTGTTTGTTTGTTTGTTTGTTTGTGTTAGCAGGCATTTTAGCTTCATTGGACTCAAACTATCAATTGTGTTTTGGGCCACAGCTCAAATCTCAATTCAGTTCTTTTATCTTTAGATGGAGCTTACCCTGCACTTGTGTGGTTCAGGGGCCCGCCAGAGATCTGCATAGAGTGCATACATAAAATTTGAGTTTCTCTTTTCTTTGGTTCTTTTCTTCTGAGATTTTCCCTCTCACTTTCTAGCAGCTGTGGTTGCCCTGATTCTGTGGTTTCCTCTGATTCTTCAACTGCAGTTTTCAGTCAGCTAAAAGCCATAAAAATGGGAACTCACCTTGTGCCATTTCCTTCTTCTAAGTTTCAACCTGTCTCCAGAGTTTGCCTGCTTTTTTTGTTCATTCTCTAATGCCTTTGGGTGGTTTTTTTGTATTTTGTCAGGTTTACAGTTGTTCTCCATTGGAAGATCTGTTCAGTAGGTGCTTAAACTCCACCATACCAGAAGTGAAACTCTGAGGCAGAGACTTAAAATGAAAAAGCAAGGTGTGGGAGGAAGGAACAGAGTCTTACGACAGCCTGTTTAGACTCTAACCTTAATAGCTAAGCAGCCAGTAGCTTCAGGCAGTAAGGAAGATGAAGAACTAACCTAATTATTAAACCTGCAGGTGTGAAGGGCTAATGAATACTGCTTACCACATCTTCCTGAAAAGCTTTTCTGAGCCACTTTTTTGCAAATCATGTAAATGATGTTGATTCCTCTTTTACTCACTGTCTTGTGGGGAGGGCTGGCATTTCCTCCCCACTGGTGTACTTTCTCCATGAGGACATGGTACTTAAAAACTGCATGATTTTGAATTGAGTGACCAGTGCTAGATTAGGAAGGTATGGGTCTTTTCCTTTTATAAGACCCATTTCTGAAGGAGCCTTACTTAGAACCAAATTACTAGCCTGGGCTGATTGAATGCAGGCACCAAAATCCTGCATATTAATGACTAAGGGGTTATAAAAGGTCTAACCAAGGTTCTCCTGGTCCTACCACTGAAGTCTGAGTGAGTTGGTACTGAGCTGGCATTTTGTGCCTGCTGTGAAAGGGCTCCCAGCCCTAATCCAGGGTGTCTTGGTGTCCCAAGTGAGGGACAGACCAGTTGTTTCCCTCTCTCAAGCTTTAGTTTTTCCTATTATATAGAGCCCAGCCTATCTCCTGGGTTCCCTCTCCCTCTTAAATCAAGAACATGAACTGAGCTTCTGAGAGGGGTGAGTGTTAAAAGAGAAAAAGCGCACTTAAAAACAATCTCATGAAATATTGGTGTATTTAGTTCTGAGGGATTACAATTACCGAATATTCAAAAAGCAGGAAAGGTATTAGTCTAAATGGTGCACTAGAAAAATCTCTGCCTCAGTAAGAAATCTCTCTTAGTTGAGGAGCAGTAGACAAGTCCTCTTTGATCATAGCCAATTGCCTCATACTTCATTTGTGCTCCCAGGAAGGCTGTGCAATAGCCAGGATCAATGGACCTATATAGAACAGATGTGTGGCTTGGGAATTGATGAATTTGGGGACTTGGTTATGACACCCAAATATATGCCAGATACAGACCCTAGGGAATTTTTAAATGCGGTGTCCCCAGGGAAGCACAAAGGAGAGTTTGCCTCTGTTCTTACTGGTTCCTGGCAGCATTCTCCCTTATGGAAACATGGAGGAGCTAGTCCAGGATCCTTGGCAGGGCAGAGGGAAGGCTTGGTAAGTTCTTGGCTTCAGGTGTCCTTGATATTATACGTGTTTGATCCTTGCCTTTGACAGTGGATTCATTTTTGGTTCTTTATGCAAGTCAGAATTTCTGACTCTGGGTACCTGCTCAGCTATTCAGCCTTGACATCACCAGTCCAGTTCAGTTGCCACCTGCTTTCTCCTTATCCTTAAATTAGACAATCTTGATTTTGTTTCCTACTACCTTTACAGAGAATGATCTCATGTGTTGCTCTTGTTACTGTTCATTCCCTATGCAATTCCTATCCTAATTACTAACGCTATAGTTTTGTCATTGACATCTCCAAGATATGGAGGGAATATAAAGGAAACCAAATATTCCCCTGGACAGTTTTAGGTAAGATATTCCTGGACCTGAGGTATAATGAAGCTATGATACTCTGTATTTGTGTCTATTTAAGCTAAAGATTTCAAATATTTTCATACTACACTGAAGCAGAGCATGGCCAGGACATCCTTTGTGTAACACTATGTCCATCTGGACAGAGCCTGCACTTTTTTAAAAGCAATGTATCAAAGACCATGGCCATAATCATTTGGTGTTTGGGAAGAGAGCCAGTAAGAGAGTTCCAAGCTTCTGCTGACCTCCTGTCATCTGTAAATGTTCTCTGTGACCTCTCCTCCAGCATCAGTGTCCCACAGAGGCTCTTGTTCCCTAACTGCCTGTGTGGGTAGAGAAAAGGCCATTAACAAAGGAAAAAGCAGTATGTTTGTTCATAACCCAGCTGCATATGGGAGCATCTGTGGAGGCTGGGAATGTGCAGTGCTTTGTATAGAAAGCGCAGATAGTTTAGACTGTGGGTGTGGTCAGCAGTCTGAAGAATGCTGGGACTTTGAGTTTCTGACTTGTCTTAACTTCCCTACTGGATTGCAGCCCCTAAGAATTTCTGACCCAACAAAAGAAATGGAGCAAAGGCAAAAGTTCTCAGTTTTATTTCTTTATCATAGTGCCTACAAGCAGGTAATGTACATGTATCTCAGATCCTCCAGGGGAAAGAGCAACAGTACTGTTGGCCCTTGAACGGTGTAGGTCCACTTATACGTGGGCTTTTTTTTGGATAAATACAGTATGGTACTGTAAATGTATTTTCTCTTCATTATGATTTTCTTAATAGCATCTTTTCTCCAGCTTACTTTACTGTAAGAATATAGCATATAATACATACAACATACAAAATATGTGTTAGTCAATTGTTTATGTTATTGGTAAGGCCCCTGGTCAAGTAGGCTATTAGTAGTTAAGTTCAGAGGGAGTCAAAAGTTATATATGGATTTTCAACTGCATGGGCGGGGGGCGCTGCCCCAACTCCCACATTGTTCAAGGGTCAGCTGTACTCACTGAAAATCACTGAAGTGGAATTCAGAACACTTAGCCTTGTGATTTTGACTCTGCTATTAGATGTGAACAGGTCAAATAGTTTTTCAGCGCTCTATTTTCTTCATTTTTGGAATGAATTGCTTGGATTTAATCAGGTTCTAAAAGTGTTTATTGTCTGGTTGGGTTCCACATGTCTAAAGAAGATAGCTACTACTCAGCCTGAGCTGATTATTGTCCCAAGGACAGAATATGGCCAGATCTTTGTATTTCAAGACCAGCAAAATCTGTTTGTTATGCACCATCTTCAAATCTTTAAATATTAACAGCTAATTCAAAAAATACATAAAACACTAAGGGGAGCAAATAACACATCTGTAGCTACTTTTGGCCCATGGTCCATTAGTTTACAATCTCTAGATCTAGAAGGTTCTTTCCTAACTTCAAGATTCTGTCTCTGGAAAGGATTGGTAATATGGGTAACAGCTGTATAATGCTTTCAGGTTCAGTTGCCACACATGTCCCAAGTCTTTGGAAATACCTGCTTGGTTGGCTCTTATCCTGGGCTCAGAAGTAACTTAGTATGCTGAAGGACAGCTGTGCTGTGATAGCTCCTACCCTGGGCCCCTCTCATACTTGGCCTTAAGGATCCAAAGTTGGCTCCGTTTCAACTGCCTTGACCACCAACCTTGATTTCCTACACTAAGGCTTACGGACTGCCTGTGGCTCAAGAGGCACAAACTGAGGTGCCACCTTAGGGAGTTCCTGTTATTTTTCTCCATTATACCCAAATATTAAGATACCAGAGTACGCTTCAAGTCTCTAGTCCTCAGTGTAGAGAGAGATAACAGGGCCCTTGGTAGTCTTTAAGGAGACATGGTGAACTAGGAGATACTGAATGGATTGAAGATGAGCTGATATTTCTGTTTCTAAAAATGAAAAGATAGATTACCAACATATAGATGGGTACATTGACAAGTCATGAATGAGGTTTTGGACTAGATTGTTAAAAAGGTAACAGTGGTAACTATGCAAGAACCAGACATACCAGACTAATCTTATTTCTTGTTTTCATACAGCTTTACAGTAACAAGAATGACCATAACGGTTAGCACTTAGCACTTTCTATGTACCTGGGGTTTTTCTAAGTACTTTACTGGGTTGACATAATCACCATCATCATAAGGTAGGTACTATCATTACCTTTTCTTTATTGACTAGGAAACTGAAGCACAGAAGTCTTAAGTAAATTGCCCATGATGATAAAGTTAGAGGGCAGTAGAGCCAAGATTCTAATGTAGACGGTATGGCTTTTAACCACTCCAGGGAATACCGTGTCTGTGCACACTGCTTTACTAATATTTCATCACAGCATCTGTCATTTTACTGTAGGGAAGACAGAACAACTGAGGCTGCCTGGCATAAACAGTTGTATCAAGAACTAGCTGTATTTATTCAGAAGGTTTTGTTAACTCAAGTCTCTGCTAGTTTGCCATAGAGCTCTATCCTGACTTGTTCACACAGTTTATTAATCCTTTGAAAAAGGACATTGATGGGAACAATATGATGTAGTAGTTAGAAACCTGAGTTCTCTTGTCAGTCTGCTTGGGTTCAAATCCTGGGTCTTCTACCTATTGGCACTGTGATCCTGAGCAAGTAACTTAACCTTTCTATACCTTCTCTTACCCATCAACTAAATGAAAATAATAAGAGTAACTACTTCATAAGGTTTTTATGAGGATTAGATAAATTAACATGAAAATCTCTTAGCCCAGTGCCTGGTATAAAGTTCAACAAATTGAGCTATCATCACTATTCTTAGTTCCTTGTTGTCAAATTTTTTTTAGTGACTAAAAGCTGAGATAATAGCAAATTATACTATTTGAGAGAATCAGGATCCCTAAAAGTTGCTTAAAAATTGAAAGGGTTGGGGCACCTGGGTGGCTCAGTCGTTAAGCGTCTGCTTTCGGCTCAGGTCATGATCCTAGGGTCCTGGGATCGAGCCCCGCATCGGGCTCCCTGCTCGGCGGGAAGCCTGCTTCTCCCTCTCCCACTCCCCCTGCTTGTGTTCCCTCTCTCGCTGTGTCTCTCTCTGTCAAATAAATAAAATCTTTAAAAAAAAAAAAAATTGAAAGGGTAAATCTAGCATATTGTCAGGGCTAAGAATCACTGTATTAGATAATAAATACTAGAGTGTTTGACATCTGCACAGCTTACAAGTGTAGTTTATTCTTAGATCCAAAGGCCGGTCGTGCCTCAGTTCAGGCCACAGGAGCTGTAACTAAAGACCTAGAGAACTTAGTTGCCTGTAAACTCAGTATTGCCATTAGTGGGCTGTGACTTCCCCTCCTACCTTCCCCTACCCCTCACAAACAGAAGTCTCCTGACAGGGAAGATACTGAACTCTTGAATCTCACCTTGAATCCTGTGCTTGGTTCACGATAGCCGGTTCAGGTATTGGTGCGCCTGCTGTGGGAAGAAGTAAATAGGGTTGTTTTATGTGTCTGCAGTGTGCAGAAGCAGCAGTGATGAGAGTAAGATTAACCCAACGCATGAAAGAACTTCCTAATAAATTAAGCTGTTGAGAATAACACAAGCTAATTTAGGTGGCAGCTTTCTGTTCTTGCAGGGATGTCCAAGCAGAACGGGATGCCCAAGGGAACCTCAAGCATCTAACTGGGGTTAGATAACCTACAAGTTCCACTCCAGCCCTAAATTTCTAAAAAGGTCATGGATTTGTGGTCATGCTGTAGAGACTGAAATTCCAGTGGTGCCAACCTGAAGCCGCCTGGACTAGAAGCCTGGACAGCTTGATCTGGTAGCAAGAGAAACCAAGGCCTGTTTACTAGGCTAGGTGACTATGTCTTTTCCTAGACATCAGTTATAACTGAGTAACTTAAATTTCTTACCTAAGGTAACAGGCTTCGTGAACCTCTGTTTAAGTCTGAAGACTCCTCTTTTGTTTTCTTTCCCCCCTTTGTTCCTGGTAAAGTTTCTTTCATGGAATCACAGCTTTTTTCCTATCTAAACTAAGGGAAGAGACAAAGGCCAAGAGAACTGAGAAGTCAGGCTCTCTGGAGGGCAAGGGTTGGAATGACATCCCCCGCTGGACGAGATCTGACTTTTCCTTCCCACTCAAGAAATCGAAACAAGTGTGAGTCCCTTCTGATCTATTTCATTATTTTTAAATATCCATAAACACAAAATTGTTTGTAAACATACCTCATAATTAATCCCTGCATACTGGGGGTTCTCCTTGCCAAGAATGAGAACATCTGATGTGGGTTAAGGCTAAAGCACGAGATGTTTGAAATCAGTTAGCTCTAGTTTCTAGTTTTGGGTTCAAAGCTGTTGAGTATCAACAGGTTTAGTCTGAGGTAGTGTTCTTTCAAGAAATTCTTATTGACAATTCAGACAGCCAGAATTCTCTAAGTCAGTAATTGGCACGCTCTAGCCCACTGCCTTTTTGTTGTGGAGCAGAGTTTTATTGGAACACAGGCACACCCACTTCAGTTACACACGGTCTGTGGCTGCCTTCAGGCTATAACAGCGCAGCTGAGTAGTTGTAAAAAAGACGGACTGTTATAGCCCAAAAGGCCTAAAATATTCACAGTCTGGCCTTTTACAGAAAATGTACTGACCCTTGCTATAAGTAATCCTACCTTCTAGATTCAAATGGATAACCCCAAGGGGCTCAACATCCCAAAATACTGCTTGAATCGTCAAAGAAAACTTCAGTTGTAGCGTGGTAGGGCCTCCACTAATCTATGTGGTGCCTCCGTGCAAACTGGGGAAAGGTGCTCCTTTGGGCAATTATTGTAATATGCTTATTTTTATAAGAAAACTCTTACTGCCATCTGTCAGAAAATTACTTCCTAAATATACTAATAATCTGCAGTGTCTACAGTATGAATTACACTCCCCTGTAAACCTGCATGCAGCTGCCTCAGTATAGTTATGCGATCTGGTGGAAAGAACATTCTACTTGGAGTACTAGCCGTGGATTCTACTTGTAGCTCTGAAACGAAGCTGCTCGAGTCTTGGGCAAGCCATGTAATCTGTCTAGGCCTCGGTTTTCTTACCGTTAGCAGGGAGGGAGCCTACAGTAGCTGTTGTAAGAAATTAAATAAGATGATAGACGTAAGATTGCTTTGTAAAGGCTTACAGCTCTGTAAAATCCATCTCCAGTCATGTTTTGGGCAGCTGCTATAGTTAGTTCATTTACAGTGTAACTGGAAAGTTGGACACATATGAACTGCACTGGAAAGTTACAATCTAACATAAAAAGTTATGTAGAGGGTGTGCCTGGGGGGCTCAGTCGGTTAAGCCTCTGCCTTCAGCTCAGGTCATGATCCTCGGGTCCTGGGATCGAACCTCGCATCGGGCTCCCTGTTCGATGGGGAGTCTGCTTCTCCCTACCCCTCTACTTGCCACTCGCCCTGCTTGTGCTATCTCTCTCGCTCTCTCTCTGTCAAATAAATAAAATATATTTTTTTAAAGTTATGTATATTTAAACTAATTATCCTTTTTTATTATTATTATGTTGTTAATCACCATACATTACATCATTAGTTTTTGATGTAGTGTTCCATGATTCATTGTTTGCGTATAACACCCAGTGCTCCATTCAGTACGTGCCCTCTTTAATACCCATCACCAGGCTAACCCATCCCCCCACCCCCCTCCCCTCTAGAACCCTCAGTTTGCTTCTCAGAGTCCATAGTCTCTCATGGTTCGTCTCCCCCTCCGATTTCCCCTTTAGCTAAGGGACTTCTTCCACCTTCAGCTCTCCCCACCCTAAAGACGGGGTATGAAATACTGGTTCACATTTACTGACCTCCTACTATATGCCAGACATTGTGTTAAGCTCTTAACATGCTTTATTTCGCATGTGTAATCCACATCAGCCATGTGAGGTAGGCATTATTATCCCCATCTTTACAGATAAGGAAAAATAATAACTGGCCTCTATTTATTTATTTACTATGTTTCAGACACTATTCTAAGTGCTTTACATATTTTAACTCATTTCATCTTCACAATGCCCTTTGAGACATGTATGGTTATTATTTCTACTTTTCACGTGAGGAAATTTATTCAGAGATTAAATCCGTGCTTTCCAAACTTTTTCACATCATGGCACACAGAAGATTCTGATTTTTTTGGCATTCTGGATAAATTTAAGGGTTTGGGAGCAACTATATGGGGCTAGGCAAAAAATTCATTACATCTGTATTGATAATTTGAGTAGCTGAGAGGATTCAGTGTAAGCTTGGGAAGGGTCCATGTGATGTAGTCAGCTCAGACTGCTGTCTGGCAGTGGGTACTAGCAATGAAATAACAATTATGATAGTCAGGAAATCTCACAAAGTGCCATACAAAGAGTGTTCAAGTGTAATTTCTGTTATAAAATGTTGAATAGTTACAAAAATTGCTTTAAATCCTTCATCCTAAAAATAAAGTTCACAAGTAACAGTATTTTGTGGTGCACGTAAGCCATCTGTGCTTGGCAAGTTCTGAGATGAATTAGCTGCAAGGCAAATAGCTAATAGGTGGTTGAGTAGAATCAAGACTTGAATCCAGGGCTGTCTGACTGGTAAGTCTGTTCTTCAAGCCTCTATACAATCTTGCGCCTCTGCAGTGAAAAGCCAGACTATGTGAGCCATGCTCCATTTATCCTTAGAGTATTTGATCACTTGAGGTTTGATCATCCAGACTCACTATAAGGTAAATTTGTGATCAACCATGGTCTTCAGCTAACCTTGTTCCCCTCCTCCATTCTCCCAATAATTTTAGAACTAGTATTCCATATTTCTTTCTATTCACTCTCTACCCCTATCCATAACAGGAAATAGAAAAGCAGGTGAGACAAGTGGAGATTCTGTGAATTGAAAGGCAGTAAACGTCCCCGTGCTCTGGAGATACCTGCTTGGGCTCAGTCTCCCTTCTCTGCTTGCCTGCATCCACTGGGAGGTGAGTCCTAGCAGAGTATGCCTTCCCGGCTCAGCCTGCTGTGCTCACACAGAGATGCGAGGGTATAATAGATGGCTACTTGAGCTATCAAGTACCCAGCCCCTAAATGCAGGAGATTATATATATATATATGAAGGCACATTATTTTAATATGAAGCTTGATATTGCATGTGTATTTTACTTGATGATGGCTTGTCAAGTTCCAAGCCTCTTTGCATTTGAATTTCATATTCCATCTTCAGGGTGGGGAGAGCTGAAGATAGAAGACGCAGACAGTATTTTATTCCTGGCTTTGTCTGGCATGCCAAATGACTGGTGTGTAGGCTGTGATATGTGCCTGGACATCTGGGGCAAGGTTAGTGACCCATTAAGGTGTCCTGAGCTCCGATTAGACAGAAGTTGGAGCCAGCAGAGCTGTCAACACTCAGTTTCTTTTTGATTAAGATTCTGCCTCTTAACCCCTGGAGGCCACTTATCCTTCCCACCTCTAAAAAAAGACAGAGTTAAAGCCTGAGGTCATTGCTTGGTAGAAGCCCCGGAGCTGACTGGGCGGGAAAGGGCCTCTCTTAGCCTCTCTGAGCAGCCTTCCATTATCAGGCACCGATACTGACGGGTGAGCTCATGCCCTGTGATATACAGAGCTCCTAAGCTAAAATGGCTCTCAGAGGAGCAGCTTCTCAAGGAAGTGAAAATGCTTATGCAAACCTGCTGGTTTAGGGAGATCAGGGGAAAATAAGGTTATTAGTTATTGTGGGGTTTTTGTTTTTGCTTTAGTCCATGTTGGACTTCTCCTGCTCATGCTCACACACACACACACACACACACTCTCTCTCTCTCTTAAACAAACAAACAAATAAATAAATAGAACTCCAAACTTCTGGGCAATGATGAAGCCTAGGTGAATAAGCCTAGACCTCTGAATTACTTCATGGAGCAGAACCACCTCCCACACTCTGCTGATGAAGAGATAAGTCTTTGTTGTATAAAAACAAACAAACAATACAATATTGAATTGACCATAATCTGGCAAATGAGGTTTTGAGCCTACCTATTTTAGATATGGGAGGAGGCTTAGTAGCTATTTGACCTTTTAGGATATCCAGAGCTATAATTAAGTACCTCTGAAGATGATAAAAAAACAACCAACTATCATTTATTGAATAATTACTATATACCAGGTACTGTTTTACATGCTTTATATGTACTGACTCATTTATTCTTTACAAGAATCCTATGAGGGAGAATCTGGTGGTGTTCCCATTTTGTGAAGGAGGGAACTGAAAGAATGATTTCTGAGGTCAAACAAATTCTAAGTGCCAGAGCCAAGATTAAAATTCAGGTCTGACTCCCAGGCTCTGTCTCTTCACTAGCCTGTAATATTGCCTCAATATTTTGTACTTTGCCATGGGGGATGGCATGAAATAATATCTGGGCAGCATGAGGTATCACCTATAAAGTAGGGCTGGACCCCCATTCTGGGGAGGAGTACACAGAACTGGAAAGGTACAAAGTCTGCTCTTCCCTTGCCCTTGTAAAGGGTGTCCTAGTGACCACAATTTAATGATGGCGTCCTTAGTCATCTGGGATAAAAACAAGGGTGAGGGCTTCATTTAATCTGAATTTCTCTGATTTAATTCTATCTCCAGTCAACCTTGGCCTATCTTGGATTTACCACAGGAGCAAATGTCTATCATCTGCCCCACTCACATCTCCTATGCCCCCACACCCCACACTTGGTCCACACTTTGTGAACCCCCTCTCCTTCATCCCACCCCAGAACCTCTGTCTCTCCTCCCTCTTGGGCAACACAGAGCACATATTAAGGCAGAGAGTTATGTCAATGCCCATTAAACCTCCAAATGCTAGCAGTTACTGATAACTCCCTTGCCTCTTGACCTTACTTGCCTGCCACAGATACTGCCAACCCTCAACTCTGCTGGCTGTTGAGCCACCATCAAGCTTTTTACCAGTTTCTATCTGGGACGGGAGTTTCAAACCGCATCCTGTGGAGAGGCTTCGGGAGCCACCTGAGAAGATGGGAGAGGGTACGGACAGTGTTGAGTGAGTGGGGCCACAAATCCCCACTCTCACAGCAATGCCACTTGATCTGTTCCATGTAAGATTGCATTCGGAGAATTGTCCCACTCTTGAAATAGAGAAGAAAAAAAGCCCTTGCTTTGGAAAATCCAAACCTTCCACCATTGCTGCCCACCAGGAACAGAGGTGGGAAAAGCCAGCTGACTGTCCCAACCCCTAATATCCCACTCTCTAGGCTCTGGAGCCAAGGAAAA
The DNA here is from genome assembly GCF_054177405.1 of Leptonychotes weddellii. Taxonomy (NCBI): domain Eukaryota; kingdom Metazoa; phylum Chordata; class Mammalia; order Carnivora; family Phocidae; genus Leptonychotes; species Leptonychotes weddellii. The sequence continues at coordinate 31,379,351 of NC_138377.1, read as the reverse complement.
TTACAGCAGAACAGAGCTTGTGCGTAGAGAAAGGACTGCGGGTTGCTGCGCCCCTGCAGTTCCCACAGTTCTGAGTCTTCCCGAGGCCTGACGTGGAGAGGCACTAGATGAACATGGCATGAATAAATGAGTGACTCGATCTCTGTTGGTCTGGGTGTAGTTCCAGTGGGGGGAAAAGCTGGCCTTGGTCACAGAATGGCCACAATATTTATTATTTAAGATTCACAGAGGCAATTTGGCACTGACATTAAGAATGTGGAACCTAGAATAAGAACCTCTGGCTTCACATCCTGACAATGCCACTTTCAAACTGTGACCTTAGCCTTGCAAAATATGAATAATAGTTCCCTCATAAGGCTGTTGCAAGGATTGAGTGAATTAATATGTGTAAAGCTCTTGGCGCTTGACGTGTTAGTGCTCAGTAAACACCAATAAACACTAGCTCTCACCATTGTTGTTCAAATGCTCCCTTCTGGCGCTGCAAAGCAGAACTCATTGTCCTCTGCACTCTCGAAGCACTTTGCTCAGACCTCTGAGGAAATTGTGAGGACTTTTTTTTCTACCCCAAATCAAGTTAGATGATGGGGACAATAAAGCAGATTCTTTGAAATCAAGGTACATAGATGTCATAAGTAAAGCCCTACTCCCTCCATAGCTTTTATGGTTATGTGTCTGTCTCTCCCTCTCAACCTCTGGCTCCATTAGGGCAGGTTCCACTTTTATTCATCTTTGTATCCCGAGGGCATGGTGTGCCGTAAGCGCTCACTGCAGCTTGGTTGCATGGGTGAGCTGCATTGGCTCTGTCTGGAGTCGGAAATAACCCTGACCATTGCCTCCTGGCCTTCCTGTCTGCCTAACTCCCTAGATGCTAGCTCCTTTCTTTGCCCCAAGATGACGAGGACGTTGAGAGGCTGGGCTAGGGCCAGGGTCCCTCTTCAGGGCTTGGCTGTGTGGCTGTGGGAATTCAGAGCATACAGAGGAGAAGAACATTTGCTGATCAGCTACCATGTTCCTAGAACTGTTCTGGGCTCTTTACGACACGTAATTCTCACAGCAACTTAGTAGAGATATATTCCTGCTAGTCCCATTTTTCTAGATGAGGAAACTGAGTTTAAGCAACCTTTTTAAGGTCACATAGCTGATATGTCTGAGGCAGAATTCAAAGCCGGGTCTGACGACAAAGCTTGTGCTCTCTCCACTGTCCTTGCAGGCTCCCACCGAAGCACCCATCCCATTCTTCCTCTCCTCTCTACCTCAGTCTTTTCTTCATTTTCCCCTATTATCCTCCCTTTTCTTCTTGAGTTGGCTTATTTATCAGTTGGCCATGTCTCCTTATTAATATAGCCAGAACTTAAACAATATGCATCCCCACTGCCTCATTTGCCAGCATGGTGCTGAGTGCTTACGAGCCTGGCAATTAGACTGAGCTCAAAGGGGCCATAACATCTGCATCTTCAGCTGCTTTCATAGGGAAATGGGGTGGAGAGGAAAGAATGTGAGATGGGTCGATGCAAGGCAGTGCATAGTGTATACATATAGAGGAGGGACCAAGGAGGGGAATCAGATGATGACACCACCAAGCATTTCTCCTGTAGTGTACTTGGCCTTAACTCAGAGTGACGGGCTTGTGGCCTAGGGCTGTCAGCCTCCAGGAAGACCCTAGGTCATTTCTGCCCAACAGCCTTCTTCTATCTTATTCCTATGCCTGGCATCAACAGCAGTGGCAGGCAACACTCACTTATTGAGTACCTACTGTATGCTTTACACGCATCCCATTTGACCCATACAACAATCCCATGAGCTAGGTATTAATCTATTTCCTTATTTAGATGAGGAAGCTAGAGCTCAGACAGTGTAAGCAGTTTGTTCAAACTCATATACCTAGCAAGTGGCAGAATAAGGAAAGGGGTGAAAAGACCTGAAAATTAAGGAATAGAGAGTGAGGTGTAGAGTAGGCCTTTCAAAGCTTCCCTTGTTTGGGCATCTGCCCAAGTAAGCTGACAGAGTACAGAAGCAGCTGAAGGCTCCTATCAGCTCGCCTCATGGCCTTCCTGGGGAAGAAGGATTTCTGAGCCCCAAAGGTTGATGATCTGATTTTTTTCCTGACTTTCCAAGAAGAAAGAGGTTGTCCAGGGACCAGGAGGACTTTTTCCTCCAAAGCCCATCATTCTTCATGCTTCTTGGACCAAGACACTTTACATTTCCAATGGATACCTCAAGAGCCCTCCTAAAAAGATGTCTGCCCAGCTGATTGATTGTTCTGCCCCAAGACTGCTCTTTTCTCGTGGCTCTTCCCCAACTCTTTTACTTCTTTAGTCCCTTACCCCAACCTCATGATTTCCTGGGCCTAAGACTTCCAAGCCCTGTTGGAGCCCTTCCAACAGGTATCCTAAGACAGTTCCCTCTGAGTCATAACACAAAACCAATTCTTAAGAAAACCAGGATACCTGAAAATTTTATCTGGAGTTGGCCCTACCCTCCAGAGGTCTCTTAGAACCCAGCACTGGTCCAATTCACAGATCTAGGCTATGCCACATGACCCAGGAAAACTAACCCCAAGCATCTTTGTGGAAACAGCTACCAACAAAAAGTAACAAACATTAATGGAATAACTGGCTTTTTTTTAATTCTTAAAATATATTATTAATAGACAGGTATGATTAATAATGCAGGACCAAGTATTAATAAGGCAGATCTTAGTAGTTCTAGTTGAAGCTGGCTGTGCTTCATGCCTCCTCATACCTCACGCCACCTTCCCTGTGCTCCCCTTTCCTCATCCCCCATCTTCCCATACAAATGTTATAGTTGGCAATTCCCACTGCGAGCGTGTGTGCCCAGTGGGCAGCAAAGTCATGCTCACTGGTTTATTTAAATGTGATATTACCAGGAGCATGGGAGTAGTTGGAAGGACCTTGGAAACTATGCATTGAGCAAATATTTATTGAGTACATACTATGTGCCAGACACTATGCTAAGCCTTAGAGATAGAGCAGAAGACAGAAAAAAAGATTTCCACACTCCTGGAGCTTATTATTAAGGAGGGAGACAGATAATAAATAAGCACATGAAACTTAGAGTATGTCAAATGTTAAGAAGTATGACAAAGACAAAGTAGAGAAAGGGTGTGAAGATTGCTATGGTAGGAGATGGAAGGTTATCCTTTTAATAGTGGGCGGTTAGAGGTGGCCTCATTTGAGCAAACAGCTGAAGGAGGTAAGGGAGTGAAGAGTGCGGCTGACTAGGGAGGAGCATGTCTGCAGAAGGAACAGCAAATGCAAAACCTCTGAGGCAGGAGCATGCCTGGCCTCTTCAAAGAAGAGCAGGGCAGCTAGTGGGACTGGAAAGGAGACTGACAGAGAAAGAGGTGAAAGAGGTCATGGAAAACTGGATGGTGTGGGACCTTGCAGACCAGCAAGGACTTAGCCTAAATGAAATGAAAAGTTTTTGAAGGGTTTTGAAAAGTGGAATGATATGATCTGATTTATGTAATAAAATTACTCAGGTAGCTCCCTGTGGGTGGTGATAGAGATAGAAGCAAGGAGACCATTTAGGACATAGGGCAATCTTCTACATGGGTGATAGAGCTTAGGTCGTAAGAATGAGTCTCTGGAGCCAGACTGGCTGGGTTCAAATCCCAGCAATGCCACCTACTAGCTGCATGACCTGGGGCAGACCATGTAATAAGCTCTCTGTGTCTCAGTTTCCTCATCTATAGAATGGGGATAATAATGGTACCTACCTCATAGGGGTTTTGTAAGGATTAAATGAGTTATTAAATGTGAAACACTTAGAACATAGGGTTGTATGAGGATTAAGTGAGTCAAAACACCTGTTACAGCACATAGCAAATGCTGCTTCTGTGTTTGAGTTCTTGTTATCATTATTATCTTCTGAGTGAGAGATGATTGTGGCTCAGGCCAAAGTGGTTGCAGTGAAAGAAAAATGGTCATTTGGAGGGGTGTTTTCAAGGTAGAGCCAACAGAATTTGGTGACATATTGGATGTGTGGAATGCAAAGATAGAGGAGTCTCCTCTCTCCTCTTTAGGAGGATGAGACTCCTCCACCACCCTCCTATTACAGATGAAGAAACTGAGAACAGCTGAGTCCACCATTGTTAATACCAAGTTTTTTTTTTTTATTAAGTAGGCTCCACATCTCAGGCTTGAACTTATGACCCTGAAATTAGGAGTCACATGCTCCACCAACTGAGCCTTAAAGAGCCTTGTTGCTAAATAGTTTAACATTAACAGAAATCAAAATTAAAAACAAGTTCACTCTAACATAAAAATCCCAATGTAATAAGCTATTTTAATTTTTATCTATTCCCTTCAATTCTTAACATTATACATGCATGATTCTCAAATAATTATGATAATTTCATTAATATAACTTTATATTCAAAAAAATAGAGGTAGGAGACACTTCATGATTCTAGCAAGGGTTCATTGGTCAAACATTAAGGAAATTAATGTGCTCCACACCATTTATACTTCAGGATATATACAGGGCACAGCACTCCCATTTTAAGATGAAACAACATACAGTCCTGAATTAGCTGCTAAAAGAGAGCTGTGGGAAGCAGAGAGTCATTCTTTCATTTATTTTCTCAGCGAACTTTTAAGTGAGTCTATATACAGCTACTAGATAAGTTGATTGATAAGTAGATCACACTTTTTTATTTCAAGGAGTTAGGTGGGGACAAGAGCACATTGCTATAATTGGTTTTTATATCTAAGAACTATACACATACATAGAGGTATGCGTATGCAAGTTACCTTGGAAGCACCACGGAGGATACACTTAATTCTGCTTGTAAAGGTAGGGAGGCTTCCAAAGAGAGATGACATCTGGAAACTATAGTGTTCCAATAGGGCACAGAAGAGACTTTGTTCACTGACTTGCGTTGTTGACTGTTCTGACCACCTTTCCCACTAGGCTACGTGTGTATCTCTCATCCCTGGCACTGTCCAGATGCCTGACACATGGTCACTGATCTTTTACTGTCTGTTGAAAAACACACAGCATATCTTTAAAAAGTGACCAAAACAGCGGCAAATGAAGAAATCACATAAGTACAATAGCTTTATAAGTCTTTGGCGGGAGGCTGAGGGAAGGGGAGGTTGTCAAAAAAAATTCTTCCTGACTTCCACAAGGACCACATCTTTCACCCGAAGTCTTGCTTAATGGGTGGTCCGGGGACAGAAGCTACTCTGGGTACTCCAGGTAGGAAGGGTTTAGTACAGGGAATTAGAGACTTGCACAAACATTAGATAAGCTGGAGGCGAGAAGGCTCAGGGAAGCCACTGTTAGAGGCTATAAAAGCAAAATATGCTGGGATCTCAAAGAAGCCCCCGCACTCCCAACTGCTTGTACTACCAAAGCAGGTGATTTGCAGAAGCTTGCCCAGAAATCACTGCAAACCTTCGTTCTGTCATCTGCTAATATATTTGCCCCCAGTTGCCGCCAGAGAAAAATTACTTCTCTCCTGCCTTCAATCTTTCACAAGTGCTTCTCATTAGCAGAGTATAACCCAGAACCATCTAGGAAGAAAGATGCCCCAAAATTCCAGACTTCTCTCCTGCAATGCCAAGATTTTAGGAAAGGGCAGTGCTTACGCTGAATCGACAACAGGCAGCTCAGCATAAATGGCTTCCCCAAGATGAAGACGATTTCTTCATCTCTGAGCAGGGAGCTGTACACAGCTCTGGTAACGTCTCATTCTACTTTCCCTACCCCTAGGAAGCTGTCGTGTTCAGTCCAAACATCTTCCTGATGGAGCAGTATGGTACCTATAACATTTCCATACAACCAAATCATAAAAGTCTGCTATTTAGTAAGCAGATCCAGGCAGTGTCAAGGGTCAGAAAGAACTCCAATTTTGGAGGCGGACACACTCTTGAGTGCTGATCTCAGCTCTGCTGTTGTTAGCTGTGTCAAACTAAGCCATTGAACTCTTCTAAAAAAGGTGGAGAGTATAACATAATCAGAGCTCTATAAAAAATACACATATAAGAATGTTTATAACAGTATTTTTAAATAGACAATTTATTATATGAGTTATGATACCTCCCTATTAAATAATCTCATGTATCCACTTAAAATTATCTTATAGAAGAAAAAGGTTGACATGGGAAAATGCTCATGATATGGTGAGAAAAGCGAGTATGAGCACTGTGATTCCATTTTTATAAAAACAACTATATAACTGAAAGCCTATTTATACCAAAATTTTAACAGCAATTACCTCCAAGGGTACTTAGGATTACAGCTGGGGTTTTCTCCGATGTTCAGCATTGAGTGTGTATTACGTTTTTAAGCTTAAAAAATTATATAAAAATAAAAAGTAGGACTCAATAAAATTGAGAGAAGTAAATCAGACAATATATGCAAAGTTCCTGATACATTTTCAATCAATGATAGTTCCCTGTTCATTTAGAAATGATTTTACTTTATTTTATATTCTGAATAAATAATAGTCACATTCAAACATAAAGTAAGGAAATGAGAATTACCACTCTTACCTCAGGCCTCCAGACACTCCCTTCCTTTTCCTACATTCATCAGTGTTATTGGTTTCTTACATATCCTTTAGGGAAAATATGCACATACAAGCAAATATATAAAGTTATGTGTTATTTTCACTCATTTTTTACACAAATGGTAGCATATTCTACTACCTTTATGACCCTTTATACTCTTATTTTATGTTCCTCCTATTGGTAATCTTTCCATATCGGTATAGACAGATATTACAATAATTTGTAGCATTTATTTAACCAGTCCTCTACTGGTGGACATTCAAACCAGTGATACCTTCTGAAGGAGGCCCCAGACACAAGGGATGCAAGGGCGGCCTGCACTTTAGGAATGACTTCCCCATCCTGGTCTCTTCTGGGCTTGCAAGCATCATCTGCTCCATGGGCTCCAGTCCTATCTTTGCCTCGGCTTCTGAGACTGAGGGGCTTCAAGAGACCTCATACTGGTTCCAGCTCAAACCCATACTGGTTACAGTCTTTTTACCTATTTCTTTGCCTTTTTTTTTTTTTTGGCAGTGACCCGGGTCTGGCATGATTCTGAAGACATTCTAGTCTAGGATCTAAGAGCTGATAAGCCATGTGCCATGTATTTAATAATCTGTCCCCTCCATGGGGCTCTCTGTGTCACTTTTTACTTCTGTCTTCCAACCTCAGTGTTTTCTCGGGAGAGGTCAGTGGCCCATGTATCCCAGAGCTCCCTCTCCCTCTTCCCTCATCCTCCTTACCATCTTGGAGGATCTGGAAATAGGACTGGGGTGTTATTCCCTAACACCCCGGGTGACAAGGGTAGTGATAATGAGGAGCCAGGCCCGGGGTGCAGTGTTGACACAAGGGGGTGGCAGCTGGATCTACTGGCCCCTGCCAGATAATCAGGAATGTAGACGTGCAGAGTTAAGTGAGACATGCTTGGCCTGTGGTAAGTCTTCTGGATGAGAATCCCTGGTGGTAGTCTGGGGGAGGTAGTTAGGATCTAAGCCAATAAGAATGGCCTAATCCTTATCCTTATATAAAGCCTATAAAGAGAACCCTTTGGGTCATTTATTAATTTGATAACTGAACTGATACCGATACTGATTCAATACATTACATGCAAAGCACTCTATTAGGTGGTTCTGCAGTCTGTGTGTTATCATTTTACGCATTTTGTTTTGCCTTTCTTGCTGGGGTCACTAAGTCACACAATCTCTTTCATTGTTTTTGCTTCAAACTTTTGTGGTCTTTCAAGACCTGCAAGTTTTTTTCCTGGGGCTCAACCTATAGACCAGAGTTCAAGTCCTTGAAAGTCACAGTTTAAATCAGGGCAGTCACAGACACAGACATCTCATCAGGCTGGCACATAGACAAGCTGAATCAATGTTGTCTACACTGAACTGATGCAGGTCAACGAAAGCCTTCTTGAACTGCATGGGCTACCACGTGCCCTCGCCCTTGTTCACTTGAGATAATGGCCTTAGGGACAATTATCAACCTAATTTCTTTCTACATCAATGTAGATTTGATGTCCAGTAATACATGTGCTGTACCTTTAATGGCCTTTTAATGATGAAGAGTATCAAAAGCATTTTAGATGTGAAACTGCACCATTAGTTTCCATTCCAGAAATCCACTGTCATTACCGCAGCTGCCTCTCTAAGCCCGACGAGAGCATCGAGTTGCTGTGCACATGGCTGTGCAGTTAATCACCATCAGTGAGGAGCCGTGTCTGATGCAGCTCCGGAAGGTGGTTACTGAAGGTGGAGGACAGGGTGTGGTCCAGGAGGGAGCGGAACAGAACAGAGTGAAGGGCCGAGTCGATTCAGGGCCTGGAGTGTAAAGATCCCTCAGAACAGGGGTTCTCCCAGCCCTGCTCTTCTCTTCTCTCCTCATGTCATATTGAAAAAAACTACGGGTTCTTGGTAATTCTCCATTCTCCCCCATCCCATTTATGAAGATCCGGCAGGGGCAGGGGAGTGTGTGGGGCAGAGGATGCAGGGTGCCCAGCTGAGTGAATGTGAATAGGCAGAATTTGGGGGAGAGGGCATGGAGAGAAGGATCTAAGGGAGAGTGATTCTTCCCAGGGAAGGGCGGTGTTCCGAAGGAATTCATAGTGAGCTGTTTATTCTTTTGAATCCCTATCCTCAAGATCCATTGTCTGCTGTTCCCTGTGCCCCGGGAGGCTGACCACTGGGGACCTCATCACCCAGGCTTTCTTGCCCCGTGGGTTCCAATGGTCTTTGGCCATAGGAGGGCACTGGCAGGAGACGTGAGGGTCTAAGGAGCCAGGGGTCAGGGCATGTCTTCCTCCATCCCCTTCCTGCATAGGCATTGCAGTTCTGGCCCTGGTTGCATCCCTCCACAACTATAGCTTCCGTTAGGAAGCTCTTCTTCCATGGCACCAGCTCCAATAACATGTTTTCACTCCTTGCCCTTGGACTAGGGGTGGTATAAGCTACCTGTTTTTGCTAGCTAGTGGATACTTCAAAATCCCATACAGATTCCCTTAACCCCATTCACACCTCTGTAAATAGTATGCTCATTAAATTCAAAACCCCAGCTGAGTGTGCCATCTGTTTCCTGCAAGAACCCTGATTGATACAATGGGTGTGTCAGAAATCAACTCATGTTTACCCATCCTGTTTCCTTTTCCTGGACACACAGGAAGACTACATTTCCCATTCTCCCTTGCATTTAGATTGAGGTTCTGAGACTGGGTTCTGGCCAGTGGGATGAAGTATGACTTCCAAGCCTGGCCATAAAACACCTTTTGCCATTGTCCCCACTCTCTTCATTTTCCAAGGTAACATTGGAAGTTATATATTTAAGGTTACAATGTCTCAAGCTAGAAGAAGTTTGGATCCCTGAGTCACTGCTTGGAGGAGAATTGCCCAACTGTATTCAACTACGATATGAGTGAGAAATAGCCTTTATTGTGTTATGCCACTGTGATCCTGAGAGTGGTTTGTTACCACAATGAGGGTTAATTACTTTGACTACTTCGGTTGAGGTTTTAAATGAAGAGGCCACCTAGACCAAAGGAGTGTTCAAGGTATAAAGATAAGGAAGCGTATGATTTTCTAACTTGAGTGATACTGCACTGAGAGGTAACAGAGTATTAGCATTATTGCTTTGTGAAAAGAACAGGGATTTGGCCATCAGAGATGAGTTTAAATCTAGGCTTCACCACTTCTAGTGACGTGATCTTGGGCTAGTAACTTCACTTTTTTAAGTTTTCCTGTATGTAGTTTTAAGTTTTCCTTTGCCTTTTTAAGTTTTCCTATCTGTAGAATATCTATCTCATAAGGCTCTTTTGTGGATAGATGACTTATGTCTATAATAGTTGGTACTCAATAAAAGTTCCCTCTTTTTCCTCTTTCAGCTGTGAATTATAAACTCTGTGCCACTAGTAATTGGTAAATAATTTCAGCTTGTGAGGCATCTGTTTCTTAATCTCTAATGGCAGAGAACAATTCACATTACCCTGAGCATCCCGGTATGGAAGTAGCTTGAATATTGACCAGGAAAAAGGGATTTCCTTTAGGTCTTGGACTTAGGCATTAACTCTTTCACTTCTCTGCCCTCCAGGCCCCATCTTGAAATTTGCAGGCCACCTAATGCACGTGTCAAGTCAAGCAAAATTGAGTCCCAGTGCCATTTCTTACTTCATGAATGAGTTTAGATCCTGGGACTAACATGTCTTTTGGGAAAGTAAAGAGAAAGGACTCTCCATGGAAACTTTTTCATGATCAAGAGGGCTTATTTGTCCATCCATCCATCCATCCATCCACAAATCCAGAAAATAACCATTTAGTGCCTAGCATATGTGAAAACATTTCTAGGCCCTGTAGTAGATACAAAGATGGATTAGACACATCTGCCCTGAACAGCTTACATTCTTGCCGAAGAGAAGATAATTTAACTTCACAAATAACTGCAAGACAGACCAGGTTGTGGTAAGCATGGAAGACCACATACAAAGTGCTATGGAATTCAGAGGAAGGGAAACCCCTTCTGGCTGAAGACACCAGGGAGCATTTGAGTACATCTTAAAGGTAAGGCAGGATTTGGACATATGGAGATGAGGGAAGAGACCCTTGGGGAAACAGAGGCTGATAGTTTGGCCAGAACACAGCTGCCAAGAGGGGGGTTGAGGGAAACAGTTTTAGAAATGTCACCTAAGAGCAAATTGTGCAGAGCCTGAATTCTAGGCTAAAATGCCTTAGAGGAGGGCAGAGACAGGTCGTCAAAGGTTTCTGAGCATTGGGTTGGCGTGTGCCTTGGGAAGGGTAGTTGGGAAGCTGTGTTCAGCAACTTTGGAGGCAGCAGGAGGTGGGGATAAAGAGCCCAACTAGAAGACCTGCAGCGATCTAGGTAAACTTTAATGTGGGACTAAACTAGGATAGAATGTATGGACTGTAAAGAATGTTGGGAAGAATCATTTAACATGTATTTATTCTGTATCTGTTCTCCTTCTGTCATTCACTATAGGGGATGAAAACTAAGCAACACAACTCTTGCCTCCTTGGTGCTTAGCATATGACTGGAGGGATGAATCAGTCAAGGGAAGTTGGTCCCTTCTAAACTCTTTCCCTTGATGGCTCACACAGCGTAAGTGTAAGCTGGTTTACTGTCCCACTTGCACCCCGTCAACAGCGTCCTGTCTCCACCCCAACAGAATCAAAGAGAAGATCGGGAATAACGTTTTAAGTTATGGTCTGCTGTCCAAGCTTATTTAACATCCTATAGTACTGATTATATGCTCTATATATCTTACTATATACTCTATTTTAAGAGCTTTATAAATACTACATTATTTATTTTCATAATAATCCTATGAGGTAGGCACTATTATCATTCCCATTTTATAAAGGAGGGCACTGAGGCACAGAGAGATTAAATAATTTTTCCAAAGTCATACAGCTAGTAAGCTGCAGATCTAGAGTTTAGAACCCAAGGAATCTGGCTCCAGAATCTTACACTTAACCTTTACATTGTACTGCCTCCTGGCAACACTGCTTGCCCTCTGCCCACCTGCAATGAGTCATAGCCAAAAAGGAATTACTCTTGGACCTCACGGGTCCCCACTGAATCAGTTCTCTCTTCTTGGCTTGTGATGCTGTCCGAGGTCACAGTGAGCTAAAATCTGCTCAGTGATCTCTGGTACAGTCATAGTTACAGTCAGTGCTGAATTTGACTGCCCCACCCTGTTGGGTAACCAGGCAAGAAGCTGGGTGGGGCTGAGGGACAGCCATCTTATGAAACGTGGTCCTTTAACTCTTTGTTCAGAGTGGTCAAGTTAGTGCTGTTACCCACATACTGTTGTGGAAGAGGCAGACATAATGGCGATGCCCACAGCATGGGCTCTGATATTTACTACCCAAGAACCCGTGGACTAAGTATCAGTTTCCCTATCCCCAAAATGGGGGTATTACGTAGGAGTTTCCTCATAAAATTGTAGTAAAGAGTGAATGAGACACTTTCTGTAAAATGCTAAGCTTAGTGCCCAACATGCAGCTGGTACTCAGAAAGTGTTAGCTGTTGTCATTTTGCTGAGTTAAGAACAGACTCTTCACCTGATCCATGACACCAGACTCAGAGGCACTCAGAAGCCCCAGGTTGGCTCTTTAGGCCCTCATTCGAGAAAAAGACTAAAATAGCCCAATAGCTTTTTGGAGTGGAGGAACAAGTGATTTTGGGCCTTGCCATACAGAGCTGTATATTATTCTTATTGCATTGCATTGTACATTGTGTTCAAGGCTGTACTGAATCATAGTGAAACCACTAGCCTGGATTTAAATCTCAGCTCTGCCATTTACCAACTGGGTGACCTTGGGAAAATTCACATTTTTGAGTCTCAGTTTCATCGTCTGCACAATGAGGCGATGATGATATCCTCCTCATAGGGTTGTTGGAGGATAAAGTGAGTTAATTATGTAAAGTCTTTACAGCAGGACTCCGCGCACTATAGATACGTAAAGATTAGCTAATATTGTTGCGTTCCTTTGTATTAAACTAGTAAATTCCTTTTCTTCTAAAAAAAAGGAGACTAGTACAGACTTTTCTTCTTTTGTGGGGAGAGATAACCCACAAAATCCAGGAAAGGAGATAAGCCAGACCTTGATGGTGGGAGTTTTTCCCTCTCCTACAAATAGGAGATGGAGGACGAACCCATGCCTTCCAAGACTGTGGGTGTGAAACATAAACCAGGCACAAAGACCGGGACTGACTCCAGGCAGCCACAGTGAGATGGCAGCTCCCTACAAGGAAGAGGTGAACCAGGGTGAAAAGGAAAGTAACCCTTTTATCTGAGGCTTTTCAGGGCATCAGTGAATAAGGCTGCCATACCTTGGGCTTTTTTGGAGACAACACAGAGACTCTAAGCTTCTGGCATTCCCTTCACCTCCACACTGAGAATGGGGGAGCTCATCACATAAGCCTTTCAGCTCAGGCAAATAGGGGCTTCTTTTGCCCCCTCAAAGACCCCCGAACAAGACAAAGCAGATGAGGCATGCATGAAAAGGCCACTGATAATCCGTGGCAGTAAATGCTACACAACAAAGAGGGACTGCAGGATAGGGTTCCCGGGGGTCTGCCAGTAACTAGCTGCTAAGCCTTAGGCCAGCCACTTCACCTTGCTGAGCATCCGTTTCCACACCTGGGAAATCCTCTTATCCCAACCCTCAGTGTGCTGGGTGATCTCTAAGTAACATCCTCCCAGCTCTGTGATCCTGTAAGTGTTGGGACAGTAATTCCATTAGGAGTTCAAAGGAGGGACAGATCAATGGGGGTTGGAGTGGTCAGAGAGGGTTTCATGGAATTGATGAACTTGGGAGGGTTTGCATAGGCAGGAGGGAGGAAGTGCTGTTCTTGTTCCCTTGGCCTTCAAACCTCACCCTGACAGCTGGCAACCTTTCTGGACCCATTCATCAGGCCAGAAGAATTTCTCTCCAAGGAGTCCCTGCTCCCTTTCTCACTCCAGGATGTCATCCAACCACACCAAGAGAACCAGCAAAACCCCAAACCAAGGTCATAAACTGACTAAAATATCACCTGCCTTGAGGCCACCTGGAACAGTCTCCTTTCTAGTCAGGGGGATTGCATTCCATCTGTCTCTCAACAGCTAAGCATGCCCTGATCAACGGGAATGAATGTCCCCTAGGCTGGAGAGACTGTCTTGAAACAAGACGAGGACTGGATCCCACTGTTCTCTCTAAAAGAGAAGGATGATGTTCATTCATGAGTAGGGTTGTGGGTGGAGTGGATTCACTGAACTTGGCATCTCCCCCCCTTCCTATCATCATCTCCAGGAGGGCCCACCAAGGAAGCTTTCCTGGACACCTGCTTAGAAGGAAACCTATTACTTTACATCCCACACCCTTAAGTGGCTCAAACTGTCAAGCGCTGCTGGCCTCCCTGCCAAATCTAATCCAATGACACAAAAGGCCGTGGCTGTCCTTCCAAGCTAATTAGAGGCCCAAGAAAGGATGCAAGGAAGGGAGAGATCAGCCCCTGAGAAAATGGTACTTGTGAGAGCATCGTGGAATGCCAATGGGGATTAAACTTCCTGCTGTGTGCCTTTGCTCTGACCTCCATTTTTTATTCTCAGCTCTCTTTGGGGGCCCTTGCCTACCTCCTTGAAAAGCTGTACAGTAAGGTCATTCTCTATAGCAGGGGCCATCTGCCTATCGCCTGTGTTAGAAAGGTGACGGATTTTCCTTTTCTCCTAAAGGTCAAGCTAATTTACTCCCATGTGAGAGAGTCCAGTGTGCTTGTCATGAGTGAGAGCTGGGCTGTGATGATGGAAGTGGTCCCAGTAGCTCCAAGTCAGGAACCTGCCTCTTCCAGGAACCAAACCCCCTGGCTGCTTCTGGCTGAGAGATTGAGTCCAAGTGAAAGTACAGAGGCCCATGGTAACAGCTGGCCCTCCATAGGCCCTCCTGGTTATCAGTTTTCTGCAGTTCCATCCTTCCAGTCCTCAGTTCTGTCATTGACCTCTAGAGTCAGGGGAGTAGCTCAGCTTCATTAACGGCAGTTCTCTCAGGCTCCAGACCCTGAAACTGCCTTCAGCTTTTTCTGGCTAGTGACATGGAGGGTTATCATTTCAGATGTGACATCCAGAGGATTTTTCAGCATCTTTCCTTCCACTGCTACCAGAATAGACTGCAGAAGTCTCTGTCTGGGTTTGTCTGTCTGTTTTTAATTACACTTCAGAGTTAGGATCTCATATTATTTTCTAAAAATGAGAGGTGATTAATGCTGACAAAACATTGTACTTCAGCAAATGAGTAATGATGCCCTCTTTCTACAATGAGAAGACTTGTTCCTCACAGAAAAAAGCCCACAGTCACAGAATGACACAGCTGGAAGGAAGCTTAGAAATCATTCAGGGCAGCCCCTCAATTTCTAGATGAGGGAATGAGATTTGGAGGAGTGAAATGACTTGGATGCTCAGAAAATATGGCCTTAAAATATGGTTCCCAGTGACCCTGCTTCTCCTCCTTAGTGGCCTGGGAAGTTAGATGTTCTTCATGTTCCTACTTTTGGGGTCTGACTCTCATCTTGGAAAAACATATAGAAAACAGAAATGATGTGAGAAAGAGAGTAATGTTTCTACTTCAGATAAGAAAACTCTATCTCCACAAACTCTCTGCCCCTAGATCCTTAGGCCTTCTAGGTATCTATTTCCACATAGACTGGATCCTGGCTGGCTATACTGGGCATATCTGGTTTTGCTTCTCTCCCCACCCTGATTGTCATGAGTGATTGAGACTCCAGATGATTGGAGTAGAGAGAGACACCTGACCCTGAGGATCCTCATTCATAGACCAATCATCTGCCAATGACATGGCCTGGTTCCAAATGTTGAAATTGTAGTTAGGTGACATAAGGCCCTGGACCTGGAAGGCCACGCAGATCCCGGTACTAGGTGACCATGTGGGACTTTGTGCAGAAACAGTAAGCGGAAAGGGTGGGTTTGTTAAAAGAAGCAAGAGGATAGAATCATTATAGAGACACATGGGCATAAGTGACCATGTTCCCCAGAAAGAGGAAAGAGGACTGTGGCTCTTGGTAATTTCTAGTGTCATGAGGTTCTGCTTTACTTCATTTCTCACCCTTGACTGGCATGGATTTTCACAATCTCCTATCCTCTGTCCTTTATTTGTATTGGCCTTGGTCCTCACACCTACAACATCTCTAATCAGAACATTATCTTGTACTATCCATGTCTGTAAGTCTTGTTCCTCAAACCAGGAACAAGCTCTCAAAGGCCAGAGGTTTATGTCTTAGCCTTTTGAAAAATCTTTCCAAGTAACTTGTACATATGACAAGTTGAAATGTTGGGCTGAAAGGCTTTCTGGAAATTCAGTTTTATAAGCCCTTTTAAACATTTACATCAGTTGGCCCCAAGGAAGCCTTGTTGAGCTTTCCAACATAAAGCTGCTCAGTATTAACTGTCACTATACAGTTGACTTTGAACAATGAGAGTGTTAGGGATGCAATCGAAAATTCGAGTATAACTTTTGATCCCCCCCAAACTTAATTACTAGTAGTCTATGTTGACTGGATAAGCAGTCAGTTAACACATATTTTTTATGTTGTATGTATTATATACTGTATTCTTTTTTTTTTTTTT
>NC_138377.1:31341633-31362705 GCF_054177405.1 Leptonychotes weddellii | reverse complement strand
GAAGAAAAGGCAGTTTTAGGGCCCCCGAGGTGGGAGGAGAGGGAAGGGGGAAGGGCTCAGAGTGGAAAAGTCCCGGGGACCGAGACGGTGGGGAGAGTGTCTTCATGGCTTCCTCCCCTACCCGCACTCACCCTCGAAGGAGGCCTCAGCGGAGATGGGCACCTGAAGAGGGCCACTGCCTGAGCCTCAGACAGAGACAGGAATGCAGGTGCCTCCCAGGGAGGAATGCAGGCGTGCGAAGCGCACGACCAGCAAGGGGGCCCCAGTGCAGTGACTGCACCTCCCTCCAGATGCCATCCATGGGCTGTGCCCGAAGGCTGCTGAGTGCAGGGCGCCTTTCCCGGGCCCGCCAGGCGAAGCCTCTGTAACTGCCTACAGGTCAGGCCTTGAACATCACGCACAGGTTTTTAAACAGGAGCTAGTCTCCTCAATAGTTTTTCTCACCAAAGCGTCCACTTGAAATTCACTCCTATCCATTCCCCTTCTCTTTGTCTCTCTCTGCCCCTTTCCCCCTTCACCTCCTTCCCCCTCACACTTTGCATCCCCTGCAATGCCACTCATCCTTCACAGCTGTATTAGTTACTGATTCATCACAAATTACCCCAAGACTTAGTGGCTACAAACAACAAACATTTATTATCCCAGTTTCTAGGAGTCACAAGTCAAGGTGTGGCTTTGGTAGGTGCCTTTGGTTCAAGTTCTCTCGTAAGGTTGAAAACCACCAGCCAGGGCTGCAGTCTCATTGGACGAGGGGGACCATGTCCAAGCTCACTCACTCGGTCATTGGCGGTGTTCAGTTCCTTGCTGGCTACTGGCAGGAGGACCACCTCAGTTTCTTGCCATGGGAACCTCTCCTGAGGGCATCTTACAACATGGCAACTAGTTTCCTCAGGGCAAGCGAGCAAGTGAGAGAGTGCATGAGAGGGAATATCCAAGATGGAAGGCACAGTCCTTTTATAACCTAATGTCACAAGTGGCATCCCATTACTTCTGCTGTATCCGGTATCCTGTTTGTAAGAACCAAGTCTTACGTCCAGCCCATATTGGGGGTATAATCAAGGGCTTGATTACCGGAGGTGGGGATGTTGGGGGCCTTCTTAAGGGCTGCCTATCACAAAGGTCCAGACAGCATTTTCCCTGTCCCTTAACTGTTCCTTTAGCACACTATAGAGTCTGTTCTCCAAACTATAACCAAGCTTTTGATTTCATTCTGTTCTGGACAGTTGTTTTATTACCCCAAGTGTCTGAAGCTCCTCTTCTTAATGGAATTCCAGCTCCCTTAGGAGCGAAGACAACGAGGTCTGGAGGTCTTGTCCCTCACTTCTCTTAGGGCCCTCACTGTACCCATCCCAGGAAGAGAGCTATGATAAATATTTGTTGATTAGGGTCAACTCTCAACTTAAACTTGTTTAAACTTTTTCCCTTTTAGTCTAGCTTTCTGGGGCTAGGGATTTCTGTGAGAGCCTTTGTATTCAGAGCCTTTTCCTGCTGAGCCAACAGACCTCCTCCCGGATGATAATCCTTGCTGGGAGGGTGAGGCAGGGTTATTGTTTACACTACAGAGCTGTCTTCTAATGCCTTTAACATTGGAATTTAGCTATTGAAAGGAGCAGGAATGGTTTGGAGCCCTTTAGAACAGAGAAAAGATGAAAGGCAAGAGAACTGGCACTTGGTGTTGAGTTTCTCATTTTATCCTCCCAACAAACATGAGGTGGAGTTTATCATCCTCACTTTGCAAATATAGAGTTTGGGACCCCACAATTAACAAGGAGCAGAGCCAGAACCTGAGCCCAGACCCCAGAGTCTTTCCTTCACCCCTGCCTTACGCTTCTAGGTGTGATTTCCGGAGTGATTTACCCTCACATCAGGCTCCTTCCTCCTGGGGCTATTTGCAGTATCACTTTCTGTGATTCCTGTGGTCCATTCCTGAGATGCCCAGTAAACACCTGATGAATGAACTCTTCCTCCTCTGGAGTGGGGGGTGGCCAGGGGCTTCCACACTCACTCCCAAAGGCCAAGCAGAACATTAGACCCACCTAGCCAGTGAACCTGATTCCAGGAGTGGAGTTGTGGAGTGAGGCAGGGAGAAGCTGGGTTGGGTGAAGTGTGGCAAAGAGATCTTGTCAGAAGCTCTGACACCACAGGAAGAAGAGGTCACTTGAAATGTAAGCGTATATAAATGTATGGCTTTGCCAAGCAGACTTGTCTGGCCCTTTCAGAGGGGCCTCAGCAGTGGCCTCAATCCCCTGAGTGGGACACTTGGTGGAGGTTAGTGTTTCAGGGGACATTGAGCAGACCCAGAAATGAATGCAGAAAGAATGACGCTAGCAGGCCTCACATGGCTGTGTTTTGAGGGGCCAGCTTGCAAGGTTGGCCTCTGGGAACTTGCCATCCAGGAGGGTTCCCATCAGCCCAACTGATAAGTTGCTCACTATGCCTATACTGTCTGTACAAGCAATGTGGTTTATGTTCAACCACCACTCTCCTTCTGGGAGTCCAGAAGGTGGGGGCATGCTAGGCAGACAGTGCCTACACGACTAGCCCCCAGTGAAAAGCCTGGGCACTGAGTCACTATTGAGCTTCCCTGGTAACATCTCATAGTTAGGATTTGTTGCTGGGGGGATTGAATGTGTCCTGTCTGACTTCACAGAGATAGGACTCTTGAAAGCTCATGCCTGGTTTCCCTGGGCTGATTTTGCTTTGTAGCCTTTCACTGTAATAAATCTTAGCCTTGAGTATGACTAAATACTGAATCATGTGAGTCCTTCTGGCAAAACATGGACCCTGATGTGGTCTTGTAGACACCTGACATACTAGGGCAGGAGGAATGGAGGGCAGGTATGGGGGCAAGAGCTTTCTCTGGCTAAATGTCTATAAATCCTCTTAACTCCACAACTGTCCAAACTTCTCCCTCCTGATCTTCCTCTTTCCCCTCTCAGGGTATCTAATTTTCTTCTTTCCCTCATTGAATAGTCTCACTATTCAAAATAAATGCTTGAGGGTGTCCTCCTGTGATTGAACCTCATCTGAGCTCTGATATGGGAAAATGAGACCAGGGCTTGGTGATATGAAAAATTCTTGAAACTTTAGCTAGTAAGTATGATGTAGTTTTTGAATACAAGAGAGGTTTGGTAGTGTGAGGTCTGGAGCCGACAATCAAGAAGGAATATTTGAGACATCTTTGGTACAAAATGGTTTTATTGAAGCACAGGGATGGGACCTTGGGCAGAAAGAGCTGCTGCCCCGGGGTTGTGAGGGATGACTGATTATATACTTGGGAGTTGGGGGAGGTATGGAAGAGGGAGGTTTCAAAAGGATTTTCATATGTTAAAGAGGACCTACAAGATACTGGAGGCCTTGCCATTTTCAAGTTAAGGTTGTTTTTCCCTCTTACTAGACATGAAGACAGGAGCTTCCTGGAGGAACATTATACTCTGCCTGCCTCAAGTATTTGGGCTGCAAGTTGTAAGGACATTTAATTTTATCTACATTTCCTTCTGGAAGTTAGGTTATTGGTAAGAATGCTTTTTTTCTAATAAATCACTAAGACATTTGTAAACTAAGGGAGACTCTCTTCTTGCAGGACTGTGATCTCTATAAATTAACCATTTGTTCTTCCTTCCCTTCACTTTAGGGCAGCCAGGAGTGCCTGAGGAATGTCACAGATCCCACCTGGGAGTCGGGGGCTGGTGGGTTGTGGGGTGTCAGCTGATGCTTTGTCCTCCACTTGCCTCCTGCTTCCCCATCAAGTACACTGATAATAAAATGCCTAGAGGTTCTCCGCTTAAAATTATTTTCTCTGTTAAAAGATCTGAAATGGTGTTCTTCTCTGAAAATGTAGGTGGGTGTCACCTGGAGGGCTGTCACGGAACAGAAAGAGTGTCATTTGGCATGGACACAGGAGTCAGAGTGCCAGCAACCCCTTAAGGCGGTTGAGCAGATGTGAGGGTTTTCTTCCCCCCAAAATCTGAGAGAGGACAAAGGTGGGAGCAGGGCCAGATCCTGTGGGTAGCAGAAGCCTTTTTTACAACTTTGAATTTCAAGTCAGGTGCAAGGGGAGGGGGAGTCCCTGGACAGTTTTCAACAGAGGACCGAGATCTTGAATATCTTTTCTAGTTCAAAGACTTTATATATGAATTCCTGAATGTCTCAGACCATTTCTGAGGAAGTATAGAGCCATTTTGGAGAAATTGGTTCTGTAATTTTATGTCCTTTTATTGCAATTTCCTGGAGCCATTGAGCCATCATCAGGGATCCTGCTTGGTTTGACACTTATTTCCTTCCCTTCCTCCTTGCTTTTTCTTTAAGAAATAGAGGCCTAGTCTGTGATGAAAACCCAGAGTCCTCATTTTCTTCTCTACATTATTGTCATTCAAATTATTTAATTTAGTGAATGGGCCTATGATTTACATTTAGAAGAAAATTGCCATTTACATTTTTAACCCAAACAGTGGGGTGATAAATCAAAAGGAGCTCATTATACCCATTTCCCAGTGGGGTGGGACTCCTGACCCAGCCACACAACTGGGGAGCTAACTCCCCACCAACTACAGGCGCCTTCCCTGCTCAGACGCAGGCCTTTGCCTGTGGTTAGGCCACATTTGCCCTCTGAGCAGAGGTCTAAAATTCGTTGATCCACCATGCTATTGTGACATACCAACACCATGAAGGCAATTAGAAAATGGTGTAATAAAAATCTTTCGAGAGTTGAAAGCTAAACCCAACATTTGTAATAGAGTCTTTCTGGTATTTCTATAAGAGAGTTTCTGGATGATATTAATGTTTGAATTGGTAGACTGAATAAAGTAGATTGCCCTCCCCAACATGGGCGGGTTTCATCTAATCCGTGGAAGGCCTGAATAGAATAAAGGTTGAGTAAGGAAGAATTCTCTTTATCTGCCTATCTCTGAGCTGGAACATCAGTCTTCTCCTGCCTTGGACTCAGACTAGAGCTTACACCATTGGCTCTCCTGAGTCTCCAGTTTACTGACTCCAGAACTAGGGACTTTTCAATCTCTGTGATCATGTGAGCCAGTTTCTTAGAGTATATCCATCAACCACTCTCTCTTTTTCTCTCTTCCTCTCTCTCCCTCTTTCTCTTTCTCTCTTCGAATAAGATCTCTCTCTCTCTGAGGAAAAACAAAATGTCCTATTGGTTCTATTTCTCTGGAGAACTCAGACTAACACACCCCATTTCATGGAAGTAGAATCTAAAGCACAGAGCCAAGATTAACATGGCTATGGTAAGAGGATCCAAACTGTCTGATTTCAGAGTTCACAGCAGATAGTCCAGCTCACCACATAGTAAAGAAACACAAATAACAATGAGGGTTTGATTCTTTTGCCTCTCAAATTAGCGAATATGAAAGACAGTGGGGGGGGAGGAAGAGCTATATTGACGAAAGATGGGAAAATGGGGACACCTGTGCCGTGTTGGTGGCACTGCCAACTAGTACAATCTTCCCAGAAGGCAGCTTGAGGATCCCACAGTGCAGAGTGTAGAGACCCTGACAACAGCTGGCTCCTCAAATATCACCAATGCAACCTGTTGCTAAGACAAAACTGAGCTTACTGCTTTCCGCCATGAAGGAGACCACCATCTTGAAGATCTTTGGCAATGTCTCAGAAAGGGAAAGGGAAAGCCAGAACTTATTGAGAATGGAAGTTTGGTTTCAGGCTGGTCTTTCCGTGGAGGTTAGGAGGAGGATGACATTTGCTTAGGATTGGGTAAGAATATCCAGAGTTGGTAGAAACAGCAAGGGGAGGATTTTGAGGGGAGGGATTCAAAGAACCTTACGACACCCTCTGTCTATTGATATATATATATATATATATCTTAAAGAGTGGATGTGCCTTTGGGAAGTTCCTGTAATGAGCAATCAAACCATTTGCTTATGCAGGACAGTGAAACCAAGTCAGAGCTCTTGATCAACAGGGCCGAGGTGGGGTTTGTTGTTCATTTTGGTAAAAATTATAATGAAGTTAAAGTAGATTTTTAAAGGTTGATGAAAAATAAAGATGTTTCAGGTGGTTAATCTGAATACATCACATGAACTACTGCTTCAAACTTCTTTAAAGGATCACCACAGCACCATTAATTGTAAACAACCCAAGTGTCCAACAGTAGGCAAACAGGCTCAATAGTGTGTAACACATCAGCAATGGGGTTTGGCCATCCGGCCACTAAGGAAATGATCGTAGAGAAACATACAATCTCTACTAGTATGAACCACCTCCCAGCCTACGTGTCTTTTTTTCATCTTGTAGTCGTCCAGGCTGGCACTGCAGGAAAGCGATCTCCAGGATAACTAGAAAGGGGCAGGTTTGCTGTGGATGGGCTTCGTTTCTACAGACAGTTGGTTTAAATGAAGAGAAATGCCAATTTTCCGGGGTGTGGGTGATCTAAAGCCCTAGTGTTGGCAGGCATGGACTCCGACCCCACACAGCTCCTGGGCAGTGAAAGAGTGCTCCCAGCCCCTCCCTGAGCACCTCCTGAGCAGTCTTCCCCGCTCTAGGACCGCTGTCTTAGCTCAGTGTCCCCCGTGTCAGGATTATGTTCCTCTCTCCTCTGGAGTTCCTCTTTTGGTTAGTTAACTTCTACTCAGCATTCTTGAAGCTTACATGCTCTTTGCATCTATCTATTCTCTGTCCTAGTACTTATCATACCACAGTATGGTGTCTCCGCTCCTCCATCTCCCATCACTTTGTGAGCGACTTGAGAACAGGCTCTGTGCTTTGTTCCGCATGTCTAGTCCCCGGCATATAGCAGGCATTCAGTGTATTTTGTTAAATAAAGGGATAAAAAAATATCTCTCATTAAATCATTTGAAGAGTTATCTTTTCCTTTTACGAATAGGTCAAAAGACTATTTCTCAAGTGCATTTTGTGTCCGATTTTTCCTTCACCCAGAGGCTATAAAAAAGGGAAATCCTTCTGATAACACCTTCCCAGCTGATCCCCTATAAAAAAAATGATCCAAATGGCCCAGCTATCAGGCTTTCCACTCTTAGGTCCCAAGGTAGCAAGGCTTCTTTGTCTAAAGCACAAGGATGGTGTTTGATATAAGGTATGAAAAGATTTTCCATTAGGTCTGAGATGGGCACAGAGAAGTAGATTTGAGCAGGTGCTCTGGGTCTTCCCTGGTTTCTCTCAGAACCTGGGGTCAGAGAGGAGGCAACAAATATGGGGGGAAGAAAAGTTTCCTGAAGAATCTATACATCTTTAGAGAGAAAAAAAGAGCCCTTAAAGAAAGTTGAAGAACTTTGGAGAAACCAGAAAGTGACAAGAAACCTAGAGAGAGAATGGAAGTCTGATTCCCCTTAGAGGGGTGATTCAGGGAGGAAGTAGGTGCTTGGATCCCCCGTTTTCCTTGCCCTTGGAGGGAATGACCCCTACCTTTGAATGAACTAGGGGTCCAGGGTCCCGGAGGTAGAACAGAGAGAACAGAACAAGGTGCCAACACCACTGGGGGACACAACACAGTGAAAGTGGTTTGGAAAACTCAGTCTTATAAATCTTCCATTGTTGTGTTTGGGGGTTGGATGCATCCTTGTTCCCTCTTCAGTTTCCTTCTTTGGGGAAAAAGTCTCAAAGGAACAGCAGAATGAGTTGTTGGGACTGAGGCTTATCATATACAAAAGAAAAGGGGAATCAGGGTCCCATTTCTCTCTTCCTGATGGTGTCTGTTAGGAGCTGTGCTTATGGAAGAGGCCTTTCTTCCATGCCTGCAGAGAACTGTAGGGCTGACTACTTTATCATTCTCCTGCACCAGCTTTCCCAGCTCTCCTCCTCTCCTCCCTGTCAAAACGGTTTGGTCAGAAGACACTGAGATACTGCTCTCTTTGTCGTCACACGCAGCAGAATTTCTGAAGCTCCAAGAAAATCCTAACCTAGCCAATTTTTAGAAACAGCAGAAAGGATGCATGGAGCATCACTGGGCCCAGCCACATGATTTAAATTAGATAACTCTGAGTTTACGATTTTCAAGAAGTAGGCTTTCATTGGCTTTGGTGTCTGCTTCTCCCTGTACACTGGCATTTTGAGAAAGAGTAAGAAATGAGAGGGCCTATTTCAATGAGGAGAGCATCCAACCTTCAGTGAAAGAAAAATCTGACTACAATGGTTTAAATAAATAGGGATTGTTTTTCTCTCAAAAAGGAAGTCTGGAGCTAGGTCCCTGCTGGTGTTGAGTCAGAGGTTTGATGATGCCAGGACTATGGCCCCGGGATCCTCTTGGCAAGTCCCTCATGGTTGTCACAAGGCTGTTCAGGCCATCTTGTCTTCATTCAAGAAAGGAAGAAGGTGGAAGGAACAAAAAGTTGGTACAATAGTTTCCCCATCCCTTACCTGCAGTTTTGCTTTTGGCATTTCAGTTACCCATGGTCGACCGCAGTCTGGAAGCAGATGTTTCTCCTTCTGATGGATTCTATCATCTCTCATCAACACAAGACACAACAGAAGGGTGACTACAGCATAATAAGATATTTTGAGAGAGAGAGGCCACATTCACATAACTTTTATTCCAGTATAATGTTATAATTGTTCTATTTTAGTATTAGTTATTGTTGTTAATCTCTTATTGTGCCTAATTTATAAAGTAAACTTTGTGATAGGTATGTAGGTACGGGGAAAAAAACAACACAGTATATATAAGTTTTGGTATTATCCACAGTTTCAGGAACCCACTGGAGGTCTTGGAACGTATCCCCTGTGGGTAAGGGTGGAGGGTACTCCTGTACTTTTTTACTGGGAAAAACAATAACCTTCCAGAAGGCCCTAGCAGACATCGTTGGCTGGAATGATGTCACATGGCCATTCCTACATTCAAGGAAGGCTGGGAAAGAGAGACTTTTGCCTTCCAGACTCTGTAGGAGAGCCAGTCAGGAGAAGAGGACTGGGAATGGGCATTGGCTCCGCCCACCTGCAGTTTCCCATGGTGGCCCACAGCCCGGGTTTGAGACATTCTCTGTCCCCCTTCTGTTTGCGCTTCCTTGTTCTCCTTGCCAGTTCATGTTAGTCGGCACAAACTAGTTGGCTCAGTGTTTAGACCCTGTAAATACTACCTAATGGATGTAACGAACCTTTATCAAAATGAGAAAAGCACACAGTTTTAGGGGACAGGGTGGGCGAAGCAGGCTGGGCAAGTACAAGAAGAAAAAGCTTTGGAGGAGAACGTCCTCAGAGTGCAGTTAGACTTTGAACCCTGTCTGTCTGAAGTACGCTGTTATCACTTCCCAAACAGGGGGAAGGCAGTCCCAGTGGGAACCAGACTCAGAAGCTTCTAGCTTTGGGGCACATCAGGAAAGGCAGACCCCTGGGGTTCCGTCAGAGGAGAAATTGGTCTCCTCTTCAAATCAGCTGAACTCAAAACCCTCGGAGGCATATTGTTCACTCCTTCAGCGTATCATCATAGGGCCCATTAAAGGATAATGAAAGGACTCTCCAGAGCCCCAGAACATGCTGGAGGTTGTGAGAAGGGCCAGGTAATGTTTAAAGTGAGTGCGGAGAGGCTGACTTCCCATCCGAAAGGCTTTGCAGGAGTGCGGAGAATGGGCTGAACGAGCCAGGCATTTTCTCAAATGGGGAGGCACTCTCTGAACCCATCCGTCCACAACTCTGTAACTCATCTCTTTCCCCAGCACCAGTGGCTCCCCGCAACCCCAGCGTCAGAATTGCTCATTGCCATAGCAACCTCGAGAATGGCTTCAAATGAGGTCTCTTAGATCCTGGAGGATGCATGTGCGCTCTTCTTTCCTTTCCCTCTCTCTCTTTCCCTCCTTCCTTTCCTACCCTTTCCTTTCCTTCCCTCTCTCTCTCCCTCTCCCTCTTTTTCTCCTTCTTCCTTCTCCAGGAGGCAGGGTCGGGCACTGGTGGAAGAGTGATGAAAGATAGGGCTGAAATTAGCTGTTGAAGTTGCCACTCCAATAAGAAATGGCACAGGCCTTGAGGCAGAAGATGAACAGATGGTGTGTAACTTGTACTTTCAGCCTCTTGAAGCATCTGCCCTCACACAGATTCTCGGATAATCTCCGAAGGAAAAGGGGATTGGCATTATGGCTACAGGAAATGAGAGAAATGGGATTGCTCTCCTAGGTAGAATTTTGATACATAAACAAGAAAGTAAGAAGAACGTTTTTCTCTTATTGCCCTCTCTTGTGCTTACTTGTTTTTCAGAAGCAGTCTGGTTTATGTGGAAGGATTCAACAATTCAATAAATACAGCAAATTTTATGGAGTGTCTTCTCTTTATCATTTTATCATTTATATCTCACCTCTTCCAACAGGAATTCCAGGCAGTTTACACTAAAGGACATAAAAGACTAGACTAATAAAATAGAAATCAGGACCAAAAAAAAAAAAGCAAATATTCTAACCACTAGGGTTAACATAGTGGTAGCTGAGGATTAAAATTTAATTTGAGAATCCTAAACACAGAGACAAAAAAAGAAATTCATATTCTCATCATCTTTCTCTTAGAGAAAACAATTTTTCCCCTACTAAATTCCAAAAGACAGTTCTCTTGGGGAATTTGGATTTAGTTGACATTGTGTAACATACCCTTCTTCTTCCTCCTCTTCATCGTAAATCATCAGTGACATTTATTGAGAGTTATTTACTAAGTGACATTTATTTGTTGACACTTATTGAATATGCTAGATACTGTTCCAAGCCCTTAATTCTTTTTAAAGATCTTATTTATTTGAGAGAGAGAGAGAGAGAGCCTGAGTTGGGGGGAGAGGCAGAGGATGAAGGAGAGGGAGAAGGAGAAGAAGAGGGAGCAGGGAGCCTGACACTGAGCTTGATCCCAGGACCCTGGATCATGACCTGAGCTGAAGGCAGACGCTTAACCGACTGAGCCACCCAGGCGCCCCAAGGCACTTTAGATATACTACTGTCTCGTCCTTAATATAATCCTAAGAGGTACGTGCTATTATCATCCTCATTGTCTAGGAGGGAAAACTGAAGCACAGGTGAATTCTTCCACGTAACAGACTTGGTTCCTGGGCTACTGTTCCTGCCAAGGAGACATGTTCATCTGCTGAGCCTAACACTAAAGGTGTCCTTAAGGACCAGGACTGACTTGTGCCAGGGATCCCTCAGCCCATTCACATGCCCCAGGAGAGCCACGTGCTTTCTTAGGTGGAAGAACAGGGAGCTCTGCCTCAGTCAAGATGCCCTTGACCTTAGCTGATGAAGCTAATATTCTGGTTCCACTGCCAAAGTTGTTCTTACTGTAGAAGGGTATGCAGAAGGTTGATTCTGGCCAAGGTCTAGTATGTCCTTTTTGAAGTAAGAACCGAGAAATCAAGGCACTTTTGAGACATATGGTCCCACTTCATGGAAACTTATCATCCCATGATCTGCTCAAACCACTGACGTCTGAACCTTCTTCAAGCGCTTTCAGTTTCTCTCTAGTGAATCGCCTGCCTCGCTTATAGACTAGGGGGCAATAGATGCTTTCCATTCCAGAAAATCCTCTGACATGAGGACTTGTAGACATCCAGCTCCAAACATACAAGGCAGCATGATCTGGTACAGAGAGCAGCCTCCCAGGATGAGCTCCAGAAGGCAGAGGGGGCTGGTAGCCCGGAGTGGAGAAATCTGCCCCAAATATTTTTGGTTTCGTCAAGATGCCACGCAGATTACTGTGGCACCACTGAGGGCCTGGAGTGTTCTGAGCAACTAATCACAGGTTCTTTCTCTCTCTCACTTTTACACAATTAGAGTCGCCTCCACGGGTCTTACGGTTATGTCCTTCAAAGAATTCGGCAGCCTGTATCTCTAACTCGACTGAAATGGTACTTTCGTCTAAGTCAATACTCATCTTTCTTTTGCACTGTCCACGATTTGTGGACTGCCGACTGCCGTAGTCCATCACAACTAGTGATGCTTTGCTCTTGGCCTCCAGATTCTCCCTCCCCCGCCCTCCACCCTGCCATGATTTGCACGGGCAAATTTGAAATTTTGCACATTCCTCTTCACAATAATCATTACTGTTTCTCAAATGCTTATTATGTAGCAGGCGTGGAGCTAAGAGGGTCCCATAAATTAACTCATTTAAGCCTCCACTCTACAGGGTGGGGATGATTATTATCATTTTACACAATACAAGACTGAAGTTCAGAGAGGTCCCATTACCGCCCAGGGTCTCATAACTGGCAAGTGGCAGAACTGGTGTTTTACCCCAGGACACTGACTCCAAAGCCTGGATTTCCACCACTCCCTGACCGCCTTCCCCTTCCACCATTCATTGCACTGCTGTGATGACAGGTTTTCACAGGATGGAGCACGGGGGCTATTTTGCATATACCACTACGTGTTGCTTACAAACACCAAAAAGCCAGTTTTAAAAATCAATATTTTACTCAATTTTAATTATGAATATTAGGTTGTATTTACATATGTTGTCTTTTAACTGTTTGTGAATGGATAGCTACTCCAGAAAATAAATCTCTTAGGACCCAATGTGAAAAAAATCCTTGTTGAATATTTCGTTAAAAACCATTTAGTGTTGCTGCCAAAGCAACAGAAAATAATTAAATTCCTTTGCATTTTATGATATAATTTACATAAGTCGTCGTGCTCTTCCTATCTGTGAGCGTCAAGCGTCCTAGCCTGGGCCCCCTAGGGTAACCTGTGTCCGTGTCATGATTTCAACGTTGTGAGCCAAGGTTGAGTGGCAACTTTGCAGTTCATGCCACACACAGGAGGCTCTGACTAATTCTTGGAAATGGACAGTGTAGACCGGAACCAGGGAAAGGTTCTGCAGCCCTAAGAGCCTTGAGAAAATGCAAAGCCAAGCAGGTTTCCAGGCCAGCTGTCGCTGCTGTCTCCCGGTCACTGACGGCTCTGCAGACTGGCCCGAGCCCCATCACTGTTGCTAGTGCCACCTACAGTGCGTTCTGGGGACCTCCAGTGACCTTCTCATACTCAGTCCCTGACTCCCAAATGTGACCTTGCGTGATCTTATCTTCTCTCCATGCCTAGGTTTTTCTATTTCTATAAATGGCTCTCCCACTCTATTGAGGAATAGGCTTTTGTACTCATTGAGGGAGGGAGGTCTTCAAATAAAAAACACAGCATCCATATCCGTATTTTTCTTTAGTGTTAGAGACAGCTGAAAGTTATGCTTTCTACTCTGTGTTCTAGGGAGTTTGTGGGTGGGTGTGGGGAGTAGGCGTGAGTAAAGGGAACAACCTCCCAATGGCCCAAGGACGGAGAGAATAAAGCATTTCCTGTTTCCTCCTGCAGTGCGGGCAATCCAGCAAACCCGTCTGTCTTTGGGCTTTCTGCAGGGGCACGGGGTCAGCCACATAGGCCTGTATGGTTTTCATGACCTTCATCGACTACACTGAAGTTAGTTATTCTAATCAACACCTCACTGGTATGTAGTGGGAGCTGGTTTTTTTAAGTGTTCTGAAAATTTCGCCAAGCTAGCTGGTGAAGGCTTGGATGCTGGGGTCATAGGTCACCATAAACACAGAATCTACTAGCAGGATGCTGGGGGGCGGTGGTTAACTACCTTTATCTACTGGGAGACCCATGCAGCATCCTCGCGGCTCTTAAATCACATGGAAGAAAATTTTGTGACTTGGGAAGAAGACAATGCAAGCACTCCAAACCCACCGCTTCCTATTAGGAAGAAAATGATCGGGAACTCAGGAGCCACAGGGAAGGGTCAGTCCCAGCCCCATAAACCATGAGGGTTCCGCAGGAGGAGAAACAATTTCTCTGGCTCCAGACCCAGGAGGAATGGAGAGAGCAATGAAGGGAAAGGGATCTAAAGACAATAGTAAAAACAGAAGGAAAATTGGGAAAGAGAAGTCCCCTGGGTAATTCATTAAAGAGGGGAATTAATTTCAGGTCAGACTAAGCTGCTTCGGGTCTTCCCTACTGAAATAAGGTGGCTGCTCGGGGCCTCCACTCATTTCTGCATAGAACTCCGGGGAGTACCTCCATCCTGAGGTGGTCTCAGAGATCCCAGGCTCTCTGGACTCAGTCCCCCTAGCCATACCTTCCGGATATAGAGGTGCAGGGGCTGAAGAGGCATTCATAGGGACAGGAAGTTTCTGCAGACCCACAGAGGGACCCAAGGGTACCGAGACCTCCACAACACTTGTGGGAGTCTGTTGCATTCTAATAGTGACCCACCCTCAGCTCCATTCCCTAATTTTGCTGATGGCTTAGTCAGCAACTTATGGGTCACAGAATCAATCAATCAATCAATCAAACCCACAGAAACCAAACTCCCTAAAACAGCAAGGGAAGCAAGCCAGAGTGAGACTGGGGCAGGTAATTCCTTAGACTGCTTTTCTGTTCTGCACACTGTGAGGACCAGAGACCAACTACCATTTGTAATCGGAGTCTATGAAACCCTTTCTGAGGGGGTCTGGACTCTCAGGCCATTGTGCTGCTTGGAATTTCCTCGACAGTTGAGATTTCTACTTTCTCTTCTCTTTCTCTCAAAGGGTGCCAGGATGGGCCCAGCCTGGGGAGATGAGCCGGAGGAGAGCATTCTAAAGCGGGGGTGCCTTCATTTGAAGATGCAGGAAAAATTCACTTGGTTTAGTTTTTCTTCCCCAGAGAGTAATCCATGATGGTTTCTTAGCTCATAGACAAGTTACAATGAGTTTAAATGACTTACAATATATTAAAGGATGTGAGAGGGTGTTTAAACACATCCGTATATCCCAAGGTCACACAGCATATAGCAAAAGCGAGATGTCTAATAAGATACAATTAAGGCAATAGAAAAAGAATGGCTATTCCAGAGCAAATAAAGGAATATTTGAATAATCTGAACCTATGTAAACAAATAAATCATCTTGCATCCTTGGGTGATAATAAAATTAGATAATAAACTGTAAGATTGGAAAATTTCTTTGATTGCACAGGACTAAGGGAGGAAAAAGGCTAGCTTGGTTTTGATCTTCATAAATGTTATTAGTGATGCTTAAAATCACAACTGAAGAACTCTACTATACGCGATTAGGTAAAACAAGTAAAACCAGGAAGTGGAAAAAAAGGCCTGATACAGAATTTCCCAAAGACTGTGCATAAGCCTTACATACTGTGGGTGTCTGAGATGCTGACGGGCCTTGGTGACATGCTGGGGCGGGCCGTGCAAGATTGGAAAGCGTCGTCAATGGCATTACCCAAAGCAGAGAAACTTCTGACTCTCCCACTCCCCTGATACTAGGTCCAGAATTGATTTCTTCATAGATTGGCTCATTCTACTGATATTCGTGGGCATCGATGTTAAGCAGGCTTCGCTCTGGGCCCGGGGGGCATCACGGAGAATAAGACAAACAAGGTCTTTACTATCATCAGGCTTAAATTCTGTGGGGGAATATATTGAAAATAAACAAGCCCATAAACAGACAAGATAAAACCAGATAGTGATAATTGCTGTGAAGAAAGGACAACCAGTGACAGGACAGAGTGTGACTGGAGTGGTAACAGGAGAAGGATAAGATAAGGATGGGAGATTGGGGAGGATCTCTCTGGGGAGCCGAGAGGCATTTGAGCAGAGATCTGAATAGTGAGAAAGACACGGTCATATGGAAATCTTGGGGAAAGACCTCGCAGACGGCAGGAATGATGTGGGCAAAAGTGCTGGGAAGGCCACAAATCTGCTGTGCCCAAGAAACTGAAAGAAGCAGCATGTCTGGCGAGGCCCAGGGAGCCTGGGAAAGGTCTGAGATGCAGGGGGTGGGGGTGGGGGTGCTAGATCTGGGAGGGCCTTGTCAACAAGAGTAACAAATATGGACCTTAATCTAGGTGCTGGGAACCCAGGGAGAGTAGGGAGGGATGTGTTCTGGCCCACGTTGAAAGTCTAGGTCCCAAACTTAACACTGGGTACTTGTGGGAGTCTCCCCAGAGGAAGAAGGAGTTGGGAAAGGGGAAGAGATAGTCTTGGACGTGGGTCAGGCTGCCACATGGCCATGAGGGTAGGCTTGGAAAAACCTCCAGACTGGTCGGCCAGCTGTGTTTTCCACCTTGTAGATGGGACAGCAGGAAAAGTCGAGCAGAGAGAATAGTAATAGCAAGCTGACCTCCACACGCTGGGCGCTCCTCTGTGCCATGAGGACACTTTACATATATTCTCTCATTCTACCCTAACGACCACCCTATTCCCATCCTTGTTTCAGAGGAGGAAACTGAGGCACGGGGATGTTAGGTAAGTTGCCCCAAACCTGCAAATGAGGCAGGTGTGCAGAGCGAAGAGCTCGCGCACGCGTCTCCCTGAATTCCCTGCAGCCACCTCCAGACCTTGGCTTTCCAGCCATCTTGAGATGCTTGCCTTTGTTCTGGAAGATGCTCCTCCTTCCGTTTACCGACTCTCCCCTTTCTGCCAACGCCGCCTTGAGTAGATTTCTGTTATGTGTGACTAAGCGTCCTAGCTACCACATATTTAAACCCCTGGTTGTGGGGAAAGAACTAGTTTCTACCCGACAACACAGGCCATTCAGCTGGTGTCTCAGGGAAAAAGGGACACTCCCATCCCTTCCACAGACAATTATACTGACAACATTGCTAATCACAGACAGCATTTGTAACACACGATGTATCAGGCGCTGTTCTGAGTCCTTCCTGTATACTAACTTATCCAGTCCTCACAAACACCCTAGGAAGAGTGTGGTATTATTCTCTTCCTGTAGGAGAAACAGAGGCACAGAGATAGTTCTGAGTTGAATTGTGTCCTACCCCAAAATATTTTGAAGTCCTAACCCCTTCTTACGTCAGTATGTGACCTTACTTGGAAAAAGGGTTGTTTCAGTTATGATGAGGTCTTACCAGAGTAGGGTTAGCCCTCAATCCAATATGACTGCTGTCTCTACAAGAAGAGAGAGAGAACACCATATAAAGATGGAGGGAGAGAGTAGAGTGATGACCCACCTACGAGTCAAGGAACACCAAGGATTTTGGATAGCCACCAGAAGTTTAGAGAGACAAACAGATTCTTTCTTAGAGCCTCCAGAAGGAACCACGCCCACCAACACCTTGATTTCTGATTTCTAGCCTCCAGAACTGCGAGAGAACAAATTTCTGTTTTAAGCTACCCAGTTGGCAGTACTTTGTTCTGGTAGGCCTCGGCAATGAAATCAGAGAAGTTAAGCCATTTGCGCACGGTCACACAGCTGACGAAGTGGTAGAGTGTAAGCCGGGGTATGCATCTCAGACCTTCTTCTCTGCAGTAACGCCCTCCATAGCAGTGCTGGATGTTGCATTGGAAGGGACCCCTAAGCAGATGGCCCGCTTGAGCCGCTGGAGAATCAGGGTGTGCCTTTTTCTCTCCGCTCCTCCTCGCTGTGGGGCTAAGGCAGAGAAGGGAAAGAAGAGTTCATGAGTGTGCAGGAAAATCTGGAGGGGGCAACTGGGCTGGAGTGAAGGCGAGCCAGCTACACCATCCCTGACAGGGGGGCCGCCCGGCATCTCTCTCAAGACCTGCCTGTTCTCAGTGCCGTGGGTGCATGTGCAGGAGGGCAGCAGGCACCGGACTTGGAATCCTGCTTGGCCTCCCATCGGCTGGGTGACCTTGGCCCAGGTGCCCGACTTCCCGGCGCCTCAGTTCCCTCAAGTAGAAAAGGAGGGCGAGTCCGACCCCTCCTCTCCCCAGTGCTGTTGTGGCAAATGTGGCAGTGAAAGTAAGCGTGTCTGGGCCCAGAGCGGGACCTCAGAGATGAGACCATAAGCAGGCATCCTCTGTTCTGTCTTTCCCAAGCCACGAGGTGCCACAAGTAAAAGCCACAGGGCGCCCCTCTTTCCTTCCCTCTCCTTGGCTTTGTCTACGCTGGGCCAACTGTGGCTTCTCAAGTTTGGCTCTTAGTATGCACGGCTCTTCCCCAAGCTTCCAAGTGGGATGATCTACACGAAAAATTAATTGTGTATTTTTTTCCTCCGTTTTTTTTTCTCAAATGGAGAAATTATTTAGGGCTTTGGGGAAGATGGGGCAGCCATTTACTATGCAGTGGCTCATCCCCTTAGCCGTCACCCCTGCCATGTTCAGCAAATGACTCCTCTATTCTCTTCCTGGCAGGTGGTCTCGCAGCTACATGTGTTCTGCGTATCCAGCAGGGTGCTCCGGGGAACGCGACGTGGTGATGACTTCTGTTTCTAATTACTGCCATATCAGGAGGCAAAGGAAAGTAACTTGGCCGGCCTGATGGGCTGCTGTGGAGCACTGACATTCTTGGTTATCGGGTTCCTGGGGACAGTGGGGCCGGGCCACCTGACTGGTCACTTGAGTCTGGACTTGCCTTTCCCCAGACAAACCCGGCAGCTCAGTGACTGACAGGAATCGATACGCCCTTATTTACTGAACACCTAGTATGCCCCTGGTTTTGGGTCGAGCACTGGGGCTGGGGGAGAGACAAGCAGTCACAGACTGCTTGTCTGTGGTAGGTCCTTCGGGGGACTTACCATATAGCTGGGGACAAGGACAAAAGAAATAAAGAGAAAAAGTTGTTCCATTTGTCCATCCAACAGCATTTAGTCCGAGTTGCCTTGTGGAGTTTATAGTCTAGTGGGGCAAAGAGACAGCAATCAAATACCATCCCCAAAACTCCGGAGCGAACCATGGTCAATGCTTTGAAAGCAAAGTACAGAGGCTGGTAGGGCATACAGGGGGACCCGACGTCTCTGGGGTTAGAGGACTCCTGGATGAACTGCTATGGAATCGAATCAAGGACACAGACAAGCAAGGTTCCTCTAGGAAGTGTTTAGGAAGAACGAACAAGAATTAACAAGCTGTTAGGTGTAGTGGGGAGGAAACTGCTAACTAGGACTTCCAAGTTTCTAACTAGAATAGCTGGAAATCAAAGGTGCTCTTGTCAGGGCCCTTGGGATGGGGAGGGATTTCTGCAGGGCAAGCAGCACAGAACAGGACACGTGCGGAGGACGGGGCGGCGCGCCTGGACGTGTTGGGCGAGGTGGGCCGGCAGGCGGCCTGGAGCCCGGGGTTTGCGGCTATGAGAGGCGGAGCCTTCCCAGGGAACCCTACGGGCAAGTGAAGGCAGGGGTGGGGGGCAAGTCTCCAGCTGGGGAGCTGCTCTAGCTAAGGCTTCCGAGGGAAGACAGGGGCCTCACACTAAGGGACACCCTGACACTGCCGCGCTGTGGGGTCATTAGGCAGCCAGACTCAGAAACTCGCTCCAGGTCATTTCAGTAAAGTGTGTGCGCGCGCGGATGCGCGGATGCGTGGTGTGTGGTGTGTATGTGTGTGTGGTGTGTATGTGAGTGTGTGTGGTGGTATAACCCAGGGCAGGAAATAGCTGGACCACCTGGGAGGGGACCTTGGAAGTCATTTAGGGCAGACTCTCCTTCCGTCTTTCTGGGGACACACCCTCTCTCCTCTCTGCCTTTCTCTGTGTACCTGTTCCATGTTCCTGCCTCTCTCTGCTGGCCTTTGAGTGCTGCAGTGAGTGACTGTGCCTTGCTTCTTCGTGGCCGTACTATGGCTTTGTAGTTCGAGAATCCAGTATTACCCATCTATTCATTCATTCAGTAAAACTTATTGAATACCTACTGTGTGTCAAGCAGTATTTTTAGGCAGTATTTTAAGCAGATATCAAAGCAAAGCCCCTTATTCCTAGTAGGGAAAACATTAAACAAATAAAGATATAATATTTCAGGTGGCCACATGCTGTGAAGAACAATAAAGCCGAGGGAGGGTCTGGAAAGTGTGTTTGGGGGATGGGGCGGAGTGCCATTTTTATAACTGCTGTCTGGAGAGGCCTCGCTCGGATCCAGCGACATTAGAGCAGAGACTTGAGGAAATGAATGAGTGATCCATGCAGGTAGCTGAGGTAAGAGTGTTTCCAGCAGAGGGGAAAGATGGGTGAAGACCCTGAGACGGGGCATTGCTCGAGACCTTCGAAGAAAGGCGAGCAGACAAGTGTGGCTTGCGGGGAGTGGGGTGGGGAGCCCCTGTGGAGATGGGCCCCGCAGGGGAGGAGACCACACTTGGGAGGCCCAGAGTAGAGGAGGAAGCGACGTGACCTCCACGGTAGCAGGTGCATTGCGGGCACGAGCGGGCGTGGGGGGTGGGGTGGGACACAGACTGTGGGCATGCGCGCAGGCCGAGGACGAGCGGCCAGCAGGCTCAGCTTGATCCGGCTGAGATACCACGGTGATCTGGGCTGGGGCAGAGCCAGGGAGCCGACCAGAGGACGTCACCGTCTGGATAGGTTTGAAGGTTGAACAGTTGCCAGTGGATCTAACTGATTTTGTTTCTGTATCTTTCAGTTTAGCTTGTTGAGAGAATCTCATGGGCCCAGAGCAGCCTGTGGATGAACTAACCAGAGAGGGAGAAGGATAGGGTCAAGTTCAAAGCAGCAGCACTCCCCGCGAGTGAGCGAGGAAGGACTCAGGTGTCCCATGGTTGGCCTGTTTCCTTCACTCATGCCCCGCTCGTGAATGGTGAGTGGTGTCCGCAACAGCCTGAGACGGAGACGGAGGTGCTCTCGGTCCAGTCTGCTGTTTCAAAGGCGGGGGCTCAGCGAGGATGAGTAACTCTCCCTCGGCCACACAGCTGGTGGAAGGAAGAGCCTGGATCCCACCTTTTGGATTCCGTCTGCTTCCAAAGCCTGCGCTGTCACCCCGGAGTCAGGCCGCCTCTGGGGGGAGGAAGAGAACAGCGGAGGGAGGAGACGGGGGCCGCGCGGGCACAGGTGCAGGTCTGGGGGGCCCCCGAAGGAGCGTCTGGAAGCGGGAAAGCGCTGACGGTGCCCGCGCCGCGGAGAAGCCGCCAGAGTGAGCTGGGAGCCGCGGCCTCCGCGCTGGCCTCCGCGCTGGCCTCCGCGCTGGACTGAGGCCCCGGCTGCTGAGTCGGCGGCGCTGCCCGGAGAGCCGGGAGCCCGAGCCAGGTCAGTGGCCCAGGGGGGCTGTAGGCCGGCAGAGCGGGGGCCGCGGCTGGGAGGACTGCGCCCCCTGCTGGCGGGGCCCCCGGGGGCCCTTACCGCCTCCCGGCCTCCCTTCAGCTCGGGCTGGGCCGTGTGAAAGTGCCACCCAGGAGTTTCCGTCGGTTTCCCGTTCTAGGTTCAGTGTGGACTGATCTCTGCGCTGCTGCTGC
>NC_138377.1:31330959-31341533 GCF_054177405.1 Leptonychotes weddellii | reverse complement strand
GAGGGGAGAGAGAGAGAGAATATCACCGCTCATAGTCCAAGTGAACGGGAGAGGAGCGCATAACCCCCAGGGAAGGGACAGAAATATCTGGAGGACAACACGACCTTCCCCAGCGCCTGCCTCCCCGGCGGTCAGAAGTTCTCAGGGCAGCACCTTGGCACAGGGTGAGAGCTCAGAAATGGTACCTGTGGCTCTTGCTAATAAGGCTAGCACGGGCACCCGGGAAGGCAGTCTGCCCTCCCCCATGCCTAGGGAGGCTCCCCTTGCTCTCATTCGGGTGTTTGTCACCAGGAGGAGAACGAGCAGTGGTACCTGGCCCGGAGGCTGTCATGGAAATCTGTCGGGATACCCACAGGCCTGCTTCCCGACACTGAGCGCTGGGCCCCCCTCTGCTCCCCACATCCCTCACGCTGCCACCTCAGCTACCCCTCCTCCAGGCTCTCCTGGCTCTTCTTAATACTGTTTTGTTAAAAAAAAAAAAACCCAAAAAACAAAAAAAAAACCCAAAACAGAAATGTGAGTGGAAATCATTTTTAGTTACAGATTTTGGTCGGGATCCCTAGCTAATCAAGTTGCACTAGAGTGATGATTCCTTACTTTCAAGACTGCAGCGTGAGGAAAATGTTGCCTCCAGCTTGATTTCTAATTGGAAAAAAGAAAAAGTGAAAGCTGAAGCCAGCTCAGTTATAGACCTGGGGCGTCGCGGGAGGGGGTGTCCCCCTGCAAGGGGGCCCTTATCATCTCTCCCAGTAGCACTGAGGACGTGCCCACAGACTGTTGCTTACTGTATACATGTTCATAAAGAAAAAAAGTGGGACGGACACAGCCTAACTAGGAATTCACATTTTCAGAGAACAACACTACGGACACTTACGTACCCACGGGAGTGCATTTTATCCAGACCTGGAACGGTGGCTGAGAAGGCCAATCCTACTTACAGGGGCTGCAGCAAACTTGGAGAGGAGGGGGAAGTGGGAAGACCGGGAAGAAGAGCCGGTGAGGAGAACAGAGTGCCTATGATGAGCTTGAATTTTTGTCCAGGCCACAGGCGTTATGATCCGCAAGGCATTTTTTTTTTTGAATTTGATTTTCTAATTTTGGCCTCACAGCAACCTTGAGAAGTAGAGAGAGCTGGTATGTTTATCTGTACTTTCCTACGTAAGATCAACAAAGCTCAGGAGAGATTAAGTGAGCTGAGGATATAGCCAGTAAATGAGAGGGGCCAAATATTTTGACTCTTTGCTACCTGTTATTTTTATTACTACAAGTAGCCTCTAGAAGGTGAACATAGGTTTTATAAAATGTTCGTGTAACCATTATTCCTTTCTTCATTAGGAATTTGGGTATGCCCAAGTGGTTCTGTTGGGGAATGAGCAAAAGCAGTAGAGAGCAGATTTAATGAAGCCTAACTTTTGACCATGAGTTACAGCCAACTACTTCAGTTAAGTGTAGGTTCATTGGTCCAAGGCTACAGCCCTCTTCTCACAGGTGGAGATGGTGACAAGATTCGTATCAGGTGTCCGCTGGTGTTCTTGGGTTGCAAGCAACAGAAATCAGGTTGGATAAGTTAAGCAGACGATTGTGTTGGGAAGATTTCAGGCAGCTCTCCGGGTCCACGGGAAGACTGAAGAACTGGCCATGGACAGAAGCAGTGGCCCGAGCAGTGGGGGGCTTATAAGGCAGGAACCAGTTGGGGGCAGCATTGGGCCAGTGCTGTCAGAATGAAGGGCAGAATGTCTGGCTCGCCTCCCCTGAATCACTTGATGTCTTCTTGGCCAGAACCCACTTGACAGTCTCAGTGAAGTGACCTGTCGTCAGAAAAGGAAAACAGAATTTTCAGTTACTGAACGAGGGGGAGCTGGGAAGACAATACCCACCCTTTACATGGACCCCTCCAGCCCCGTGCCATCTTCTGGTAAGTAAAGGAGAGTTTTGCTAGCCCCAGTCCAGGATCTTCTGTGATGTGGACAGTGGGGGATAAGTGAGGAGGGCTGGCGGGGGTGATGAAAGGATTCAGTCAGTCAACACAGAGAGTGAGTAGGGAGGAGAGGGGAGGAAGGTATACATGCCTTGCTTGATGCTGGGACTGAGACAGGTTTGGAGTTTAGAGTATCTCCCAGATAACATCACAGAGAGCAAAGACAAGGTGCTCCTGAGATGTGTTGTGGTGAATTATGAATTGAGTCAGGATTTTTTGTTGTTGTTGTTAAAGGTTTTATTTATTTATTTGAGAGAGAGAGAGAGAGTCCGCACGAGCCTGGAGGAGGGACAGAGGCGGAGGGAGAGAGAGAGAATCCCAAGCAGACTCCATGCTGAGCGCAGAGCCTGACACTGGGCTTGATCCTGACCTGAGCAGAAATCAAGAATCTGACGCTTAACCAACTGAGCCACCAGGCGCCCCTGAGTTGAGTCCATTTTAATGTACTTCGTGAGATGCAGGAAAAGATTAGCAATTCCATTTTAATGACATGTGGGTCCTGGGTCATGTGACTTTGAGTGTGACTTTGTGCACAGACTGGATAGGGCTCTGGATTTTCTTAGGGTCACAGTGATATTTAGTGTTTGTCATCAAAATTCTTGGAAAGTGAGTGGCCTATGGCTTGCAGGGCAGGAAGATGAGTGTGACTGAACTGATCCATTCCCTTCTTTTTGTCCTTGTTCTAGAATTGTTCATTTAATTTTCCGATGAGGAAAATTTTAAATCTGCTTAAAATTTCCTTAAGGAAGTAAAATCTGTGATGGTTTTATTTTCCAGAAAGTGAGCATATTTCTGGTCAGGGTTTAGGATGTACTTGGATGGGTCCTGCATTTCCATCATTGTTGTTCCCTTATAAACAGCTTATCATTTTTATTATAAATAAGACCTTGAGTGCATAATTATATATATATATATAAATAGAATCACGTGATCTAACTCATAAAAGTTTAATTTGTTAGTCTGTAATGTCACTTGGAAGCCAACATTATTATCATCATAAGAACTAACTTCCAGAGTAAGAATTTCACGTGTGTAGTAACCCTAGGAGGTTAATCTACTCTTATCTCCATTGTACAGATATAAACTGTATATAAACAGATATAAACATTGTACAGTATAAACAAACTCATTTGTTTACAGTCACACAGTTAATAGGAAAGAATGTCACAAACCGGCCCATCTGCATAGTTGCATCACTGATTAGTTCGACCTACTAGTGTGGCTCATTTACCACAATGCTCTAACATTCCGAACCCAATCTATTATATTAGCATCATTAAGAGAACTAAAAAAAAAAAAAAAAAAAAGGCCATTGGTAGGTTAATGAATCAGTTTTGGCTTAATTAGTATTTGCTAATTAATTAATTTAAACTCTTTTTGGGGGGCATTTACTATGTGCTAGGCCCTGTGGACACAGTGGCGAGCTAAGATAAAATACCTGTCTTCAAGGATCTTAGAGCCTGGTGGAAATGTCAGATGATAATCAAATAATTGCAAAAAATAAACATAATTATAAATTCTGATAGGGATACGTTCTTCGAGAGTGAATGACAGTAGTAGTGATAGGTGGAGAGAAGACAGGAATGAAAGGGAAGCAATTAGATATGTCCACCTGTCATCCACCCGCATTTCTCACGTCCTATACGACTGTGTCAATTGTGATGGATGGAACAATGATGAACAAGATGTAGTCCTTGCTCTCAACAGGAAGTCAAGGGAGAGAACACGTGTACATAAAGAACCAGAACCATATGCCATAAAAACATGAGTTAAGATGACAGGATGGCGGGGTTAGGGTATGACAGCTAACATTCCTCCGGCTGGAGGAATCAGGAGAAACTTCCTGTAGGAGTGGGTATTTGATGTGGGCCTTGAAGGATGGGGAGAACTCTGCAGGCAGAGACTGGGGCTGTTGGCCCAGATGGTGGCACGCACTAAGGCCAGGTTTGTGGCGAATGTGCTGGGCTGGGTACGGATCTCCCTGGGAACTGTGCAGGGCAGTGGTTCCTATACCTGGAAAACTTTTTACACATTCAGATTCCTGGGATCCACCCCAAGACTCTCATTAAGTAGATTAGGGAACACCCATTTTTACAAAGCACCCTGCGTGAATCCGATGTATAGGATGGTATGGCGAGATGGGGTGTGGCCAGATTCTGCATGGCCTGCGGCTTGGGGCCTAGGAGTTTGCTTTATTTGGTGGGACATAGCTGAGAGAAGGCATCACCTGAGCCAGGCTCCAGGAAAGTCAGTCTGATTCAGGCTGCTGGGCTCCTCCAGAGCCTGAAGGCAAGGAGACTAGTAGAGACTAGTTAATCGCACCTGCCAGAAGTTCGTGGCCTGGGATGGGGCAGTGCGAGTGGCCAGAGCATTCAAATGAGTCCCAGGGCCAGAGTCAGCAGGACCTGGGACCCAGATGGATGGGGAGGGGATGGAGAGCAGCTGGGTGATGCCACTGCAGGGTCACATCTGGAGCTCCACAGAGGACGAGGAGGGAGGGCGGCTGGCCGGAGGCCTGAGCCTCTCACGACACAGGTGCCTGGCCTGAGGCTTTCTCTCCTCATTATGTCTGCCCGGGAGAGGCGGGGAAGAGAGAAGCCTCTTGGAAGCCCAGGTAACATTCCAAAAATCCTTCTGGCTGAAAGGACGGGTTCTTTTATAGAATCAGAAAGGAAGCCGGATGCAGGAACAAAGACATCGAGACCAAGGCTGAGGAAAGACCTACTGGTTGAGTAGATAGGTCTTGGCTCAGAGACAGAACAGTTTCAGCCAAGTAATAGTATCAGTGATTGTAACACTAACAGCGAATGGGCACTAAGAGGGGGATAGCCACGTGTTAGAAGCTTTGTCAGAGTCATCTCTTTTAACCCGGGCCATAGCCCTGAGGAATGGCACTTTTAGCTCCAGGAGGCAGACGATGAAACCGAGGCCCGAGGCCCTCCAGCTCCTGAAGGGCAGAGCCGAGATGCTGGTCGAGCCCTCCGTGGGACTAAGTACCTGCAGTGGCACGGGACTCAAGGGGGGCGCGGGGGGAGATGGGGGGAGAGCCCCGGGCCTGGAACCGGAATCCCCAGGGCCAAATCCCAGCTCTGTCTCTCCCCAAAGCCTCAAACCCAGGCCCAGATCTGGCCCTTGTAAAGTGTCCACAGTCGCCCTCGCTGTCCCAGCCTCGCTGCGTGGTTGTGAGGCTGGAGCAAACAGAGAAGGTTGCAGTAACACCACATGGCTTTAAACTCTTTTGGGGGGGCATTTACTATGTGCTAGGCCCTGTGGACCCGCTCTGAGAGCAGGGGGGACCCGCTTTGCTCTCATGTATTCATTTAAAGGGCCAAGTCTCAGGGGAGGGTGTAAGAGACCGTTCCTCTCAACTCCATTCAGCACAACAAACCCTGAGGGCCAACTCTGTGCCGAGGCAGGCCCTGGAAGTTTCCTGGTGATTGATCCTCATGTGAAGGGGCAGGGGAAGGACATGAAAGATGAAGGCCAGCACTCCTACCCTGCAGCACAAGGAGCAGTGGGAAGGAACAAGACACTGGAGACGTCCTTTTCCCATGAACTTCAAAACCTGGGAGATGACTGGATCAATAGACTGTAATTTTGAAAGCAACTAAAGGACGGGAATATGATGATAATCAGTGGGGTGCATGGGTTTGTCAGATGCAACTCCTATAACACTGAAACATTGCTTTCCATCACAAGATAACTGGCTTTGGCTCGGGGCCAACAAAAAGTAGATTTAGGGGAATA
This sequence comes from Leptonychotes weddellii, assembly GCF_054177405.1. Classification (NCBI taxonomy): domain Eukaryota; kingdom Metazoa; phylum Chordata; class Mammalia; order Carnivora; family Phocidae; genus Leptonychotes; species Leptonychotes weddellii. The sequence continues at coordinate 31,335,808 of NC_138377.1, read as the reverse complement.
TTGAGGTTCAATGAAGAAATCACTCTCACTTGAGCTTTCTCTGAATCCTAACTTGGGGAAGCAACAGCAAATGCACTAGTTCTTCTAAATTGGGGGGGGTGGTGGGGAAAAAAAGGAATGAGAAACTGCAGTTTGCTCATCTTGAGACCGTGGCTGAGTTCACTTCCTTTCCACCCAAGGTGAAATTCTTCCACTGAGGTAGGGTTGTCCGGGGCTGCAAAGCTGTAGAGGGAGAATGTTTATTGATTGAGTTCATGCATTTTACAAGGAAAGAGATGCCCTGGATTGCTCTGAATCTGTTTTATGGTATAACTGTTTCTTAGAGCAAAGTATTTATTTTTAAGCATCAGCTGCACATAGTCTGGTGGTCCTCAGTTGCGTCAGGCAAGGATTTTGTTTTCCGAACTAGAAACCAAGAAAATTTAAGGCAGATGTGCAACCTTCCTCCTCTGCAAGCTCCCTCCCCCCAGCCCAAGCCCAGTCCCGATCCAGGGTGAGACCGTGAGGAACACTCTGGGTCTGGGGTGAAAGCCCTCTCACCCAGCCTCTTGGTTCCAGCTGTAGCATGGCCTCTGGGGCGCTGCGGGTGTGTGCGGGGTTGACTGTTGAATCTTGTGCTGTCTGATGTATGAGCAGGAGGCTCTGTCAGATGGGGCTTATCTTGCCTCACCAATAAATGCAATAAAGCCTCTGCGTGTCATGGTTTATAGCGCTCGAGGTTGATAAAACGTCGACAAGCCTGTAGGATCTGATCTGCCCATATGGTACTTACATGATTATTTATGGTTTATGTGTGAGTCTTGTCACTCATTCCTCCATCCAGCATTTATTGAGCACCTACCATGTGCCAGGCACCGTGCTAGAAGCTGCTGATATAAAAATAATTGAAAGACAGCCCCAGCTGGTTTTTTTTGACACCCCTAGCTCTTAAAAGCCCAGAGAGAGTGTAACACATACACACAGAGTTGTGGTTCAGCGTGACGAACACAAGGAGAGAGAGATGTCACAGGAGAAAGTAGATGACTTTTGAGGGTTTTTAGAAGAGGCTCTCTGGAGGAGGAAGGAGAAAACTTATCTGGGTCTTAAAGGACTCAATAAGTGCTTCTCAGACAGTCTAGGTTGGAAAGCCCTTGGAGGCTGAACCGCACGGACAGAGAGTTGGGGGCCCTTGAGATAAATCAGGGTGCTATTGCTGGAAGAAAGGGAACTGGATGCCAGGCAGCAGAAAAGATAGCAGAGTTGCCTTTTGAATTCCTAACATGACCTAAGTACCTTGAGCTGGAAACCTGGATCACAGATTTGTCTTGACCTCCATGGCAAGTGGGGACCCACCATAATCACATGCTGCAGAATCAGCTTGGCTCCCCAGCTGCAGTGTGGGGCCACTTGGGAAGCATCTGTCAACACAAACTTGCCTGGGAAGGGGCTGGGTCCCTTGAGATCCACTCTCCTTTTTCCTTCCATCGGGCTCTCCCTTTCTGCCCCAAGAACAGCAAGCACTTTGTACCTTCCCACCAGGGGGCGCCCTCACTGTCTCGATGTTTGGCAGCAGTCCCTGGAGGCGCAGCCAGGTCCACTTCCTGATTAGTCCTTGATCCTCATAAGCTTCTCCAGCCAACAGGGCCATACAGGGCTGCATGCCAATTCCCTTCACATAGAGCTAAAACGTCCTCCAGTATATGGGAATTGCTGCTATAGGGAGCTTCAGACACATACTGTCATAAATTGAAGTGACAGGAAGCTACTTAGCCCTTAGCTGGAAATGGTCTCTAGTAGATGATTAGGGTAGTCAGGGTTTTCACACTTCATGGCTCCAGGCAGACTGGGAGGGAAAGGAGGCTGGGATGGGAGCAGAGACAACCCCTGAGCAGGGAGGCCTCTGGGAGCAGGGCCAAGGTCAGATCCAATGTCACAGATGGCCCAGTTTCTTTGGTACCATTTCTACTGGCTCCTTGGCCAAGGGAGAGAGCCTGCAGCTGAGGAGAAAGAGCCGCAGAGCAGGATGGGGAAACTGGAAGTCTGGGCCCAGCTCTGCTTTGAATTGGCTGAGTCACTCAGGACAAGGGGCTTTCTGTGTCTGTTCCCTCATCTGTGAAATGGAGGGTGGCCCACCCATGAAGAGTTTGTGAGGGTCACAGGATATTAGGTGCTCTGAACTTCATCTGCTTCCTCATTTGTAAATGAGAGAATTTGGCTCTCTCTCTAGGCCCTTTACAGCACTAAAATCCAATAGCTACTTTGAAAAATGAAAAACAATAATGCAAATACTTGGTGTTATTTTTTGTTGATTATTATTCCCAAGTGGCAAATGAAAGATCCCACTAAGGTACTGAATAACCTCCTATTCTCCACTGGCCAGTTCTTAGCAAAAGGGAGCAGGGCAGCTCAGAGCTTATGACTGACCAGATGCTCCTCTGTGGAACAAGATCATGATGGCCTGCTTGCAGAGGAGACTTCATTGCAAAAAGAATAATAAAGGAAATTGCAGCATCTCTCCCTGACAAGTTATTGAAGCTTATTTAATAGCAAAAAGGATATTTCTGGTAAGGAATGGGTATTATGGTAAAAAAAATAATCTGACTTGGCTAGATCAAAAACAAAACAAAACAAAACAAAAACATCCTTTAAGTGGGGACCCATGCAGGGTTACAGAGAGAAGCACAAGATCCCTCGCTGTCATGCTAGGGAAGCAGGACATCTGAGCATGAAGCATATAATAAAGGTAAGTTAGATGAGAATATATGGAGAGTGCCCAAGATCCACAGAGCATTCCTTGGTTCGTTGGTGAATGAATGGCAGAGAGTGGCCTGTGAGGGTGCGAAGAGATGCTGTGGGAGCCACGTGCATGATGCTTGAGGTTTAAGAGCTCACAAGGAACAGCCAACATGGGAGCCTCGCTGGTCCCCCCAGAAGCAGAGGTCCAGGGGCCAAAGGGGAGGGGAGGTGACATGGGCTTCATTAAATCCAGAGTAGTCATTTCCTTCTGTATTGACACCCTCCTACACCTTCTGCTTCCCCAGATTCACTCTGGGACCTGGCAGACTTTGAGGTCTCCTACAGGAAGTCTCTCAAGAAAGAGGCTTCTGGCTTAGGAAACTGTGTGTTAGTTATGGGAAAATCACTTGTTTATACCTTGCAGGCTTTCTCCGGGAAGCAAGAATGGATGGGAAGTACCATGGGGAAAAAACTGAACTCGGAGGGCAGCTGGCCCCAAATTTGGATCTCATCCAAGTCACTTAAACTCTCAGGGTCTCAGTTTTCTTGTTTGTAAAAAGGGGTTCATTCTCACAGCCGGCTGTGAGTCTGAGTCAAAAGGAAATATTCGATGTGGAAGAGCTTTGTCAACTCTAAAGTTATTATCGAAAACTGAACAATGCTGTCTGGTGTGGCTCTCCATGTTCTAGTTCTTTGAGCCCCATTTCCTCATGTGTAAAATGCAGATTATAATAGCACCTGCCATGCAAGGTCATCCTGAGGAGGAACCCAGGCAATGCGTGCAGAGTGTTTAATTTAGGGCCCGCTCATGGGGCATGTGGAATCCATGTTCGTTCCTCTTCTTCTAGTGGTTCAAAGCTCGGTCATGAGGAAAGCTTGAAGCTGGCAAAAGACTCCATTATAAACACCCTGGTGACTGTCACCTCTGGAGAGGGTCTAAGGATTAAACCAGCCTTAGGTCACCTGTCCAGTCCAGCAATTCACAAGCAGATAGATATCTTTAAAGAGATAGCTCTTTAGCAAACTGTAGCTCAGACAGCAGCCTATCTTGATCTTTCCTGCCTCCTTTCTGGGCCTCTGATCTGGGCAGGTGAGGAGCAGCTGACAAATGGTGTGAGGCCAGCAGAGAGGACTCTCAGGGACTTGCCTCCCACAAGTGGAGCAGCCCACCTGTGCAAACTCTATGGCCCCTCTATGGCCGAGGAGCCACACCACTGAGGACCAGAGGTGATGCTGAGCAGTCCTGCCCGCCCAAGTTCCATGGTGACCAGGGTAACTGAGTGCTATGAGTTCTGGGCCATGAAGGCCATGAATCCTGGTTTGTTAGGTCTGCCTCGGCACTAAGTAGTGCCTTGCACTGGCTCGGGGAAGCTCAGATTGTCCAGCATCGAAGCTTGATTTATCTCTCTTGGACACTTGCTTGGAGTCTTTGAGGCTTTTCTCTGCCTTGTGATGGATATTCCTGGTCCCATTTGCTTCTACATCACTCAACTGTAGGGCCTGCACTCGGTGTTCTACCCACAGGCCTTTCTCTTCTCCCCTTGTGGTCCCTGGGCAACACCACCCACTGACCTGGCTTTCACCATCACATCATGCTGATGCCATTGGAATTTCTATCTCGAGTCCCACCTCTCTCCTGAGCTACATGCCCATATCTCCAGCTGCCGCCTAGACAGGTTCACTTGCATGGCCCATGTGAACCTTGAACCCCAAACATCCCAGACCTAACTCACAGCTTCCCCTACATTTTGGGCTCCATTTGGGAGCCAGATTATACGCTTCCTGGGGTGGCACTTCATCCAAGACTGTAGGATGACTTGGATGACTAGAGCTCAGTGTGTGGGCAGGACACATATTCCTGGAGCCTCCATTTTTATGGAAGGTAGGCAAAATACTATAGAATAGAATGCAAAGTCTATATTAGAAATTAAAGCAGAGGGCGCCTGGGTGGCTCAGTCATTAAGCGTCTGCCTTTGGCTCAGGTCATGATCCCAGAGTTCTGGGATTGAGCCCCGCATCCGGCTCCCTGCTCCGCGGGGAGCCTGCTTCTCCCTCTCCCACTCCCCCTGCTTGTGTTCCCTCTCTTGCTGTGTCTCTCTCTGTCAAATAAATAAAATCTTAAAAAAAAAAAAAA
>NC_138377.1:31276892-31330459 GCF_054177405.1 Leptonychotes weddellii | reverse complement strand
AAAAAAAAAAAAAAGAAATTAAAGCAGAACTTAAGATTTTATTTTTTAATTTTATTTATTTATTTATTTAAAGATTTTATTTATTGATTTGACAGAGATAGACACAGCAAGAGAGGGAACACAAGCAGGGGGAGTGGGAGAGGGAGAAGCAGGCTTCCCGAGGAGCAGGGAGCCCGATGCGGGACTCGATCCCAGGACCCTGAGATCATGACCTGAGCCGAAGGCAGACGCTTAACGACTGAGCCACCCAGGTGCCCCAGAACTTAAGATTTTAAACAAAATGTGTCTGCAGGAGTTGCCTCAGACTGTGCCCCCAGTTCTCAATGGGGGACAAGTTTGTTCTTCCCATAAAGGACTCAAGTTACGTGGGGTTAGAGCATAAATATGCAGTCATCTACAGGAAAGAGAACGGAGAATTCCCAACCAGCAGGTGTTGGTTGTAACTGACTGAATGTGTGAGCAGGGGCTGGTCAGGAGAGGAGCCATAGAAGAAGGAGTGTGTTTTTGTGCACTAGCCAGGGAAGGGGCAGTCGTGCCGGTAGACATGCAGACCTATTGACAATAGTATGTGTAATGGGAAGGCTGGGTGCATAATAAGCCAACTGTGAGTGTTCCAACACCATTGACAAGAGCATGTAATAGTAAGTTGTAGGCTGTGGGGGAAATTCTTATTTCTTTCTTCTAGTCTTTGCTCATCCCATTTTCATTTATAGCCCTCATTAATGTTTGAGATTCACCCTCCCTCATTCCAAGGCCACATGTTTTAGGCACGGTCCTACCCCAACTTAGGGGTGGAGCACAGGATGGGCCTAGGCTAATCAGCAAACTTCATTCCTCCTGATTACAGTGTGAATCTTAGGACTTTTGCAGGTCTACTAGAAAAGAGGCTGTGTCCTTAACTAGTTTTAGAGTTGTGAATGTGAGGCTGGAGCTGCTGGAGCCACTTTGTCACCATGCAGGGAGACTTTGTCTGAGAATGGCATCAGCCAAGAGGAGGCAGAGACAAGAGGTGGAGAGAGAAAACTGAATCCCTTGGAGCTCTTACGTTAAGTCATGCCTGGGGTCAGTTCTACTTCCGGCTTTCTCAGTTGTATGAACCAGTAGATTGCCTTTTTGCTCAAGCCAGTGGGTTGGGTTTTCTGTCACTTGCAACCATGAGAATTCTAATGGCCTCTAGTTCATTAGGTCATGTAACCTGATGGCAACTGCATATTTGTTTCTTCTCACTTTTTCTTGATTTCATGTCCTTATTTCATTCATTATTACTCATTTTATTATATCATTATTATTATTATTTTTTTAAAGATTTTATTTATTTATTTGAGACAGAATGAGATACAGAGAGCATGAGAGGGAGGAGGGTCAGAGGGAGAAGCAGACTCCCTGCCGAGCAGGGAGCCCGATGCGGGACTCGATCCCGGGACTCCAGGACCATTACCTGAGCCAAAGGCAGTCGCTTAACCAACTGAGCCACCCAGGCGCCCTATATCATTATTATTTTTGGTCAGTGTTGATTTTCCAAGTGGCTCTTGCCAGGGAGAGGGAATGTACTGATTACATATGTGCATAGATTTTCTCCCTCCAAATAACAGGGTTTTTTTGGTTTTTTTTTAATTATAAGGAAGTAAATGGGTTTTCTGATATTATAATTCGGTCACTGTAAGCCCAATTCCTTAGAGAAGGTGCAAATTGGGTTTCTGTCTTCAAAAGATGGAGGGTCGAGTTCTGGATTGTGGAAAATTGACCAGAGTAGTAAATGTAGCCTCTAGGCCTTTTCCCTGGAAGAACAAGCTGATATCAACGTGTAGCTGTGAGTATTGGAAACCTTTTACCTCCTCGTCCTTCAAGAACCATCTGAAATGTCTCCTCCTCCTCTTTTCCCATTCATTCAATGATTATTTACCAAGCATTGGGTATGCATAGTGGAGAAAACTGACAATAACCCCCACTTTTATTGAGCTTATATTCTTGTGAGGGAAGGCAGACAATACACAAGGTAAATATGTAATATAGATAGTAACACACAATTGGGGGGATTGAGATGTTTTAGACAGGGTGATTGGAGGAGGAACTCTTCACCAAAGACCCAAGGAGAGTGAGGGAAGCATCTGAACAGTCATCCGAGAAGGGCCCCCAGTAGAGGGAATGGCCAGTGCCAAGGCCTGAGGCGGTAGCTGACTGGGCAGTTTGGGTGAGGGGTGACCAGCAAAAGATGGGGTTGGAGAGAAGGAGGCCCAGGGTGTGCGGACACACAGGGGTCAGAGTGAGGGTGTGGGAGGTGGGAGTGTTGGAGGGCTTTGAGCAGACAGTGACAGGGTTCAACTCATATTTGGACAAGATCCCTCTGGCTGCCATGTTGAGGATGGATGACAGAGGGACCATGGGCAGAAGCAGGAGAACAGCTGAGAGGTGATGGTGGCCTGGCCAAGAATAGAGGCCGACTGGATTTTCTTATCAACTGCATCGATAGCAAAGATTGAACAATGGCACTGAAGTTTATTTTATTTTATTTCATTTTATTTTATTTCATTTCATTTCATTTCATTTCATCTTATTTTATTTTATTTTTTATCCTAAGGACTAATGTGTCAACTTTGTCTATGCTATAATGGACACTTACAAATAGAAGTGTTCCTTCTCCTGGGCTGTGGCTGCTTTAGGGTAGGGTGCTTTTATTTCTCCATCTTTGTCTCCCCCCAAGTCTGTGTAGGAGAAGATGGTGTGACAAAATGGAAAGCACCACACGACAGGGAACCTGAGCACCTCTCCTTTGGGAATGCCTTTGAAAGTGCCAAGCAAGGAAAGGGAGTGGTTTCCTGACTGGCACAGGCAAGCAGCGCAGTTGTGGAGGTAAAGCTTCAGGACCAGTGTTGGGTGGACTAGACTCTGGGATTTTTAGAGGTCAAGGGGGATCAGGGCTCTGGAGTAGGTGGACTGGGCATAGTGTCTGGAGTGTCAGTGGTCTTGAACCGTGGCAGGTGTCCTGCAGTAGCATGATGCGGAGCAGAGATTAGCCTTCTGGAGGCAACTGGCCATGGCAGTGGCCATGAAGGACATCCAGATCAGAGGCTTGGTAGAGTCAGGTACACCAGGAGTATGCCACTAACTAAGGCCAGCAGAGTGACAACAAACAGAAGTGGTGCAGAGAAGTGGACAGATACTGGAACAGGGAAGAGACTCTGATTATAAATGGAAATATCAATCAAAAGTCTCTCCATCCTTTCAGAGATTGTCAAGGACATACAAGAAGGCAGAGGACTAAGCTCATGCAACTTGGTAGGTGGGTGAAATTGATCTAGAGGTCATACTACAAACTATTAAAGTGACCTTGCCCAGGGTAGGACCTAGGGGATATTTTGATTTGTAAGTGTTATCTCTATAGGACAGTTCTGTTGATGGCTCTCAATGTTCTCGGTTCTGCAGGGGTATTAGCAGTGCTAAAGTGGTTCCCTTCTGGGTCTAAACCTCCTCTTCATTTGTCTTCTCTTTATCTCTGTTGTTTGTTGATGTCCCATACTGACCCATATCCCTTACTGACCCCTTCTGGTCAACACTATTTTGGTTGCTCCCCTATATCATAGCTTGTAGAAGGATTGTTGTGTCCTCTCCGTCTCTGTCCACAACTGTTTGTAAAGATTAGGCTTTAATATACACAGACTTCTGTCTCAATTGTATAGCCTTAATCAATTTGGCTCTCTTTATTTCTTTTTTATAAGATCTATTGTCTTCTGATTACAAAAGAAATACATGCCCATTGTAGAGCTCAATTGATTTTCTAGAGCTTTTATTTTAAATTTGCATTCCCTGTGAATGCCCATCTGGGCAATTTGGGAGATGCTGGAGGGCAGCTCTCCTTGAATGCGAATGCATCCTGTGCAGCCTTTGCTGGTGAAAGGGTGTCTGGGAAACAAGGATTCACAGCGGAGTGCTGCCTGGACAACCTTCTTTGTTGTGCAAACATTCTTCCCCTAGAGTTGTTTTTGCCCCCCACTTTCAAACATGCTTTTAGCAACAGCAGCTGGAATTAAAGGCATTCACTTACCAGTAAATATGGCCTTGCAGGGGCTTTGTTGCTTCTTATTTCATGCTCTTCACTTGGACAGTTCACATGCGATTTGAAGGGCTTTGTGCAAAATTCTGTAGTTCATCTGTGTGCTGATTTTCTTGGGTACACACTTTGACTTCTGAGTGTGCAAGGGTATTAGGCCTACAGTCTTTGGTCAAAGTAAGAAAAATCAGATAGTTAACCAAGCCTAGTTACTATCGCATGGTACACATTTTCTTGTACCTTTTTCTTCCTCCTGAATTCATTAAGTGCTATGGGATCATATATATGAAAATTACCCATCTTCATAATCACCAGGGAGAAAAGAATAATCCTTCCGGAGCATCCAGTTTGTGTCACTCACCTATCATCTCTGACTCATAATCCTCACCACGACTCTTTGAGGAAGTATTGTCCCTACTTTACAGGTGTCACTGGAAGATGGATGAAGAAATTGGCACTCAGAGAGGTTAAGTACCTGCCCAAGAATTTTGAGTCTGGCCACCAGATTTGCTGTGACCTTGGTAAGTTCTTAAATGCTATTTCAGGGCTAGGGCCAGAAAATTGCAACTTGAGGAGAACAAATTAAATTGTTTAATTGTTAAATTGCAAAGACCAAAGGTGTTGATTTTCTGTCCAGATTATTTTTTTCAGCTCTTTCTCAGCCCTATTTTCTCCTCTTAAACAACCCAACCAGCCAGTTATCCAGGGATTGATATATGGCTGGGAGCAGACTTGTGTGAGCGTAGGCAGGAGAGCCCAAGGAAAACCTACTGGCTTGGCTGATGGGGGTGACAGCTTGGTAATGGACCTCTGAGAGTGTATATATGAATTAAGCACCTTTCATTTCCTTTGCTGCAAAAACATCAATTAAGCTTGAATAATCCATGGGTTTTCCCCACTTCTTCCCCACAGAAGAAAATCAGCACAAATTAGCTGGAGTGTTTTTTCCTCTAGGCTTTGATCATCAATCGTCTTCGGCTCCTTTCTGCCCTCCCCCCCCAAAAAAAACCAGCCACACACTGCCGTTCCTGGCACCCACCGCGAACACTTACTAGGCAATTTGTTCAGTCTTGAGTATAATGAAAATATGCACTCAATGTTCTGAAGGCTGATTTTATGGAGAGGGTGCCAGGCTATTCGCTGAATGTTGGTGAAGGTTTGTTCAGAGCCCTTTTTGCAGGTTGGCCAAGTTGATTGGCTTTGACATCACAGTCTGATCCCTGGCTGGTCCTGCCCTGCACTTGAGCCAAACAGATGTGTCTCCGCAGGCTTCTCCATCTGACACCAGCCAGAGAAAGTCTCATTTGTCTTTGAAAGGTCTCCCTCAACCCATACTTTTTTTGAAATGAGGCTGGAAAGGCCACGCTGCAAGAATCGATACGAGCACGGACCTTTCCTTCCTTCAGGAGCCCAGTATTCCAGTGTTTTGGGTGACTCCGCCCCCCCCGCCCCCCCCGCCCCCCCGCCGCCCCGTAGCAGCCCGGCTCACTGGGATAAGCAGACTCCCGGACGTCATCTAGCTGCCCGTTTGCTCCTAGGTGGGATAAACCTGCACCTGCTAACCATCGCCTGTCCTTCTCACAAGGGCAACAGTTTATTAAGAGCCAAAGGAGTGTCACTTTCTGTTTGGTCCTTCCCACAGCTCTGCGGGGAATGTCAGAGGGAGCCCGCAAAACCAAGACGTGCAGCTACTTTGTCAATTCAGTTCAATAGGTTTTATCAGCCCCATTTTCCAGATGAAGAAAATGAGGCTCAGAGATGTTCCTTTTTTTTTTAGTAGTCGTAAAAGTCAGGCTTCCTACTCAGAGTTGACTGGTTACAAATCCCATTTCCTAGTTTTTTTTTTTTTTTTTAAGTTGTGAAACACGTTAGTCACATACAGAAGCAGGTATACGTAAACCTCATATTCACATGTAATTGGAAAAAAGCACAGTACTCTTATTTTAAATAGAAGTTTGTGATATTGTATTGTTTTGTTTTTTAACTATTGTTTGATTAAATTTGGTGTTTATTTAATAATGGTGGAAATAGCTCACATAATTTTCACATAATTTTCACTTTTTGGGTGTGAATAAAAATTCGGGGTTCTTCTCCATCTGCCCAGAGAGGTCCGCCCTGCAGACTATGGCGAGCGGCTCCCCCGTGGATGACTCACACTTTCACCCCAGGTAACCTACCATGAACATGTGACTGCCATGTTTTGCACTTTTATGTTCTACTTAATTGATATCAGATTGTGATTTGCTGTTCTTTTTTCCTTTTGTGACTCGTTTTTTACTCAATTTTTGTGTGTTAGATATCTATCTGTGTTGTTAAAAGTAATTGTAGTTCATTCATTATAACTGCTACATAATATTTTATCATTTGGTAAGCCATAATTTTTTATTCATTTTCAAGTTAATGTACACTCTGGTTATTTCCAATTTTCCAAACAATATTGTTTGGAAATTACAAAATGACAATATTACAAACAGTGCTGCAATGAATGTTCTTTTTTTAAAAATTTAATTTTATTTTATTTAAATTCAATTAATTAACATATAGTGTATTATTAGTTTCAGAGGTAGAGTTCAGTGATTCATCAGTTGCATATAACACCCAGTGCTCATTACATCACGTGCCCTCCTTAATGTCCATCACTCACTTACCCCATCTCTCCTCCCCCATCCCCTCCAGCAACCCTCAGTTTGTTTCCTGTGGTTAAGAGTCTCTTATAGTTTGTCTCCCTCTCTGGTTTCTTCTTATTTTATTTTTCCCTCCCTTCCCCTATGATCCTCTGTTTTGTTTCTTAAATTCCACATATGAATGAAATCATATGATAATTGTCTTTCCCTGATTGACTTATTTTGCTTAGTATAATACCTAGTTCCCTCTACGTCATTGCAAATGGCAAGATTTCTTTTTTTATGGCTGCATAATATTCTATTGTATATATATATATATATATACCACATCTTCTTTATCCATTCATCTGTCAATGGACATCTCAGCTCTTTCCATAGTTTAGCTATTGTGGACATTGTTACTATAAACATTGGGGTGCCGGTGCCCCTTCAGATCACTATATTTGTGTCTTTGGGGTAAATACCCAGTAGTGCAATTACTGGGTCATGGGGTAGCTCTATTTTTAACTTTTTCAGGAACCTCCATACTGTTTTCCAGAGTGGCTGCACCAGCTTGCATTCCCAACAACAGTGTAGGAGGGTTCCCCTTTCTCTGCATCCTCGCCAACATTTGTCGTTTCCTGATTTGTTGGTTTTAGCCATTCTGACTGGTGTGAGGTGGTATCTCTTTGCGGTTTTGATTTGTATTTCCCTGATGCCAAGTGACATTGAGCATTTTTTTATATGTCTGTTGGCCATTTGGATGTCTTCTTTGGAGAAATGTTCTGTTCATGTCTTCTGCCCATTTCTTGATTGGATTCTTTGTTTTTCGGGTGTTGAGTTTGGTAAGTTCTTTATAGATCTTGGATACTAGCCCTTTATCTGATAAAACATTTGCAAATATCTTCTCCCCTTCTGTAGGTTGCCTTTTAGTTTTGTCGACTGTTTCCTTTGCTGTGCAAAAGCTTTGTATCTTGATGAAGTCCCAGTAGTTCATTTTTGCTTTTGTTTCCCTTGCCTTTGGAAATGTGTCTAGCAAGAAGTTGCTATTGACTGAGGTGCAATGAACATTCTTACATATATCTCTTTGTATATACATTTGAGAATTTTTCTAAGAGTGGATTGATTGATTGATTGATCGATTTTCTCTAAGAGTGGATTTAGGGCACCCATTTCCTTGGTTACTTCTGAATTGCAAGCCAACATGGTCACATCAATCCACACTCCTGTTAGCCACATATGAAAATTTCTTTTCTCCACATGCTTGTCGATGCATGGTACAGTTAGATGTTTCTGTTGTGCTGATATGATGGTGTAAAATGGAATCTCACTGTTGTTTTCCCAATCCCCCCCAAATGTGCTGCAATGCCTGTCACCTGGGCCTTGTCTGGGGGAGACTATGTCCCCACAGTCAAGATGGTTCCAGGTTCTCTGGGGTCTAATAACAACCTCATGGCAGAGCCAGAGAGAATCTCACTGAAGATTTGCTGCAGTTGATGGAATCCTTGCCCTTCACACATTGTGTCTCTTCCAAAGCCCCCTGCTGAACCTCAGACATTGTGTTTGGAGTAAGTTAATGGAACCAGGATATCATTGGCTTTTCAACTGTGAGAGACCCAAGGTCAAATGGCCTCAGTGAATCTGTCCAACATCTGGTAGCTGTCTTTGTCTTGATGGCCATTCTGTCTCTAATCCCTTCATTTCACTGTAACCTCTCCCCTTGTTACCCTTTCCCATAAATCCTCCATCTACACGCTCTTTGGGCTAGTGTTTCAAGACCACTGGTTTATGAGTAAGTATGAGCAAACATACTGCATTGTGTCCAGGTCCTCCTCCAACCCACTCCTTGAAGACAGTCGTTTTGAGCTGTCTCTCTTCTCTTTCTCTTTTGTCCATCTTTGTTCCACTGTTAAGGTCCAGAATAGAGAACTAAGATTGTTTACTGGCTGCCAGAAAAAGTAGGATTGTAAGACCCAGCTCTGGTTCCCTCCTCTTAGATCCATTCCCACAGTTGTATCCTGATACTGGAACAAATTTAATGGGTAGAGAGAACTTTGGGGAAAAGGAACAGGAAAGGCAAAGAAATACTGACTAAACCCACTGAAGTTGTAGTTTCCCCAAACTGTTATATGGTATATTGCCTGAGATCATGAAAAGTGCGTGTGCTTTTTGGAGTATCCAGGCCTATTTGATCCCAGTTATTCCACTTACTGGCTATGTGACCTTGAGTAAGTCACCAGAGTCTTCAGAGTCTCACTCTGAGACTCGAATTCCAGGTTTGTAAACAACATTTGTGGAGTTGTGCAGTTTGGAGATAATGGATGTGAATCACTCAAAGATCAGGCACAGCTCTTAGCAAAGCCAGGTCAGAGCCTGACTGAGCATTGTCCATTCTTGGCTCACTGCCCTGCCTGACACACACACACACCAGACACACCACACACACATACATAGAACACATACACACATGCCATATACATACCACACACACAAAACATACACATATACACACTAAACACATAGGAACCACCCTCACATACCCCACATACACACATATACATATACCTTTTCCCCCATATACACCCCACTGGGATTGATTTCACTGGGAGAGAAAAGAATGCAATTTCATCACTTTACCTGAGACATACAAGAAAGTAAATAGAGGGAAAGAACAAAGTCACAATCCAGGCAAGAGGTTAAAAAAAAAAAAACCTAATAAACTGCCCTTTGCTGTTTGGTTGTAGTTCCAGCAGAAAGGTCTTGGGGAAGAGCAGGTCAAAACTATTGTCTAAAAATGTAAGGATTTTGGATGATGATTTGTCTCCTCTTTTCACGGGGAAGTTGGCTCCTTTTTTCCTCAGAGGGGCTCTCTGGAAGAGATAAGAACCAAGGTAGTAACATCACCTTAAAATCATAAATAGTGTTATATCCTTCAGAATGCCTCAAATGTATGTTAGGTGATTATGGAGCAACTTTTGGGATGTGTCACAGCTGACAGCCATCTGCCCTTGTCAAGCCCCATGAGCTGTGGCCAAACAACAACTCGCTTAGATTCACATTGGATCACAGTTTTGGGTCCCAGTGTCTAGCCAGACAAAGTGAAAAACATACACCATCAATTTTCAGGTGTATTTTGTGTTACATACTCTGATATTTGGGGAACACCCTTTTTCCACAGGAGGAATTTAATTTCTTGAGCACTACTGGGCTCAGCCCTGACACGAAGTCTCTCACAACATCCACATGAGGTGTGTGTGGGGGGGGTGCTGCTATTCTCCCCATTTTACAGATGACAAAACCGAGTCCAGTAACCTGCTCAGGGTAACATTACTAATCAGTGGTTGAGCCAGGAGTCACACGGAGCAGCCCAGCTCCAGAACCTGAGCTCCCTCCTGTGCTCTGTATAGATGTCATCCCGTGCGGTGCTGCTGGGGTTCACTGTCATCGGGGGCAAGGTCAAACTCAGGTTATCAGGAGAGTAAGCCCTGCCTCATAGGAGACTAGCTGACGTTTCCACAAGAAAAATGACCATTCAACTACATGCTGGCTTCGTAGGCAGACCAGTGAGAAGATCAGCTGGCAAGAGCCTGGGGTCTGGTTTTCCTCTCGGCTCGCCTCTCCCTCGAGTGATTCTTCTGGGGATTCTCGGCATTTGGGATGGGACAAGGGTGTCCTGACCATCCCTGCTTGTGCAGCGTCCCTGGCCCTGAGGCACTGGATGCCAAATAGGGTGTGCAGCCACTGGGGCTGACCCCAAAGCCCCTCCCCATTTCCCAGTCCTCCCACCTCGCTGACGAGCCATGGGAGGACATCTTGCTGACGGCTGAGGTGCTAGTCTGAAGGGCCGGGGGAGGGTCTGAGGGGACAGCACCTCCTCCTGTGGGGGAGGGGTGCAGTTGCCGCAGTGAAGGGGAGGGACTGGGGACCTGGAGGAGTGGGCTGCATGGAAGGGGCGGGATGGAGAAGAGAAGTGAGACTGAGATCTGGGGAAAAGGGCCTTCGTGAACAATCCAGTTTGTGAAGGCTGTTCTTCATGAGCTGAAGTGACCACATCGCTTTCCCACCACGTGCTGCTATCTGAGACTATAGTCTGCTCTGGGCTTGACCTGCAGAAGGTTGAATAAGTAGAGCTCAAAAGAAAAAAAGAAAAAAGGGAAAGGGCCACAGGTGCGTCCACACCATCTTGCAGTGGCTTCAGCCAAGAAGAAGCAAGCAAACCCCCTTCCCCTCATGGCGGCATCACCTCTCAAGAGATCTGGGGTCCTGCTGTGGCACAGAAGACCCCTCCGAGAGCCAGGTGGGTCGTAGATAGAGCTGTCACATTGACCCAGAGGATTTCAGGGTGCTGCCCCCTTTGCGATGGAAAGTCGCATAAAGCACTGAATCCTGTGTCCTTTTCAGGCTAATCACAACCCAGTTCCCAGCATGATGCTATTAAGATACAAATCAGACCATGTCACTTCTCTGCTCAAGACCCTCCAATGGCTCCCCAGTTCACTCAAAGTAAAAACCAAAGTCCTCACAATGACATCAAATGCTCTATACGTTTTGGTGATTATTACTTCTATGACCTCACCTCCTTCTACTGTCCCCCTCATTCACTCTGCTCCTGCCACATTCCTATCCCCGGAACACACTGGGGCTGCCTCAGGGCCTTGGCACCGGTTACTCCTCTGCCTGGAATGCTCTTCCTCTACACGCCTGCATGGCTCTCTGCCCCCCTTTTAAACATCTTTACTGAAATGTCATGTTTTTAGTGAGGTTCCCCGACCACCCTTTTCAAACTGCAAACACTTCTTCCCTGGCCCCAACCCTTCTAATCCTTCTCACCTTACTTTACTTTTCCCACAACAACTGCCACCAGAATCCAGTGTACTCGATTGTGTATTTATGGAATATAGTTAGACTCTTTCCCCTCACAAGGACAGAAGCTCCACGAGAGCAGGGATTTTTGTTTGACTTGTTCATGGATGTATCTCTAGCGCCTCGAACAGTGCCAGTAGAAGCTTAATACAAATTGTTGAATGAACTATTTCCCATAAATTGGCATTCCTCTGGAGACTAGGGCTCTGGGGATCTAACTGAGATGCCTTCCAAAGCTTTCATGTTCGTACTCGCTAGTCCTTCTGTCGGTGTGGATGCTGTCAACTTAATCCTTACCCAGCCGCAGCACCTGAGATTCTAGATGCTCTCTGCATGACCCTGCCTTGTCTGTGCTTCTCAGATTGGGTTGCACTGACCTGGGGAACGGCCCATTGGAATCCCCCACACCATGATCTGGGGTACCCTGGAATGGCCTCTTCCAGCCTGGGCTCTCTGGTTTCCTGGGCCTCCTGCCCAAGCCTTGACCTGATGGTCCATGAAACGCAGCCCTTCCCATCCCTGGGCTGGCCTCCTGGATGCCTGTTCCTGGCTCTCCCAGAGTCTGTCTCTGTTTTATTTTTTTTCCCTTGAGCCAGAAGTTTGGGAACTGAAAGCTGCAGACATGGATGAGAAGCAGGGTGGGCATCTGCCCACTCCCAGACAAGGGAGTTAAAGGATTTCTTCCAGGCTGGGGATGAGAATTGCTTTGTGTTAATTTAATGAAAATGACATAGTGGAGCCTGAGTTAAGACCAAAAATGATTCAGAAATTCTAAAAGTTATAGAGTGGATCAGCAGGTTGAGAACTCTTTAAAATTCTAATGAGCTTTTTAGCATTTGCGCTATTTGCTGGGCTTAAAGAAACACACACACACACACAAAACAAAGAACAAAAACTGCCTTTTAGGTAGGACAATGATGTCTAATGCATTTATTTCCCTCGATGTGTTCAGTTTCCATTTCATTCCGAGATCCTACTAAACTCAGGAGGTTGCTTTGGCTTTTCAGCACTGCAGGGGATGATCTAAATCTAAATAATAATAAAAAGCCACTGCTTTTATTGGAATTTTATTTTATAAGTTGATGGAAACATTTCATATACACATTAGGTTTTGTAACCCAATCGTGGTACTTGCTGAGTCCCGGAGGGGCAGTTTCACTACTTGGGAGTTCCCTGGCATTTGCGTTACTCCTCCAAGGCAGAAGGAGAAAATGTTTTCAGTGAAGGCAGAATAATGTTTTTATTTGAAAGCATTCATGTGTAAGCCAGGACACCCACATTCATAGGTATACACACACACACACACACACCCTTATACATTCTTTCTCTCTTACACAGGCTATATCATAAAATTATAGAGTTTTAGAATTGAAAGGACCTTAGAGATGATCTGTTCTCACGCTGACATCTTACATATGAGGACGCTGCTGTCCAGACAGATGAAGTACCTCACCAAGGTCACCGGCATTGAGGAGAAGAGCCCACACTACAATTCAGGGTCCCCGACTCACATCTAATTTTCCTTCTGCTACACCACATTGACTCCCAAATAAGATAATGTATATGAAATCATTTTGAAAGCTGGAATGCATTATGCAAGTATTGGGTGGGGAGAGGGAGCATGAGAAGGAGCTTTCTTTTTTCAGAGACAAGCCCGATATGTTCAGGTCTCTTTCCAAATGAAGTGAATATATGTGATGTGAGTCACATATCATACTTCTAATTAGGTTCCTGGGTATGGCCTCCAGTAAATGAGCATCAAAGGGATCAAACCAAAATACACTCTTCATTCAAATTCAACATCTATACACCCCATCTTTTTCCCTTCCTTCTCACCCTCTCTGTCTACCTCCCTCTAGTACCCACATTTAGTCATTGCATCTATGCCAATGCAGCATACGCACGTTACGAAATGTTCATGTATTCTTTATTAAAATTATCTGGCCTATTTTTTATATCAGCAGCTGTTATCAAGAGAATGTTAGAGTGTTTTTCACATCAACAGGAATAATTGGCTGATACAAAGACTTGGATATTGTTAAGAAAAGTCTTTAAAATAGTTTGTGATTAGAATGAGGACATATTTAAAGTTTGGTGGTTAAATTGTTTTCAATACACTTGAATCACATAAAAAGTCCTTATAAATAATTGAGACATTTAAATGGCAAAGAGATATAAATGTAAACTAAGTGAACTAACACATGATTCATCAAACGAATTACTACTTTAACTATATGGAATACTGGCAGTTACTAAATATTATCACAGATGACTTGAGAGATTGCAATTTTATTTTGGTACTATTAATAGATGAATTCACTAAGTCATATAGTAACTACAGATAATTTTTCAGTGGTCTTATGTTAACCTCTCTGATATGTGTATTTCAGCCCTGATCCATTATACGTTCTGTGTTCCCTTAAAAGGAGTGTATCTGACTTTTCAATATTCTAGCCAGGTCCCTTGTTATAAAATATTGGCAAGAACATCCAAAACTCATTGGAAGAAGATTCTTTGGTAGTCTTGCCTAAAAGCTCTGGATGAAGTAAGACAAATAGGTTGCTAGCAAACTCTATAAACTCTGGACTCCATCTCCTGACCTTAAAAAGTCTGTCCAAATATCTGAGTGATATTTACAAACAAGAACCTTCCACCATGTTCCCAGCTCTCGTCGGACTGTGACAAATAGTTCAGCGAACACAGTGAGAAGTGGCTCTGTGCGCCTTTCCCCGCTACCTGCCTTGATCTACCAGCCCTCAGCTGTCCTTCCACGCCCCTCCTTGTCTAGAAACACACACGGCACCGCGCACCTGTTGCACACAGGTCCCCACACCTGCACACCTGCATTCTGAAGGCCGGAAGGGGGGAAATCGTCATGGTGGACATGGTGCGGGTGTTGGAGGAAGGGCCGGCACGGGCTGCGCGTCTCCAGGCTGCTGGCTTACTGGACACAGGTCAGCAGGAGACCGTGGTCTGAGGACACTCTGATTGTCTCACCCTCTCTTGAAGAAAACTGTCAAATAACAGAGAATGAAAATGAGGCTGCAAAATAAACATTTTTAAGGTTTTAGAATATAACGTGACACATCCTACTTTAACACTCTAAGCGCCATCCAAAAATTCAATCACATAAATTGTGGGGGAGCTTGCTTGCCAGGTTAATGCAATGACCAGCGTGAGCCAGTGGCCCAGGGCCGAGCTGACTGCCAGGTGCGGGATATCTGCATGGGCTTTAGTGGGAATGCTTTAGGGAGAGGTTTTAGTACTCCTGAGGGAGGAAGTCGAGGTGGCTACCGTACTTTTTCCACCTTCTCCTAGTGACAGACTTCCTCTCTCTGCCTGTAGGGGAGTGAGTGACCCAGGAGAGGCTGGCCACAGCCCCTCCTCCCCGGCTGCAGACCTGGGTCCGAGGACAGACACAAGGCAGAGCCATCAGAGTCCTTCCCTGAGACTGTTCTGTCTTCATGAGGCTGTAAGGGCCTACGTCCAGGGGACCTTGGCGGATATGCAGAGAAGCAGAGAGAGCCATCTAAGAGAGAAAGTTCCAGTGCCCTTGTCCCTAAGGCCAGTTGTACCCGCTCACGTCCCTTCTTGCAGTTTAGTATTTCCTCCCCTTTTTGGCCTAAGTTAACTTGAGTTTCTGTTACTTGCAACTGGGAGACCCTTGAAAAATAGAAATGTCTCCACGGGTCTGGAGTCTGAAGGCGCATTAGTGAGACAGTGGTGACAAGTGACGAAATCCCATCTTCAGTTAGCTTCAGCAAGAACGAGACATGTTGGCTCACGGAGCCAGGCTGTCCAGGAGAGGCTCTCGTTTTACTCAAATGCTATCTTCAGGATCCCACTTTCCCTCCGACCCTCTCCTCCCCCTTCCTCAGTCTTGGTTTTATTCTCAGTGTGGCTCTCACTGCCTGTGGCAAATAGCCCCTGCCTCCCAGCCTACCCCTCTCCGGAGCTTCGGGCTCGCAAGATCCTTAGCTCTCACAACGCGGAGAGAAAATGATCTGCCCCCTCCCCACACCGGGTTATCCCCGAGAGAACCAATCCCTGTGTCCGGAGGAACGGGAGCTCTCAGCGGTCAGGGCTGCTCTGTGCCCCCGAGTAGGATGCACCGAGCCACCTGCTCACTGCACGGGCAGGGGCAATGCAGTCGACCCGGGAGAGGGACGCTCCCGCACTTTGGTAGACAGTGGAGGGACTAGAGCTGGAACGGATTGAGCCCAGAATACAAGGAAGAGGAAATGCAGGATAGAAACTATGAAGAGGCAACAGATGTGGCAGAGAAGTGACATTCAGGCAGCCAACCTGGTGGAGAAGTCCTCTGGCTTCCCCCAGGAGGGCGGGACCCCTGCCGCACACTCATGCAGACGCCCCAGCAATGCACGCTTCCAGTGGTGAGCAATCTTCTGGAAGGAAGTCATTGCTTGGGAGAGCAGGCTGTCGGTGGGGTAGGGGAGAGGGAAGGGAATGCAAAGAAAAGGACAGGCCAACAGCCTCAGCCTGCGGTCCTGCACACACGAGGCTCAGGCTAGGGCATCCAGTGGATGGGCGAGAAATCTGCCTCTGGGGACTTTTCTTTTTGTTTAATTGACAGCTTTTCTCTCCCTTTGGCTTGACCAGCGTGACGAGGAAGGGAGGGCTGACTTAGTTGTAGAAAGCAGACACGTTTGCTAGAGACTGGGGTGTGTGGTGGCTACAAGGTGTCACCCAGGATTTACTGCCATAAATGGGTCAGGTGTAAAAAAACAACCATTAGTGGGCGCCTGGGTGGCTCAGTTGGTTAAGCGACTGCCTTCGGCTCAGGTCATGATCCTGGAGTCCCGGGATCGAGTCCTGCGTCGGGCTCCCTGCTCAGTGGGGAGTCTGCTTCTCCCTCTGACCCTCCCCCCTCTCATGCTCTCTCTATCTCATTCTCTCTCAAATAAATGAATAAAATCTTAAAAAAAAAAAAAAAACAACCCTTAGTGAATGCTGATGATCTCAGATGACATCGGGTAAGCCCTGAGCTGCTCAGCATGGGATGTGCTAGTAGATTCCAGGATGTCAAATTACTGAAATCCCTTGTCAGCCAGTGTCTTCCCTGGGATGCATCTGAAGTGCCCTGAAATCTTTGTCGAGTGTTTTGTCTTTCTAAGCTCACCCTGTCCTTTCTCCAGCACACGGTGTTTGAAAAAAATGGGTTGGCAAGAAATTCCAGGCTGATAATTGAGTCAAAGGGAAGGCGCTGTGTGGCTTCAGAGGACAACTGTGGTTTGGGGGCAAAGCAGATCATCTCATTGCCTTCCCAGGAAGGGCCTGGCCCCTGGGGGAACTCCAAAGCAGAAAAGGGTTCAAAATCTCGGCCAGTTTCCTGTGCAAGTCCTTGGCAGGGCCATAAATCCATCCCAGCTGAGGAAACTCTTTACTTACAGCACCAAACCAAGCAAGTCAGACTCAAGCTGGTTGGCTGCTTCCATTCTTGAATTTGGCTCTGCCCACAAATTACTGATTTAAGGCATTTGATTTCCTGCACTCCTCTCCACCCTGAATGAGGAGGTGGTGTGACCTTGATTTTAGGCAGGAAAGGCAAAGGGAACGAGGGGCCAGGCAGGCAGGGAGGGTTTAGTTCTAAGCTCCAGAGTCCATCCTCTTGGCGTGGAGGCCATTATGGTGCACATAGAATGCTCGGGCTTCAGAGATGGACACCTGCATGTAGCCTGGCATCAGCTGGAGATGTCAGTGGGGTAGAAGGCAGGCATGGTTCTTGCCCTTCTAGAACATAGAATCCACTAACAAACTGATGAACCCTATAAAAAATATCTAGAAATGTTCCTATTAACTGGCATGAGAGAAACTATAAATTACTGCAGCCTGGTCATTCCCACAAAGGACTCTGGGTGGGACTAGATGGTGCAAGAGAGAGAAGTGGGGGCTCATGGAGGCCAGATTTCTGGAGGGCACAAGAGGAGCTTGGCTTAGGTTTTGAAGATGGAAACAGAAAAAAACTGAATAATTCATTGCTTACAACACCCACTGAGAGCCCTCCGTGGCGGGGACGTGGCAGGGAGGATGAGGGGAAGAGTGAAGCCAGAATGCTCCCCCATCTCTTTAATTCCAGGGTGTCTCCAGCTACCCTCCCACCAGGCCCACCCACGTGGGCAAGAGGGAGAGAGGACGGAGCAAAGACAGCCAGGTTCGAGAGGGTAGAGTCTGATTTTCACCTGCCACACAGGACCGGGTTGTAACTAATGAGACCTAGGAGCTGGCCCCGCGTCACCGTGTGATAGGACACGCTGGCTGTTCTCAGGTCTCCACGGGTGGGTGAAGTGAAATATCACATCTCTCCTAATTTCTCCGCCACATTCGGGGATAATGACTGTCACACTGCTTTATTTGTTCTGAAGAAAATCAAATCTGCCTCTGAGCTCCCACTTACCAGTAGTAAGAAGTCAAGATTGGTTACAGATTAGCCTCACCGCTCCCGTGCGATCTTGTGGAACTCTCAGAGGACCCAGGCAGAGTTTGATCTTCTGGGGCAGGGCCTCTGGTCTCCACAGTCTTAGTGTCACTGCTGAGGAAAGGGCTAGCGAACGGGGTGGCCCACTGCTTCTGGACCAAAGTGGTCCAAGCTGCCAGGCCTGACGGCCATCCCCTGGGCACCCACACCATGGCACCTCCTCAGAGAGAGATCCAACCACCTCTGGGTGTCGTGTGGCAGTGAGGAGCACAGTAGATACTCTCATCCTTTCCTTCCTTTTTGGCCTTGAAGAAATCACCCATTTCTCTTCCTGGAATAGGTACAGTTCCTGCTGTACCCCCTTTCTTAATTGGCTTAATCTTCCAAACCAAGTACTTCCATGGGGAGGGGAGGAAACGATGCCCGCACGCACATGCGTGGCTATCTCCTGGACATTGACAACCAGGGAAACTACCCCCAAACTAGGGAGCCCAGCTGTGAGACAAGAGGCCTCTTGGGATGGGAGAGGTAAAAATGCTCTTCATTTTCCACTCCCGCTGAAGCAAGACCAACACAAATTAATCTCTTAGTAGGTTATTCTGTACAATCTTGTTTGCATTTGGGGCTTGGTAGGATTTCCTCTAACTGTATTTACCTAGTTATATAGGGGCAGAGACTCTTGGGAGAGAAGAGATCAGGGCCCCGAGAGTGTTCTTCTTGTTCTCACCACCATCATCATCACCACACACACACACGTGCATGCGTGTGAGCTCAAGTGCACAGACAGAAAGCCAGGTCTGACAGTTTGGGCTGCCTTCAACCAGGGAATGACCACCGAGCTCCTCAGAGGAAATCTCCCAAAGGAGGGGGTGGTGCCTCTCCTGGCTGGGCCTTGGGAATTGTGGTGTGTTCTCTGGTAGGTTTAGCAGGTGGCGCAAAGTCTATGGTAACCAGCATGTGGTGAGGAAAAGCCCCTTCCCCACCTGATAGGTTGAGTGTCCAGTGACTGCAGTGTGTCCCAGGTAAAATGGCTGCAATGTGTGAATGGAAAAAGCTGTACCCTGAGAGGTACTCATTCTGAGCCCTAAGTACTGACTTGGCAGCCTGGAGGGCAGGGAATGAGCCGTATCCACGTGAACAGGGATGTTGAATGCTGTTCCGGTCTCCACAATCCCCGGCGCCATTCTCGCTGGGTGGCAGTGGTGCCTGAGTCACTGAGGAGGAGCTGGGGGGGCAGAGCTGGGGCTGTTCAGCTTCAAGGGGCCCCTCTGGAGCTTTGGCTTGCCAGCAGGCTGCACTAAAGGGAGGGACCCTCAGAAACTAGGCATCCAGGCTCCTGGGGACCCAGCCAGGAAACGGGGTGGAGGTTAGAGCTGCTGGGCTTCGGGGAGCTCATACTGTTGCTTATTTGTAAAGGGTGCCACGGAATACCACGCAGATCTGGTGCATCTCATTGTCAGTGGCACTGAGTCCCTGACAATTCCTCACCTCCCTGGATAAGGTACGGTTGCATGTTCTGTTAGATCCTGACAATTGTGTCTCCAGAGGATTTCCTTCTAAATTATAGGCTGTCATCTGAAGTATGGGGCACATTTGGTATTGGGTTTAGCAGGTGATCCAAATGATGTGCTCACTGAGCCCACGGAGAAAAAGAAAATCCAAATAAAAAGCATGGAGGAACATCTTCCCAGCATGAAACTGCCAAGTATTAACTGCTCACCAACGGCTTTCTTCTACCAACTTGTTAAGCTGGTTGCAAGCATTTATTTAAAAAATACAATAAACTCCTCTCCTTATTTGTACGGTCTGGGTTTGCGGTTGCTGTTTTCATAGCGTTAGCACAGCCGTCCATCACATCAGAAAGCAGAGTTAGGTAAGGAACCTTTCGGGGCATTTCTGGTCTGTCCCTAGAGGACAATTGTTCTTTCTAGTGTGTTCTCCTGGGCTTTGCGAGGGCTAGTTTTAAAAGGACCCAGAAATGAAGTCCTGTCACTTCCTCAGGGAAAGACTATTTTAAAGTCAGATCTTATCACAAAGACAAGTTTCCCCTTGTGATTCTTTCCTAACTTTCCGTTCTAAATGTCATCCTCGCAATCATTAATCACAGTGAATAGGAAGTTATAATTAATAGAGGCCCAAACCATTCAAGTGGAAGATTACTCTTTTGAATTCTTGTATTTTTCTTGGAAGATGTCCTTGAGTTAATTATTTAGTATTTGGGAACTTTTTTTTTTTTTTTTTTTTGCCACAATCTTGTTTCCAGAGAGAACAAATTGATCACAGCAATGTGGGAGGTGGGGTGAGGGGATTCTGTATAATGTATGTAGGAGACAGATGTTAAAAATACAAACAAGGCTCTGGGGGCTGCTCCCCCTGCTGGCTTTTTAGAAAGGAGAAAGAGGGGCTGCCTTGACTCAGAGGGGCACAGACCCTGAGGATGCTCTTAGGGTACCCATGAAGTACAAAACCCAGATGGACGTGCGCATTGTCAGGTTCCTTCAGAGGCCAGTGGCAAGAGTGGCGCTGGGCTGGGTGCAGCAGGTGCGGAGGAGAGGAGAGGAAGGTTTCACTCGTACGTGAGGGTTTGGTGGCCTCAGGTTCCCCGAGCCTGCCATCTTATGCCCTGAGCAGTCCCGGCTTTTTGATGGACGCACCCTGCACTCCCAGGATTAACAGCCTTGGTCACACTGGGAACGTGGGACATTTAAGTCCTAAACTGGATTCTGGAGGCAGCTATTTGACAAGGAGACATGGAGAGTGCAAATTAAAAACCATACAGCTATAGTCTCTGGGTCTGTGGCTGAGAGGGAGGGGCAGAGGATGTGGAAGCCTCTCGATGGTTCTCCCACAGCCTCTCTGTTCCCTGACCTGCTGGCCTGGCCTTTGCAGCTCGGCTTCCCTCTTGGGGCG
This sequence comes from Leptonychotes weddellii, assembly GCF_054177405.1. Taxonomy (NCBI): domain Eukaryota; kingdom Metazoa; phylum Chordata; class Mammalia; order Carnivora; family Phocidae; genus Leptonychotes; species Leptonychotes weddellii. Next base: position 31,309,599 of record NC_138377.1, on the reverse strand, counting down.
AGCACTAGGATTACGTTCCCAGGTACATTCTGTATTTATGTCCTATGTTCCCTTGCCGGTCTCAGTGGTGCCATTTGTTTTTGGAAAGGACATCATTGTGTCTTTATTCTCCAGGCTCAGCAACTTCTGGGACTACAAAGCCCCAGGGAGGAGCCCAAGCGCTGCCAGGCTCCTGGGCACTCGGCCGCATCTCTGGCGTTGGGTTACAAGGCCTGGCCCGCAGTCCTGCCGACCTCACTTCACCCTGCAGGCCTTGAGAAAGCCCTGGATCCTGATGGAATTCTGTGACAGAGAAATGGAGCAGCTAGGGCATGGTGACTGGAATCCCAAATGATACAAGGGTGGGGATGGAGCCGTGTGCTTAAATCTGAGCCTGAGGGAGGGACTACAGTTCTCTCACTTGCTCATCCGCCACTGACATAATCAGAGATTCATCCTAATAATGGCAATAGTGAGTTCATGCAGCCTTAAAAAAATTGTTTCCAGCATTGAATCTTGGGGGTAAATAGTTGGCAAAGATGACCCCAATTCTTCCCCTCCCTATATCCACTTAAAAAAAAAAATGTGGCTTTGCAGCTTTCTCCTCGAAGAGAAGGAATCTTGTTCTCCTGCCCTGCAAACTGGGCTGCTCCTAGACGCCTGTTGACCAGTGGAACGTGGCAGAGTGACCCCATGCCAGCTCAGGGCCTGGGCCTCAGGAAGCCTTGAACACTTCTACGCCCTTTCTCTCTCTGTCCTTCTTGTTCTCAGAACCCTGTCACCAAGAGGACAAGCCCAGGACGGTGGTGTTCCCTGTCCGCAGAATAGAGGCCACATGGGAAGATGGCCAGTTGTCCCTGCTTGAGGACAGCATAGACCATCTTACCACCTGCTGACCCCCAGACACCTGTGAGAGCCCAGCCAAGACCAGGCGAGCCACCTACTCTGCCAGTGTGTGAGTAAGCCCAGCTGAGGCTAGAGACTTCCCAGCCAACACATAGGCTTGTAACCAATCCTCAATGCCACTAGGTTTCGGGATATTTTGTTACACAGCAGTAACTAAGACACACACACACACACACACACACACACATACACACAGCAGCTGGTTCCAGCGGGGGTAGACTTCTAGAAGGGGTGGAGCATTGCTATAACAACCAGCAGCCCCTCATGCTGCCCAGGGCTGTCTCTGGCCAGGTATCCATCAGCCACACCTTCAGTCCTGTTGGCAGTGTCTCCCCTGCAATCCCTCACTGCCCACCCCTGAGGTCTGCAGACTGCTCATGCAGCAGAATGAGGGTTAGCCGCCTGTAAGGAGGGTTTGTAAACCCTGGTGGGGAGGAGCTCTGGTCTCCAGGGCTTTAGGACCACTGAGGCCTGCCAGGAGGCCTTGGAGCTGCAGGTGCGGTGGCTCCTACTTTTACAGGAGCTCCTTGCCCCTCAGGATTGAAAGGGCTCAGGGAAGCACCCCAGGGTCTTGGCCCTCACAGAAGGGGATGCTCTTGTTCCCACGCCTGCTGCTGGGATTGGGGCTCTACAGGCCTAGGCAGCAAAGAAACAGGGCCCTACACTTTGGGATGCCTGGTGAGCCACAAGCTTCCTGCTGTCTCAGAATCCTGCCTTAGGTTTGCTCTTCTCTCCCTCAAGTCTGGAATTCCCACCATTGGAGCCATAAGTTGGCTTTTTAGATGACGATAGTGCTGGGGCACCTGGCTGGCTCAGTTGATAGAGCGTGCAACTTTTGATCTTGGGGTTGTGAGTTTCAGCCCCATGATGGGGGTAGAGTTTACTCACAAAAAAATGATGATAGTATGTGTATTATCTCATTTGTATTTTTCTCACCAATGTGAGGTAAGTGACTTTATTCCCACTTTTGAGGAGGAAATCAAGGTAAATGCAAGTTGACTAACAGCCCGAGGCCATGCTGTCCCTAAAGGACAGAGCTGGGGTTGAATCTGCGTTGCCTGGTTTGAAGGGCCCAGCTCTCACCCACTGTGCAATACCAGCATACACAACAGAGAGAAGAGGCTGCCGTCAAAGGGGGCCCTAACCGGACTGTGAGCCCTAACCGGACAGAGCGGGTGGGAGCTCAGAGTTGTATCAAGCTCAGAGTAGTGTCGCCTCATAGTGAGGGGAGATGGGGCCCAGGACCTCTCAGTTGTCCAGGACAGGGGGTGCAAGCACGGGGTGGTTCTGACACTGGTCACATAGGCTCCCTCAGCACCCACAACACTGTGCATACCTCCACATTAGCAGACCCTGCGGCACCCCCACGGGTGGCTTCCTTGCCTCCTCTGGGAGACCCCTTTGAGCATCCTGAGATGAGGGCTCACGGAATATTGCTTGCCCATGGCAAGGAGGACTCTGTGACTGCAGCGGGCCTGGGTCAGGGTGGGCCATGGCAGAGCAGCTGGGCATATCAGGCAAGATAGGCCAGGTTTTGCCTAACATGGTCCCCGAGACTGGCTGGCTGAATCCTCATCATTATTTAGGTGATGCAAAGTCTCTAAGAGGATGAGAGATCATTCTCAGGGATTTCAAGGGGAGGCCACTTTTGGTGGTGGTATAGAGAGAAGGCCAGGTAAGGGTAGAACATTGATCTGGGCTTCGAGAGAGGGGGAAATGCCATTATTTATCCCTTACAGCCTTGTCATCACCACCTTCGTGGGGAGGCCTGTTGATGAGAGTGTCAGGGAGACTAGCTGCTAGTCCAAGTTCTTCTCCTTTTAGGCAAAGACATTCTGGTACATCTCAGATTGAAGGCTCGCCATGTAGCTGGAGGCAGTGGGGGTGGAGAAACCAAGGCACTGTAGCTATTTCTGTTGATCTTGGCGGGTCAGTTAGGAAGGTTCCTCTGTGTGCTAAAGCAGTGTGATGGACCACTTGGGGCCATCCCTAAGGCTCACAGAGCTGGCATGGCACATCCCCAAAGCTAGGCTTGGACTCAAATATATAGCAGGGAATCCCTTCATGTGGTTCTCAGCTCACCCTCATTAGGTTCCCAGGGAGGGCCTTTAGACATGCAAATTCCTGGGTCCCCAAAACCTACTGCTTCAGAATGAGAGGGCCTGGCCCTGGGAATCTACTTGTTTAGCAGTGTCTCCTGGTGATGCTTCTAGCACCTTTAATTGGTGAACTACTGACCAGAGGAGACCTGACCCAGTCCCACAGGACCAGCAGGGAGCCTCAGGTACGGCTCCAAGGCCAAGTGGGCAAGCACAGAGCTCTCTCAGTCTTTACAATGATCCTATTCTCCACACATTCCCTCCTCTATTTTATTGGCTTCCAAACATATCTGCACACCAGAATTGCCTGGAAAGATTTTTCTAGAATATGTATTTCAAGTCCTCATCCTAGACCAACTAAAATAAGATCTCATAGGATGGGAAATCACCTCTCCTTTTTAGAAGAAAAATCTCCCCAGTAGACCTTGATACTCAATCACGTGAGGGGACCATTGGGCTCTACCCACTCTGGCTCATACACAGGTGACCCATTCTTAAATCAGGGCTCAAGGATCCAACTCCACCACCATCCTCTTAGTGTATTTACTCAGGGTATGTATTTTTTTCCGTTTAATTTGGGGGCGCTCTGAGTCAACTAATTTTTGAGCCTTTGAAAACCAGAGAGAGAACAATGAACATGGACTCGTAGGAGGCAAACTGAAACAACATGCCATCTGTGATAAAATCAGCATAAATTCCCCAAATGGCCTCACGCTGCCAAGATAATTCTCCAAGGCTTCTCTGTCTGCCTCAGTAGAGCACGAGCCCTGGAGAGGTTCAATTATCCTCCACACATGTGCTCTTGGGGACCCGGCAAGAGGAGGGACTGGAATGTTCAATAATAAAGGGAAGGGCAGGTAAGTCAGAACCCGGCTTGCATTTCTATTACAGCTTTGATTACTAGTAATTAGCCAATAATTCAATTGTGATCACTTGCATGATTCACCTAATTGGAAAATAACCGATGGACAGCGTCATTATTAGGGACTCATGTCACATTTGAATATCCATTCATTCATTTAACAAATCTTTGTCTACCATGTGCAAAATACTGGACAAGCCACATGGCTTCTGCTGTCCAGTTGCTTATGGAAAGGAGGGTGTGATATTATAGAGAGACTACAAATTAAGAGGTTTATGGGAGATACTGTTCAGCTCAGGGAAAATAAGGATGTTTTTAGGAAGGAGATGGAATTTGCACAGGGCCTCGAGTAATAGGTTGGATTGACAGACGTGTGCATGAAAAACGCACAGAGGTAGGTGGGTATATAAGAGGTGTCGGACACAGGGCAGTGTTCTGCTTTTCTAGCAAGAAATTGGAGAGCTGTGACGGTAAAAAGATGCTGATGGTGGGTCAAATGATGGCCTGGAAGTGGGGCGGCCCATAGTGGGCATGGGTGTCCCATTGCATTCTTTTAGGGATCATGAAAGACATGACCCACTCTGCTCCTGGGAATCTCTTCCATTAACTCTGGATACAGCCTCAGAGTCCTTTTCCACACTGTATGTAATTCTTCCTGCGTCCGCCAGTCAGAGTTGGCTCAGGAGGGAAAACCCATTCCATGCCCCTCTTTGCCCTTTTGAAGCCCAAGGAATTAGCATTTTATTCTGAAGACAGTAACTGGAGGACAGTCTCCCCCACCCCATCACCACCACTGAAGGGGTGACATCATCACACACGATTTTTTGGATGATTTAACCTGGCAGCAGAGCCTGGAAAGGACTGGGATGGGGCAAGTAGTTGAGGCTGGGAGACCAGGTAGGTGGCTGTTGAAACAGCTCAGGAAGAAGCGATGACAGCCACAATTAGGGACGTGGTAGCGATGATGGGAGCACAAAGGACAGGACAGAAGCAAGACACCTTTTCAGGGTAGAATCGGCAGAATTCAGAGGCTTACGGGATATCGGGGGCTGGGATGGGGAGACATCTAAGCACTCAGCTTCAGAGCTGGGAAGAGAGTTCCTGCGGAGGAAGGTGGCTCCAAAGGAGACCAGGTTTCAGAGGAGTGGGTGGGGAATTTAGCTCTGGACTGTGTGAGAAGCTGTCCCCACATTCGCGGGGAGATGCTCAGGAGAAGTTTGGACATGTAGAATCAAGATCGGGAAAGAAGAGGAGCTGGAAATATGTACCCGAGAGTCATATCTGCAGATGGTGGTTGAAGACATAGGAGTCGATGAGAGCGTCAGGGGAAAGAACAGGGAGGAAGCAAGAGGAGGGGAGAGCAGGGAGAAGGCGGGAGACAACAGACTCTGGCTCACTGAAGCTATTACAGAACAAGCTGCTTATATTTATCCTCCCAAGTCTGATGGTTCCCAGCCTATTGGAAAATATCCACGGTCATGTACTAAGAGCCTCTGGTAAATGTAGCACCCCACACCACTCCTCATCAGTTGGGCTCAAGAAAGACGTAAACCCCAGACATGAGCTGATAGACCTCATGGCTGTTCCTTGTGGACACTCAGGTTTTTGTTGCTATGCAGATACCCAGACACGTAAACATATAGGAGGAGTATGAAGGAAACCCCAGTTGTAGCCCGGGGCTTTTGCCTCAAAATGTACCCCCGATGCAGCCCTGTGGTCTGGGTGCAGAGCAGGGAGGTTGCCCAGGGGTGGCCCAGCCCAGGCTTCACGGCCAGAGCGCTACTGTTGGCCAGGCTATCCGCTGACTGCCAGCCCCTGGCAGATGGTCAGGTGGCTTTGTGGGCCCGCGGCAGAGTGTCCAGGACAGTACTCTGCCACAAGGGGCTTGCTGACCCCTTACTAGAGTGTCCTCCTTGGCCTAAAGACTGGAATGGGGGCCCCCATCAGGCCTACCCTGAAACCTGCAGGTCCCAGACCATAGATGCAGAATGTTTGGGACCCTGTATGTATGTGCTCAGGGACCCCTTAACCCTCCCCCAATATATACCTGGTTTAAGCGCTTGGATGGATCCCAAAGCAGGCTGCTAAAGCTAATTTAAAAAAAAAGAAAATTCTGGGGATGCCTGAAAGGCTTAGTTGGTTGAGCGTCCAGCTCTTGATTTCGGCTCAGGTCATGATTTCAGGATGGGATCCAGCCCCACGCTCAGCGGGGAGTCTGCTGGAGATTCTCTCTCTCTCCCTCTGCCCCTCCCCCCTCTAAAATCAATAAATAAAAAATTTGCAGAGATGTATTGTGGGAAAAAATGCTTTAATAAACGAGGTAACAGTGTAAATTCACAGACAAAGGTAAATTCCTATATCGATTGCCTGAATTTTCTTTATGTTCTTGGCCATCTTTGTTTTTTTTTTTTAAAGATTTATTTATTTTAGAGAGAGAGAGTGCACACGCACGCATGAGTGGGGGTGGGTGGGGAGGGGCAGAGGGAGAGAGAGAGAGAATCCCAAGCAGACTTCCTGCTGAGGTCGGGGCTGGATCCCACCCTGAGATCATGACCTGAGCCAAAATCCAGTCTGGCACTTAACCGACCGAGCCACCCAGGCGCCCCTTGGCCGTCTTTTCCTAGCCCTCACTCTTGTCCTCTGTCCTGTGGGAACTCTCCCAGCAGGAAAGCCCGTCCCTCTGGCCCCAGGCCTCTGCAGCTGCCCCATCCCTACTTGTCCTCCCCGGGGTCACTGTTGTTGCCCCTTCCTCCTCGAGCTCCTGTCTCTGGGGCATGCCTGGCCTTCCTCACCACCACCATCTTCTTGGCTGCCCTCGGGATCCCTTGTGGCCAGGGGGGACTTCTCTGCCTGCAGTGGCTTGAGTCCCATTTCTTGGCGGATGACATTGCTGCCCTCCTGTGGAGGGTCACAGCTGCTTTCTTGCCAGAGGTGTTAACTACGCTTATTTTGGCTGGTGAGGGCATTGTCTTTGTCTTTTAAATAGCCAAGGCTTTGTTTGCCCTTCTTCCAGAGACAACAGCTCCTTCACTCCTCCCAGATGTCACCCTAAAATGTCCATAGAGATCATCATTTTCATGATAATAGTAGTAGTAAAAACTAACAGATTGCACTTACCATTCTAAGATCCACCCAAGGAGAGCTCATTTCATCCTTACAATGATCCTATAAAGTTGAGATAAACACTATTATTATCCCCATTTCACAGACGGGGAAACTGAGGCTCAGAGACATTAAATAATGTGCTCAAGGTCCACGTGAAGCCCTGAATGCCTGAAGCTTGGTAAGCCCTAGCTGCCATATTATTTCTATTACTAATTCATGTCTGCCTCTGACTGGCTATGATCTGGGGAAACGCACCCTGTCTTTCTTAGTCTTAGTTTCCTCATCTGTAAAGTACAAATCATCTGTAAGCTCCTTTCCAATTGTAATCTTCATGCTCTTTGGTCATCTTTTTCCTGCTTTTCCACAGAATGAGTCCTGTTTTCCTAGGAAATCTATCTTTCCAGCTTTTCCTGGACTTTGCAACGAAATAATTGCTTGACTGCTCTGGAGGCTTCCAGAAAACAACTTGAAACAATGCTCAAGGGGGTCCCCTTTCTATCAGAGGGCTTTGGAGTCACAGCTACCTCGGTTGTCTCCAAAAGCCTTCATTAAACCAGCGTTGTGAATAATAAATCAATGTGTTCCAGTCTGAATTCCCTCTGGGAGAGTCAAGAGAAGAGATGTGAGAGGTCAGGTCAGTCCTCAATCACGCTTCCTTTCTGGTCAGGTCTTCTGTCTCCACTGCATTAAGCTGATGAGACTCCACCACCCTGGGATTTGGCCACAGCAGAGGTTAGAATCAAGGGCTCCCCCTTGGCCATCAAAGGGTTTCCCTCTCTTGGAAGAACCACAGTGATGAGGGGTGCATTGATTTTGCTTCTTGATCTGTTGCCATTTATAGGAGATTGAAGTTTGAGCCCCTAGCCCCCCAGAGTGATAGGCAGGTCCACGGGCTGGTGGCCTGGGCTGAAGACAACTGTGCAGGCAGGAGGTCCTCTGATCCCGTCTCGTAGAGTCTAATAGAATGATATCCCAGGGGCTCTGAAGTCGCTGGTCAGAGTGCTGAGAGACAGAACACTAAGAGGGGAAAACTGTCTTTGAGTCCTGCAAAGCACAGGACAGTGTCCTTGCCAAACCAACACAGTGGAAGCCTGCTGGTTATTAATAGCAACGGCTAACATTTATGGAGCGCTTACAACGTACCATCTGCTGTGCTGAGCAGCATTTAATCCTCACGATGACCCTCTGAAGTAGGTCTTATTATTATTATTGCTGCCAACACTTTGTAGATGAGGACACAGACTAAGAGAGGCTGAACTACTTGCCCCGGGCACACAGCAGTGCCCCACTCCGATGCAAAAGCCCACACCCCATCCACTGCACTCTACTGCCGTCCTCTGGGGCCCCAGTGCATAAGGGGACCCAAGGACAGCAGCTGAAATCTTGCTTTGGCCCCACCTTTAGGTTGGGTTTGCACATCATGGGACCTTCAGTCCCAGGTCTGGGTCTTGGTGCTGTGGATTAAAAGCCTGCTATTGGTTATTTAGGGAAATTGAGCCTGAGGGAAAGAATTTCTACTGATCTCAGAGAGAACTCAGGACACCAGCATGCAGATGCTAGCATACAGGGTGACCCACACCAGCCATCTGTACAGTAATCCTTCCTGGCGGATGGTCTGCTCAGGAGACCACCTGGCAGACAGGCACATTGCTCAAGAGATATTTCTACCAGTGAACAACTGTTCTGTTCTCTAGGGATCTTCCTGCCTGGCTTATTGGTACCAGTTTTTGGAATTCAGAGTATTTTCTTTTTTGATCTGTATCAGTGATATTCCAATATATTCTTACTCTCCAGTTTTTATTTTCCAACATTTCTCCTTAAGACCCCAAACCTTCTGTCATTGCAACACTGCTTTAAAGGGTGCCTGGCTGGCTCAGTTGGTTGAACATGTGACTCTTGATCTCGGGGTTGTGAGTTCGAGCCCCACGTAGGGTGTAGAGATTACTTAAAAATAAAAAAAGTCTGTAAAAAAAAACCCCACACTGCTTTAAGAAAACCATGATAGAATTTCTGAGATTCATTTTATTTTATACCAAGACCTTAAAATTCCTGCCTTCCAAAGAAGAAATGGAAAGGGAAGTGGATTATGAGGCAGGAAAACTGAATGTCAGATACAGCTCAGCTCCCACGGAGCTGTGTGGTCCTGGGCAAAGTCAACCCAAGGAGTGAGTGGACTAGAGACTCTAGTGGACTCGCTAGCGTGGACTAGTGAGTGGAACAGTGAGTCCAATCCATCTATTTTACTTCTTGGCCTGGAGGAAGCTCAGCACATACTCCTGCCAGCAGCTGGGATGGAGAGGTAATTGAGACTCCTGGCTAGAGAGTGTGGGAGGAAGGAGGGTGTCAGGGCTGATGGCCAGGAGGGGAGATCCAACAGTTCCCGATGATGGAGGGGCACGTGTCCTGGCTACTTCGTAATGAAGAGCTCCAAACAGCTGAGTGGTCACCACTGAGACCCCCTCAGAGGAAACTTCCCTGGCTGACTGATACAGGGGGCTGGACTGTGAAGCACTTGGGAAGTAGGAATGGGACCCAAGATGAACATCGTTGGCGCAGACTTGTCTTCAGGTCATCTTCACGTCACTTCGGAGCATCATGTTTGCATCAGGCGTAAAGGTAGTCAAGGCAATTTTTTTTTTAACCTTTCTGCTGTTGACAGATGGGTATTATAAATTACCTCTTGAAAAGTGATTGCTGACCTAGAGATCTGGACTTCCAGGTCACATCAGGGATATTTGCTATTTTTCTGTATTTTCAGTATTTCAGAAATTCTCTCAGAAATTGTACATTTACACAGATAATCATGTCTATGCTAACAAAAATGTCAAGTCTCTTTGCCTTGTGGCTAGGATTATATCATTAGCTTGGCATGGTAACACTGGTTATCTCATGCTGATATGAAAAGTTGGTTGGCAGCAATCTCTATTTTGAATAACTAGTAAGTAGGGAAAAGACACTTGCATGCATTTGTCATTTACACCCTGCACTGTTACACAGCAGTGTGGGGGTAGCTGAATTACTGCTCCATTTTTTTTTTTTTAATTGTAGAACATCTTTTACAACATTGGGTCTTTGTAGGAAAAACCTCGTGAAGGAAGTACGAGGGCATGAAGGGTTGGAGGGCTCTTTGTGGTTCATTATCTCTCACCTAAAAGGGAGGTGGGGGTTGAGGGTCAGCAGAGGACACCTAGAGGCCCTTTAGTAGGGGTAGTACTTGGGTTCAGCTTCTTAGACACCCCTCCAACTTAAGGGTGCAGGGACTTTTTCAACTCACTGGCAAAGCCATCCAGATGGTTTATGTTCCCCTGGGCTCTTTAACTGACCAGTTCTTCAAATTCTTAAGGACTGACTTCACTCCCAACCTCTCTCTCTAAAACTGTATCTTGTAGACCCGTTACCCCTGGCTTCTCTGAATGACTGTGGCCCTTTGTTCTCCACCCCACTTAGCAGGTAATTAGGCGCTGCCTTGGTGTCTTCACTAGATGCTCCTGCGTTATCCATCTCTGCCGAAGCCTCATTGTAGGCTCCTTCCACGTCTTGGTAGCAGAGGGTTTGATACAATGCTATAAATACCTTATCATTTTACATTTACTATTCCAAAGTGCTTTAGTGGTCATCACCGCACATGATCCTCACATCAGTTAGGTGAGGTAAGGGGGAGGATATTAATATCCTCATGCTGCAGATAAGGAACAAAGACTCAGCGAGGTTAAGGGCACACCTGGAGTCACCCAACGGGCAGGTGGTGGATCTGGAATGCGTGCCTTCCTGATGTCTCATTTTCTTCTTACTGTGCTACATGCTATCTATGTTGGTAGCCAAGGGCAGTGGCTTTTAAAATTATATCGCCTTACTTGATAGGACTACAACAACTATTTCTCAGAGGGTGTGAGTGAGTTCTTACTATCCCCACTGAGTGGGTACGGGGCTAAGCTTGGAGGTGGCAAAAGTCACAGTACAGGTTTCTTTGCCTAGCAGACTTCTTTATTTTTCCATTTGATACCTGGGCCAGCCAAGGACTGGGGAGCCCCCCCTATGGCCCTACATCCCTGTTCTGCCAAGAGGATTTGCAAAAATAAAGCCACCCAAGGAAAACGAAGTTGCCCAGTATCCAGGGAGAACTGAGAGCCATTGTCTAAAAAACAGTCTACTTTCGCCTTGTCGATCCAAGCTGCTTGCTGATGGGAGTTTTGCTGGTTTGTTGGTCTCTGTGCCATTTACTTTCGAGTCTTTTTGGTCCCTCACTGCTCATGTTAAGCTCTAATTCTGGGTTCACTAGGGCAGTCAGTTTCTACCCAAAGCCTCACTTCCCTTCTCAGTCAGGACACAGGGCAAACCTGGAAGGTGAGGATTGACTTGTGCCCCTCAAAGCCTGCAAATCCAAGCTCTGCCATCCCCAAGGCAGAAGCCCACTCTGCTAACCAAAAGGAAGATTTTAGCTGTTCCTTTAAGTTGGCTGCCAAGTCTCAATCCCAGACCCCCGACATACTAGTATGCACCCTCCTGGGAGATGGAGAAAGGAATTGCTTCATTTCAAGGCAGCCAAGTGGAGAGATGGTGGGAAGTATCTGTTTTGGAAATGCATTTCTCACAGCAAATATCATTTGCATGATTGTGCCTGCAAATATCACTGTGGCATTTGCTAAGTTAAACACGGTGCCTTTGCTTGCCTGACCTTCACCTTGCTTCAGACCCAAGATGCTCCTGGGGTCTGGGAGCTCCACCTTGGGGAGGGACTCTCCCCTCAGCTCTGTCCTCTGAGGGTGGGACATTTCCTCGTCAACCTGGGAGGATACATCTCTTGTACACGCAGAATCCAGGGGTTTTTTTTAAAGATTTTTTATTTATTTATTTGACAGAGAGAGACACAGTTAGAGAAGGAACACAAGCAGGGGGAGTGGGAGAGGGAGAAGCAGGCTTCCTGCCGAGCAGGGAGCCCGATGCGGGGCTCGATCCCAGGACCCTGAGATCATGACCTGAGCCGAAGGCAGACGCTTAACGACTGAGCCACCCAGGCGCCCCCCAGAATCCAGGTTTTAAGCGAATTCTGATCCTGGTGGTCCAAGACATGGAGGCAATGACGTGACCTCTTATAGTTTCTATTTTCTGCCTTTCATGAGCCTATAACACATAAGATGGATGATAGGCCTTTTCTACATATATTTTCACTATATATCGATAGTGCTGTACCACCTGTGTAAACTTTCCTCCCCTGCCTTGTGTTGATGTTTTCATATATGTGCATTGTGTCCTCCAAAAGATGGTAAGCTCCTGGCCGAGAGAGACTATATCTTTTACCATGCTGAGTCATCTGTACACGTCAATATGCTTTGTTTAACTGTATGTGCATATGTGTTTGTGTAAGATCATATGAGCATAAAAGGGTGTAAGATCATATGAGCATATGGGAGGGCACATAATAGGTTGTTAACACAGATTATCTGGGCAAAGGGTGGCTACTATGGATGGAAGGAAGAGGAAAGTGGGAGTGGGTGGTTAAACAAAGAAAAGGATAAAAAAAGACCACATTAAAAAAAAATTCTTGGCACATCAGTTCAACTTTGTGGGGGGGCAGAGGGGAGAAAGCCAAGATGGTGAATCAGCAGACCATATTTACCCATCTATGTAAAATTTTATGTATGTTTATGTGCCAAGAAATTAACATAGAGTACAATTAAGGAAGAGAAAAGAAGTTTTATGCACATAACATTCAATAAATATCTGGTGAATGAATGAATGCTGAATAGTATGTGATATGTGATAATTTTATAGATTTGGATTTTCAAGGAGCTATTTAGTTGCTAATGTTACTATGACATGTGCAATGCTTGCAGTGTGTTCTCATAATCAGAATCACTAATGCCCTCTGTTTCACGGGTAGGATAGACTCCCCGGGAGAATCCTAGTTTACTTTATGGTCATCCTGTTCACTGACCAACTGCATTAGAATTAGCTGGTGTGGTGGCCAGAAGTGGAAATGACAGGGTCCCAACCCTGGTATACTGATTAACATCTGGCGTGGGGAGAAGGGGGGTGCAGGGACTGGGGCGAGGGGAGGGAATAGGGAATCTACATTTTAACAAGCACCCTAGGTGATTTTTATGCTCATTCAAGTTTCAGAGCCATTGCCCCCGGCATGGCTAGCTGCCAAAGTGGTGCACTGCTTTTATAATTAAGTATTCTTCAAACAAAACAAAGATTTATTATTTACTATATTTAAAAAATCATGCCTCATTGTCTGACCTTTCTTTGTTTTATTGCCGGTATTTAAAAGACCTAATTCATGTGAACTTTCTAACACGTAGATCAAACTTTGAATGGATCCATCTAACTTGGGGGAGCCACATTCCCTGAGCTGAAAATGTCTTGGCATTTTCTCCTGTACCAGCTTTGTGTAGTGGTGACCTGCCCTAGTGAAAACAATCTTAGGTCTTTAGTCACCCTAAAACAAATATCTGGGAAAAAAATGCAATGTATTGAACATAAAAAAGACTCGAAAGTAAATGGCACAGAGACCAACAAACCAGCAAAACTCCCATGCTTTTTTAAAAAATGTTCGATATATATATTTTTTTTTTTTAAAGATTTTATTTATTTATTTGACAGAGAGAGACACAGCGAGAGAGGGAACACAAGCAGGGGGAATGGGAGAGGGAGAAGCGGACTTCCTGCTGAGCAGGGAGCCCGATGCGGGGCTCGATCCCAGGACCCTGGGATCATGACCTGAGCCGAAGGCAGACGCTTAACGACTGAGCCACCCAGGCGCCCCGATATATATATTTTTTAATATAAGATCCATACTCTTACCACCCAGCTTTGTCCAGTCTTAACATTTTCCTATGCTTTCCTCAAATATGTGTTTTCATAAGTAAAACATGGTAGAAAAATTGTCTGGCCCTCCCTGATCCATCCTTTTTCCCCTCTGCAAAGGTAGCTACTGTACTGAATTTAGTGATTTTCTTCCTATAAATATTCGTATATTTTTTACTATATGATGTATTCATACACAATTTGGTTTGACATATTTTAAACTTTACGTAAATGGTATCGTATGGGATGCATTTCGCTGCAAATAGATTTGTTTTGTTCAGCGATTTGCCTTGTTGACATACACAGCTCCAGCTCATTTATCTGCTCTGTAGTATGGCCCAGTGTGCCGCGATGTTGTGTAGTAGAGAATGGTACGATAGGATCACTGACGGGGCCACAATACTGTGCTGTAGCAGCTCTGATTTTATCTAGTCTTTTTTTTTTTGATGTACATTTATGTTGTTATCTTTTTTTTTTAACGATGATGGGTGATGTCGAAGTGCATTTTTTGTTGAATTTCTCCTGCTTGTGTGAGGATGTTAGGTCTCTTGCAATGGACTTGTGGGCCGTAGCATATGTGAGTCTTCAAGCTTTAACAGATACTGCTAGATTGTTCCAGAAAGGAATCGCACCAGTTCCCATAACCACTTCTTGACTATTCCAGCAAGTTTTTCCTCTCGTGGTCTCAACTTTGAAAGCAGAAAGCAGAAAACAGATATATAAGCCAAAGAAAGAAAAAAGCTTTGAGAACGTGTTTAATTATCAGTGGAACTTACCTCAGACTGTTCATTGTCCAATCTGAAGGCGTTTCTCCCATGTGACCACCTCCCTTCAGCTCTGGTGTGGAGGCATTTGGGAGTGGGGCTATAAAGGCGTACATTTGAAAGGACTTCTCTGAGAGTTTAAGAAGAACTGGGCAGCTAAGACATACACTATAGATAAAAGTTAATTATTTAAATAACACTTTAGCAGAAAGAGAGAAGAGATATCACTGGATAGTGCTGATTCATCATTGAATGAGTTGCGCCTACATTACTTCTATAGGAGTTCTCAGGACGGGGAAGTCAGAGCCTGGGTGATTCCAATTTGCCGTAGAATGGTTTCCTAGCAACCATCACTAGATGAGAATCGGCTAACTCTGCTTTTTGAAGCAGACTTTAGTCCCTTAGAAAAAAAGGAGTCAAATAAATGCCAGCTTAAAGTAGAATTTGACCACGTAAAAATATATTTGAAATATATGACTTTTGAACAAAGATCTAAAGTGGTTTCCTTTCCCAGAACCTAACCAAGGGGGAAGTGTGGAAGTGGAAGGGGCACCAGACTGAGGGACCCAGGCATCTGACTTTCCCAGGAATTGGGGTTGGACACTGATGTGCCAAGAGAGCAGACCAACTGGGGGTGGGTCAACAAAGTCACAGGCTTGGATTATGGAAGCGAGCAATTTCCTCAGCACACCTGGCCCAGGAAGCCTTAGAGACAGCTAAAAGGTGGGGAAATTAGTCATTTGGGCATGAGCCCCAGAGACTCGCTCTACTTTGTCCCCAGTGGTTAGCTCCAAGGGACTAACAGCATGTATCTCCTGACATAAAAAAAACAGCATTAACTGGATAGTCCATTTCTATTTCTCTTACCACGTCTTATGACCTCTGATGGTGACTGGTTGGAAAAGGGAAGATCTCGTGGGCATTCCCGGGAAGAAAGCCCATGAGGGGCCTGTTTCTGTAGTTCGAGCTTACTATGGGCTTGTGGCCCTGGCACCCAAGAGAACCTGCCAGAGGAAACGGTCATCACTGAAGGACAGAGTTTCCAAAGCAAACTCTCAGCTAGGACCACATCAAGGAGAACATTTCTGGGGCTTTCAAATCGAAATGGAGACTCACAGAGTTCTAGATTTGGAAGAGACTTTTATATATCGAATATACAGTATATAGAAGAAACTAATCCTGCCTTGCTGTTTGGAGTTATAATTGTACCCAACTTCGCCTGAAGAGGAAACTGCCTCTTTACCTTCCTCCTTCGTACAAAACAAATGCTATTAGATACTCTCAGAGGTACCTATAAGAAAAGGCAGAGTTTTTTTCTTTAAAGCTTAGTCAGTAAAACTGAGAATAAAATATAAATGAAGAAATCCTAAAAAAACTCTTACTATTCTTAAAATTGTGTAAGGTTTTTAAGATAAGATAAATCTAGAGTTGATAGAATTCTATTAATGATAGATCACCTTGGTGCAATTTTCCAGCACTATAATTTCTGCTGCATATCAAATGTCATTGAAAGTCTTTAGAAATCAAAGCTGTGCCAATTTGGGAAATTTATGGACAAGTATTTTTTTCAAGATGGTGAACTAAGTCATACAATTACCCTTGAGGTGTTCCTTGGCGTCATTTTTTGATATACCCATTCTTATTAAAAGTAGTTAACTTCTTTGAATGTAACTGTGGTGACAGATACATACAAATGTAAGTTTCCAGCCCCCACCAAAGCTGGTGGGTCTTCTGGTTTCTGACATCTGAATTTAGCCTATTCTGGTGGATACAGGGGTATGTTGGGCCTGGCTCTCTTCCCAACTCGTGTTCAGTGATATATTGGCATCTTGGAATCAGCCACGGTGCAAGTATTTATACCGCTAAAAGTGGCAAACACAACAAATCAGGGCTTTTATTGGAGAGCCAGTTGTTAGAGATTTATCATCACACCCCTGGGCAGATATCACCTCTGTCATCACAGTGAATAGTGAACCCTAGGCAGACATTCCTTCCATTGCCATTTGTGTCCAGCTCACATGTGCCCAGGGCATAGACTTAATTTTCCTATTGTCCAAGCAAAATACAAAGGGAATCTACAATCACTTCTTCAAAATCAGAAAAGGAATCTACAATCACTTCTTCAAAAAACATGTTTTTTAATTTAAAAAATCTCAAAAAGCCTCATAGAATCCATTCTGGGATTGACTATTGGGTATAATATTTTGTTCTGTGTGATTATCTACACCAGTAGAAACCTATTTCCATGGATTATGGAGACATCTCTGGAAAGCCAATTCAATCTTCTTGAATATTCCTTATTTATCTTTCACAGCGGGCCCAGCCTGATGACCGGTCTGCCTGTTGGGGAGCAGCTTTGATGCAATAGCCCTTCACAGACCCCCAGAGGACCAGAGAGTCAGAAGTGCCTTTGATTCATGCTGCTTGTTAGGAGCTTAGCTCCTTTAGTTCTAAGCATACTCCCTCCTGCTGGTTAAATCCCTTGTTTTTTCCTCTTGGTTGCCCTAAGTATTCATCACATATGGGCAGTGTGCTAGGTACTGGTCTGCTGGGAAAACAGGAAGTGGTTTTATTCACTAAAGTTAGGAGCCAATCCACCATTATAAGGATTTAATGAGAGGTTAGAAAGAGCCCTGGTGACAGGTATATGAGGAGAAACCTGTACCCGGTCCCATTGGAATGTCAAAAGTAGCTGATACTGAGAGACCTGCACAAGACCCAGTGTTCTTGTTACGTTTTTGCTGCTGATATATTCTTTAAAAAAACAGCAATGAAAAATGTGCTGTCCCTTAGACTTTGGGATTAAGTCCCTTTAGGCAAAATAGATATCTATCCATCCATCTATCTATCTATCCATCCATCCATCCATCCCAGGATAATTTATTAAACATTACAAAATCCTAGGATCAAGTCTACTCAGGCTCTATGGGAACCCCTTGCCTATGGGTAGACAGGGATCTGGGGGTTAGGGGTTGTAAAAGAGGGGGAGAATTCACCTACTATCTGCTTATTCCTCCAGGGTGCTGGTTGTTGTGGAAGAACAAGAGGTCTTTTCCCATGAGAAGTTTATTATGGAGGGGGAGCCGCCGTGTCATCTGTGGTGACAGGGTGGAGATGTTGATTTTATACTTTTTGCACATTCCACTCTCTCTAGGCTTTAAATAAGGTGACTTAAATAAGAAAACAAAAATTCAGAAGGTATTAAAGGAACCACTGATGTCAACTTATAAGCCCTCCTTAGATCTTCATTCCCAGCCTCATACTGATCAGTTGTCTCTTTTTCTCAGGGAGGGGGAGGGAAATGACCTCAGCAGAACCACAATCTCCTGCACAGCTTGCCCCTCATACCTGCTGACCTACCACATTCTGGGGACGCAGGGCTACCCCAGCCTCTCCATCCTTCTGCAGTTGTATCAGTCTTTGTACTACGCTGACTGACTCAGAAAAACCCAAGCAGAAATAGTAATTTGGTGGAGGATCACGTTCCACGAGTTGAGTCTCATGCTGTGTTGGTCCCATAGATGCAATTAGTTACCCAACAGCAGAAAGCTTGTTCTGTTGTTGGCAGGTACCTTGGCACATTACCCATAGAACAGATGGCTACTGGTTCCACAAATTAGATTTCCAGATGATTGTATAATAGTGTGTCAACCAGCCACTCCTGCCTTGCCCTTCCTGCCTCCCAGATAAATGGGAGTGAGTCTATGTAAATGCACTGACTTCCTACCAATTAACCATTTCTGTGGGTGGGAACACAGTTGAGACAGGGTCGGAGGGAGGGCAAGGGAGTCTGCTCTTTCAAAACAATTAATTAATCCTCAATGTGTTTGTCTTCTTGCCCTTTCTCTCTAGTCCCCATTCCAGCTTTCCCAAATGTTCTATGCACTGACCTGATGGCGCCTGGTCTCCCTTCAATCTGCTTTGATGACCAGGTTGGGAGGGATTCCCTTGCCCCAGGTCTGCGCTTCTGATTCATAGTGATGCAGATAAGAATCTTTCCCTATTACTAAGGGGTGGAACAGGAGGGGCTTTTGCAGCAGACCTGCTCATTAGTCCTCCCCTGCCTCCATACTTCCTTCTTTTTTTTTTTTTTTAAGATTTTATTTATTTATTTGACAGAGAGAGAGCGAGAGAGGGAACACAAGCAGGGGGACTGGGAGAGGGAGAAGCAGGCTTCCCGCCGAGCAGGGAGCCCGATGCGGGGCTCGATCCCAGGACCCTGGGATCAGGACCTGAGCCGAAGGCAGACGCTTAACGACTGAGCCACCCAGGCGCCCCTCCATACTTCCTTCTTAGAGGTAGTTCTTCTGCTGTGTGTTCTCCCTCGCACCCCAATGGTGGTTGACTAAGAAACCAATCCCATCTCCTCTCTTGAAAAATGAAGAGGGAGGGGTCAGGAAGCAGAATAGTGTCAATGCACTGGCATTACGATGGAGGTCTAGGCAGTCCTGCAGAGGGCCTCAGAAAGGTGCTGGCTCCAGAGTCTAGTTGGTCACCTCCTCTTTGGATTCTACTCAATCTGAGTTTTTTGAGTAAATGTCCCTTTACATTTGCATAAATAGTTTCTCTGCAGCCAAATGATTCCTCTCTGGAACGTCCCCCTACTCCATTTCCTTTCCCAAAGGAAAATCACGGAAACCATGTCACTGTCTTGGCTATGACTTATCTCCCAAGCCCTGAAAAGTCAGATGGCCACCCCTGTACCAAGCAAAACCTTCCTGAGCCAGAACCACGATCAAGTTCAATTATGAAAAAGTGGGACCTCATCTGAAGGCCTTTCACCTGTGCTCTATCTACTAGAGCAGCTACATAGCCCATGACTTGGAATCATGACACCAGTGTGGCACTTCTCTGTCTTGGGCTTTTGCCTACTCAGTGGTGTTTGGATCATCACACTAATGGGATAAGGTACGAATCATACCCCTTGATTTCCTTCTTTTCATAAGAAAGTGGTTTAGAGTAGAGAGAAGAAGTGTCTCTCAGGACAGAAGTCATTTGGGCCGTGGCCATTCCTCCAGCAAGGATGCAGCTGGGCTCAGGCTTGAGGCCTGGCTTTGGTGGAGAAGAGTACCTGGAGGCGGGGCTGGAGAAGAGGTTTGTCCTTTTGGTTTTGATTATTTTGTTAGATTGCTTTTGCTTATTTGTTTCCTCACATTTTTAACAAACCTGTCTGGCAAGGTGTGTGCCAGGAGCCCATTGGACTCAGTCTTCCTAAAGGGGATGCTTGGCATTGTGAATAGGATGAAAGTGACCTTCCAAACTCCCTGCATATGATGGGACGGAGAGCAGAAGCATCACTCACATTCTTCTACCAGGCTCTAGACTTGGATCTTTGAGGCCAAGCCCTGGTCAACTCAACCAGTGGCTACCATCTGTTAACTGTTCAGAGACAGTCCTGATATGAACCACTGGGGAGCTGCTAGCCAGCCTGTAGAGGGACTTGGGGTAAAGCAATCTCTGTTGTCATACTATATTTGGCCAAAGGCACACTAAAAGGGTAGTGACTTTGGGTGATGAGCCTGTCTCCCCCTGTACGTAGCATGTTCTTTCTGTGTGCTTGGTGACCAGCTAGCTACAAGTGATGTCATTGTCAGGGATGTGCTAGGCCACGTAAATAATCCCCTTCGGCCAGAAATGTGTGAGTTTGTGGTTTATATGAGGCAAGGCAGTGAGGTCTGGTCCTAGGGAAGAAGCCAAGCAAACTGCAAAAGGATCATTTCCAGATGTGTTCTGTTTCAGCATAGAGTCTGCTACCTCATGCAGTCAGGCTCGTGCCCCCACGACAAAAGGCTCGCTGAGTCTTCAGCGGGCATTGGCTCTTGTTCTCCTGGCCTATGTTCATTTATCTGCTTTAACTTCAAGCTGACCTGTTGTTCTCTTCCTTGAAATCCCTAGGAGTTTATAAGCAGATAATTATGAAATTTAAATAAGCATACAGTTGCAAAATAGGGGGAAAAAAGGACCAAGACTCAGACCTTAGGCCAGGTTGTAGGTTGCCACAGATCAAAAACAGGCTTCTCCGTACTACACACAGTGGGACTGTGTCTGACTGGGGGCAAGTGGCTTGCCCTGTTCTGTTTCGTGGTTGAGCAACCACACTTGACCTTTTCTGGCATAGAAGTGCCTTTTGGCCTCAAACTCCCGACTCTTTGGAACGCTAGCAATTTAGAAAGTGTTATCTCTTCAACTCACTACCTGAAGGAGCAACAAAATCCTAATGGCATGATTAAAAAACATACAGCTAAGGCAAAAATGCATCAAAGGATGAATAAATCCTAAGGTGTGCAGTAAGTTCAGGACGAGATGGTTTTATAGCAAAATGTCCAAGGCCCAGCCACTCTTGCCAGATGTTTTCATGTAGCACCATGCAATTTAAGGACGGGCATCTTGTTGCTATCTCCAAAGCTGCCTTAGGCCATTTGGGCAGGCAGTGTCTATTGGGTGTTTGCTTTATGAAAGGCATGGGATTAAGAGCTGAGTGGGGAGAGACAGAAAGGAATCTAAAGATCCCGTTCTTGTACTCACCGAGTTTGCAATCTCATTGGGAGCTATCCTACAGGTCAAACCGTTTAAAGGTAGTTCTCTGAAATCTTAAACTACAAAGTACTAGTAGTACCAGGGGGTGTCATGGAGGAGAGGGACCGAGACCATGAAAATCCATCCATCTTGTCTGGGACATTTCTTAAACATATTCTGTGTGAAGATGCATCCAACTTAACTCTAGGAAACAAACTGGGGGTTGCTGGAGGGGGTGGGGCTTAGGGGGAAGGGGTAATTGGGTGATGGACATTAGGGAAGGCATGTGATGTAATGAGCATTAGGTGTTATATGCAACTGACGAATCATGAAACTTTACATCTGAAACTAATAATACACTATATGTTAATTAAATTTTAAAAAAAGATACACATCCAACTAAGTCCAGGATCTAGCTGCATGGATGTGAATGTCACATGAGGGGCTCTGATCTGCTTAGCTGCTCAAACACCAATGGTGTGTTGTGAGATGTTCCATCATCATCACCTGGGGACTTTCACTGATGAGGCTATTAACCAAGAGCTCCATGTTACCAGCTTCTTTTCTCTTTGAAGTCTTGTGAGGGGAGAGTCTATTCCTTGCCTCATTGTGATTGGATAACATCATTATACACCAATAAGCTGTTGTCACCCTTTTACCAAGAATGTGTGGGAGGTTAGTGTTCTTGTTGGGCATAAGGGTAATCATATATCTGAACATATGTGCTTGGGAGAGAGTATATGTATATATGGTAAAGGGTGTGGATTTGAACACTTATGTACATTTCCTGTGACAGGATAAATGGCCCCAATAAAATGTGAGTATTTTAATTTTCAACACTAGTTCCCATGTGGCTTTCTAGTTCTTCCTGTGTTCTTGGCTGTCAATTTAAGGTAACTGGCACATATGGGCCTTGGCCTGTTGATTCTGGCCTCGTGAGCCAAGCAGCTAGGCTCCCAGGAGGTTCTGTTGATTTAACCAAGTGAATAACATGTTTTGCCTCTTATTTTTTAAAGTACTCTTTCGTTAAAACAGCTAATCACATGCATTTTCTAAAACTTTATTGCCGACTCTTAAAGATGGCTGAATTTTAGAGCAGTAATTAAGAAAACAATTAAGAACCTATGGGGTATTATGCTAAGTGAAATAATTCGACAGAGGAAAACAAATACCGTGTGATTTCACTTATATATGGAATCGGAGAAACAAAACAGACGAACAAACAAACAAAGCTCATAGAGAGAGACCAGATTGGTGGTTGCCAGAGGGGAGGGAGGTGGGGGTGGGAGACATGGGTGAGGGGCATCAAGAGGTACAAACTTCTGATTATAAAATAAGTCAGGGAGATGTACAACATGGTATCTATAGTCAATAATATTTCCCTGCATATTTGAGAGCTGCTAAGAAAGTAGATCTTGAAAGTTCTCATCACAAGAGAAAAAATGTGTAATTATGTATGGTGATGGATGGTAACTAGACTTATTTTGGTGATCCTTTCCCAATGTAAACAACTAAGAAGTCATGTTGTACATTTGAAATTAACATAATGTTATATATCAGTTATACTTTAATAATAATAATAAAAAAAAGAACATCATGACAGATCAGAGTAGACTTTGAGAAACAGTAAGGAAAAGAAAAAAAGAATGTATGGGCCAAGTGGTGAATCCATTTAACAAACGTTGGCGTATTGGTAGGGGATACTCCATGAAACTGGAGAGACAAATCTATGTATATGGAGTTTGTTACCCAGAGGAGATAGAATAGGCCAAAATGAGAATAAATTAAAGTTTGGATTGGTTCTTGGTTTGCAGGTTGATAGGATATTGAGGAAAATGAAGATCGGACATATATGACTGCAACATTTTTAAACAAGAAAGGCGCTAAGGTTTCTGTATCACTCCCCCAGAAAAAATATTCCTTAGGATCAAGTTGGGAGAAAGAATGAAGGACTGACCTAATTCAGTATAGGAGGACCTTTGTATGGGGCAGACAGCAGCTCTCTTCATCAAGGTCTGTGTAATATTACCGTGACTTTGTGAAGACAACTGACCTCCAGTCAACGGAATAACTCTTACCCCGCTTACTTCCAGCTCAGTGAGGACCCACAGTGGGGAAGGCCTGCCAAGTCTGTGTGACTGAAGTGGCAGTGAGAAAAGCCTAGAGACTAGAATAAGGGAGAGGAAAGCCCCGTCACATCGTCTTCTTAACAGACCACTTCTGGAAGGATCTTTCTAGAAAGGCAAGTTGGAGTGCCAGTGATGTTACAACTTTGAGAAATAATGCCCAAATATTTATATATCCTTTGTCCATGTTCTAGAATTCTCCAAGTGGCTACATTTGTTATCTCACTGAGCCTCAATACAAACCTATAATGTAACATTATCCCCATATTGCAGGTAAGAAAACTGAGGCCCAGGGAGGGTAACAGGCAAGCCAGGAGGTGGAGCCTCCAGAACTTAAATATGAGCTCTCTGGTTCCGGGATAGACAATTTTCTGCTATATCATGAACTGAACTGCAACAAGCCCAGAGGCAGGGGGCCAGGCCTGAGGATTCGGGAAGCCACATTCCAGGAGGAGCTTTTGAAGAAACCGGAGATGCTTGGCCTGAAAGAGAGAGGCTTTTAGAGGGCCCGAGACAGCTGTTTGTCAAATATTTTGAAACCTGTCTTACGGAAGAGGGAGGAGACTTCCTTACAGCTCTGGAAGGCAGATCTAGGACTCATGGATTGAAAACATGTAAAAAGCCAGAGGGTGAATATTAACCCATGTCTGAAACAGTGTCAAGGGTTGAGCCACAGCATTGTGTCCAGCTAGGTCAATGAAACAACGATCCCAGAGCACCCAAGAGCCATCCCAGTGGTCTAAGTAGGAGGCACGGCTGGGGCGTCTGCACATGTGTCTGCAGGGGGAGTTTCACCTGCTTTTGTGGGCTGGCTCTGCGTCTAAAGCACCAGTCCTGCTCAGCTTGGATTCCATTTCCAGTGGTTTCCACTGATGTGGGGGCTTGTCCTGTGGGCGAGCCCTGGCCGGTCAGTCTGGAAAGTTCAGAGTTCACAGCTGACGGCAGACCGCTCCCACTCCTCGACGGGATGGGACAAGGCCCCTCCTAGGACAGGCCACCTTTTAGCTATTTGGGGTTTTCCTGTTCTAGGTCTGTAGATGCCCTGTGGCTTCCCTCTGCATTCTTGCATTTGGGGTTCTTGGGAATATCTCACCACCTAGTTTTGTGGCCGGTGCCGTCCACAGCCAGGTTTCTTGGTTTGCTGGTCAGTAGCTCTGTCTGTGGGTGGGGATTTAAGAAGGTCCAAAGCCTGTGCTGCCCCATCAGAGCCCTCCTGCTGGGACTCTCAGGCCTGTTACAGTCACTTCAAGCTCCTCCTGCTTCGGCTCTTGGGCGAGGTATCGGCTAACTCAATTACAACCAGCTGTCTTAGAAACCATCCTCAGCCTGTAATAAAACAACACTTCTATGAAGGGACTTGGAGTTACAAAATAAGTTAAGCTCTGCTGGAACATAGCTTTAAAAGGAACTCAAGATTTAAAAACAAATACAGGGGATTTTTCCATAGTGAGTTATGGTCCTGGGCTGGGTAAGATATGTCATTTATCCACATTTTGCATTCTTCACCTCGGTAGAGAACAATTCTCACAGTTGGATGTCCGACTCTGTGATCTGTCGGTTTTGCCTGACTAAAGTCACATCATTGATTGATGCCAAATCTTGCTCAATTAAAGGTTCAGTTTTCTTTTGGCCGTTGGCAAATGCAACATTGATTATGGGTTATTAGCATCCACGCCCTCAGATTTCGAATGTACGAGGAGTGTTTGTCTGCATACCAACGATAGCAGCAACAACAGGGCTCCCCCCTGCCTTTCTGTTCTGGAGCACGGACACCAGCCATGTGTCTGACCGGGGAGGGGAGGGCGAGGTGGCATGCTCAGTCAGGGCCTTCCCAGGGAGATTAGAAAAAAGGGATCTTTTCCCAGCCTCCAATTCCCCACCAGCCAGCACCGACCCCCCTCCCCGCCCCCCGCAACTTTCAGGCTAAGAAAAATGGTGCTATTTTTTTTTTTTTAAAGATTTTATTTATTCATTTGAGACACAGAGATACAGAGACAGAGAGAGCATGAGCAGGGAGAGAGGCAGAGAGAGCGGGAGAAGCAGGCTCCTAGCTCAGCCAGGAGCCTGATGCGGGGCTCTATCCCAGGACCCTGGGATCATGACCTGAGCCGAAGGCAGACGCTTAACCAACTGAGCCACCCAGGCGCCCCGAAAAATGGTGCTATTTTGTGATAATATTTGGGTTCTTTAACTTGTCTATTTATTCACTCACTTGTTTGTTTTATTCATTCAGTAAGTATTCTTGAGGACTGGCTTGTGGGGCAAATGAAAACCATAGAGAGGCTATAGAAAGACGAGACTGGGTGAACCCTGTGGGAATGTAGACTCTGTCACAAAAGTTGCCGAGCAGGATATGGAAACTCTGAGCCACACCTTCCTGTCAAGCCCTTCCTCTGAGGTTTTCTGAGGAGGGAGGAGACGTCGGGCTTCATCTGCCAAAGGACTTTACGTTTTTTCACTCACCATCTCCTGCTTTGGGATGGCCCCCTGACCCCTCCACGTGCTCTGGCCTTGAGCTGTGCCTCGATCCATACCACAGCTTTACGAGGATGAAAAGCAGCTTCTCTTCCCCACAGGCTGAGGCCCCCATGTGGGGAATGCTGCCAGGGTGGTGTCCGTGTCCCAGGGCTGCCCCCGCGGAGGTTCCTCACCCCCAGTCCGGAGGGGGCCCATGGGTCTCCACCACGACCCAGGGCATTTGTTTGCTGGGGCTGCTGGAACAAATGACCACAAACTTATATAAAATGCCACAAATGTATTACTTACAGTTCTGGAGGTCAGAAGTCTCACTGGTCTAGGGTCGAGGGGCTGGCACGGGGAGTTCCTTCTAGAAGCCCTAGGGGAGGATCTGTTTCCCTACCTTTTCCAGCTTCTAGAGGCCGTCTGCGTTCCTTGACTCCTGACCGCCTTCCTTCCTCCTCAAGGCCAGCACGGTAGTGTCCTCTCTCCTCTGTGACTTCTGCGTTTGTCTTCACACCCTGTTCTCTGGCTCTGAATCTCCTGCCTCTCTCTTACGTGAGGACCCCCGTGACTTCATTCACCTGTGTGATCCGGGATACTCTCCCCTTCTCCAGGTTCTTAAATGAATCACATCTGCAGAGCCCCTTTGTTTATATAAGGTAACATTCACAGGTCCTAGAGATTAAGAAGGGGAGACCATTATTCTATCTGTCATACTCAGCTCCTTTGTTTTAATCCTTTTTATTTTGATTTTTCTCAATTTTTTTATTGTGGTGAAATACACATGAAATTGACCATCTTAACCCTTTTTAAGCATACAGTTTAATGGTCTTAAATACATTCATAATGTTATGCAACTGTCTCCGCCATCCACGTCCAGAACTCTTTTCGTCTCGTGGAATGGAAAGCCTCTACCCAGCTCCTTTGATCCCCACTAAGACAATTAACTCCCCTGGCCTGGAATTGTCAAAATGATAATAATGAGCACTAACATTTAATGAACGCTTGCCACAAAAATCCCAGGCCTCATAAGGGCTGTAGATACATTTTCTCATTTAATTCCTCGCCAACATCTTAGGTAGTTGAGAAACCTGAAACACGAGAGGTTAAGCCACTCGCTCGGTATAACCCAACCAGGGGCCACCGGAAGCAAGCGATGGCTCCGGATACACGCGGCTTCCCCGAGGTCTGATGGGGACACCAGGGGCCCCACAGATAAAGACTTGTTCCCAAACGGTGCCCGCAGCCGGGGAACTTGAAGGATCTCACATGAAAGGCAGAAGATAAAACTTCTCAGAAGCTTTTGTGGCCAGTGTCAATTAAACACCATTGCTCTAGGAGGTTGCTAATCAGACACTTCCGTCTCAAACATAATGCTGCTGAAGTAAGCAGGACCTCTCTACAAGTTACAGAACCACTGTCAAGCTTGTTAGTGGAAAGTCCCCCCAGCTCCCCCCGTGCGGCTTGCTGCGGACGCTGCTGCTGCAAAAAAAAATGCCTCTGACTGCTTTTTCCAGCCACGGTTTCTAGACGGGTCTCTCATCTCACTGCTTGCTGTTAGCAGTGATGGTCCTGCGGGTCTTCAGGAGTCCAATTTTCTTTCTGGAGGAGAACTAGCAAATCTTCACCAGAACTTGGCAGCCCTGTAATCCAGCTGACTGCTGTGTGAAAGATCGGCCAAGAGATCAGAGTTTAGGGGAATGAAAAGGGCTCGAAGCCATTTGCCCTGAAGAACACGAGACCGTGGAGAATCCAGGAAATGAAAATAAAATGCCCAGTTTGAATAGGGAGCCAACGAGACAAATCTTGTCCCTGGTTCGGTGTTAAATGATGCCCTTAATCCCCAGCTCTTGGGACCTGGTATCTCCGTTGAACTTTGATCAGCCTTGGCTCAGAGTCTTCGCCTTCCCTGCACTGATGTTCAGGGCTGTTTGCAGGCACAGTAAATATTTGTCCTGTCAAACGGCATTTGGCTCTTCACACGTCTTGTTTAAGAGATAAATGTCAGGGATTTCTCTTTTTCTCTTTCTCTTTGGTGGGAACCGCAAGCAGATGTACATACATTAATATCATTCCTACTTCCCTCCCAACTGTGAAGCCACAGATAAAGACTTCTATCTTCAGGGTTCTCATCTCCTGATTGGGTTTGTGTCAAGTCAAAGTGAAGTCACCCCCGCCTCCGTGATATACGTGTCATCAAGAGCACAGCCTGTTCCAGACCAGAAGCAATTTCTGTTCTGACATGTCTCTGTTATTAAAAAGTTAAGGAAAGCAGAGAAGGGAATACAAAGATTAGATCTTTCAAAGATGAAACTACAAAGTTAATGGCACTGAGCCATCTGGAGAGGCAAGGAAATCTGCAGTGACTTTACCCAGCGGGAGATATGGGGACTCCACAAGAAGGCTCGACCAAGAGGAGGAAAAAGAAGGGGGAAAAAAAAAAAGAACACTTTTGCCCTATAGATATTATGTAAAGATTACAGGGATAAAGGGTAATAATCAAGTAGAAGGGAGCAAGCATTGCAGTAACGGAAAACCATCCCCTTGATCACTGCTGCAAATTAAAAGAACAGAATTAGAAATGATGACTTCATACTTTCCTAACTACATATTCATAAATGAATGGCAAGTGATGCATGGGGAAGTGGGCAAGGGGTCCTTTTGTGTATGCTTATAGGCAACCGGGGCAATGATTCTGATTGGTTTTGGGGAGCTTTTTTTAGGCTGGGGTAGGGGGTGTGGTGAAAAGCAGTGAGGAAACGTCCTGATCTTGGAGGAGGGGGTTATGTGCTTGCAATAGTCATACTATGCTTGCTGCCACTGGGGCAAGTCACCTAATGGTAATCATCACTCTTGTGAAACTGATGTGCCCTCACCCTAGAGCTAGTCCCCTCATTAAACTGCCTTTAATCGCCCTCTTGGAGTGTGCTATTTCCTTTTAGGATCCTGACCCATACCAAAGGCTATGCTGAGGAAGTGATTTTTAATTGGAAATTAACCAAGGGAAGGAATTGTTGGTGGGGAGGAGAGGGTACTAGGTAGAGAGAACATGTTCAAATTCTGTTGGCTAGAGTGAGCCAGAACACATTTCAGAAACAAGAATGAGGCTGGAGAGATAGGTCAGGCCCCAGGGCCTGGTGTACAGCTGTGTAGGCTGCGTACTGCACAACTTCAAGGGGAGTCTTCACCCAGACTATGATGTGAATGGTGGCCTCTGAAGTTGGGCATCGTGGTAGCTCAGCCAGGGCCTGATCTTGCTGGATCTTATAGACCAAAATAAATAATTAAATTAAGGATTTGGATCTGGAGTCTAAGAGCAAAGGAAAACATTGAAGAGCTTTAAACAGGGTGAGCGTGTGTGTTTATGCATGTTTTCTTATATTTATGTGTGTGGGGGGGATCATACTTGCACTTTAGAACATATCATTGGGCTTTCATTTTTCAAATATTATTCAATAGTCACTCAGGGCAAAAGTATGTGTGGGGAAGACTGATGAAGAGGTCAATATTGTTGACCAAGTGAAAGATGATGGTGGCTCAGAATGATGGCAGGAGGATGGAAGGAAATGGACACACTTAGGACATACGTAACACATAAGCTCAGGAGTACTTGGTGGGCTAGATGTAGAGGGCAGGAGAGGAGGGAGGAGGTGTTGTGAATGGATCCAGATTAATTCTGGCTGCTACAACTGGTTGGATGGTGGTCCCACTCCTGAGCTTGGGAGCACCAGATCAAGACCCACTGAGGGGCTAGGCAGAGAGGTCAGCTGACTTGAGACATCCAAGGGAGTCTCCGAAGTATGAACTGCTACTCAGAGCTGACATGAGATGAGAATGGAAAACTGTCCACTGTGGTTAGCAACTTGGAAATCATTACTAGGCTTTGTGTGCGTTGTTTGGGTGGAGGAAAGAACCAGATCTGGGGTGCCTGAGGAGAGTGAGAGGTGACCAAAGGCAGCCAGCTCTCCAGACCTTTAGCTTTGCCAGGGAGGAGAGAGGGAGGGTGTTAGCTGGAGGAGGAAGAAGGTGTTGGGTGAGACCTTGTTTTTTTAATGGGAGAGCACTTAGGGGAAATCCATTGGAATACAGAGATTGCATGTATGAAAGAGAGAAGGAATCACTGAAACCTAAAATTAAGTCACCCTGATGGTCAGTGGCAGAGCTGGGTTTGAACCCAGGGTCTTGTGGATAGCACACAAAGCCCCGGCCCCTCCTTTAGGCCACACTGCATCTGCCAGGGCGAGTCTCAGCTGCAGGTTTGTGAGATCTGGTGTGTCTGGGGGACCTCACTGGAGGTTGTGGTAAATAGTCCCCTTCTTGTACCTGTAGGATGACATCTCTCCCCTCCCTCCCTCTCTGTCTCTCTCTGTCTCACAAACCCTCCCTGCACAGTCTCAAACTCCTCAGATGCCCTTTATCAAGTACCACAAGACCAGCCCTCAGACAAGCCTGGGCATGGTCCTACTCACTCAGTGATGAGTTGAGCCCCGCCCCCTTCTATGCCTGTCCCACTTCAGCCCGGTTTGCCATCCTAGGACGAGCAACTCAAGTCACAGTGACTACTTTTGCTGAGCTTTCCTTTGGGACTTTGTCCACAATAGAGACAGGCTCATTTTTCACCAACACAAGTTTTACTTCTTTTACACCCTCTGCTGACAAATAATTTCCTTGGGAACAGAAATTGGGACCCAGACTTGACTATTTGGCTTGGCATAGGTCGGGTCCTCGAATGCCCCGTGATCTCTGCTTCTCCCATTTTCCAGTCACTGCTGAGCCTGGGGAAGGATTCATGTTCCGCCCAATAGGAGTTAAGGCCAGATTTGGAGCCTGGTTGGCTCAGGGCCTCTGGGATTTAGACCCATCAAGGCTGGGCTCCTCCTGTTTCCTTTTGTAATCTGCCTTGCAACTTTCCAATTTGAATTTGTTTAATTTGTTACTAGATTGTACAGCCTTGCTTCAAAAGACTTTTTCCATTGTGAAATAAAAAGAGTTTTTAAACTATGTAAATGCTTATGCAAAATGTGTCTTCCCACCCCCAATTCCTCCTTCCTACTCCAATCCCTGCCGCTCAGACTGCTGGGGTTCAGAGGACAGATGAGGTCACAGAGGAGCAGGAATCTGGGGCAAATGTTACCATGACTACCACTTACTGAGCACTTACTCTGTGCCAGGAACCATGCCAAGCCCATTACATGTATTATCTCATTTTCCTTCACAACAATTCTTAGGCTTAGATTATTATTAACATTTTTATTTTCACAGGGGGATTGAGGAACTTGTTCGAGAACACACAGCTTCTGGCAGGGCCAGCTAGCAGCACTGAAATCCAATGCCCAGGAGCACTGTGCTTTCCCGTCAGATGTCTCCTTAGCCAAGTATAAGGATGTTGGGGCTGGAGGGCGGAAGACCCAATAGGGGAAGGTTTGAATCATCTGGATGAGATTCTCTTAGGAGAGCAGGCCTGAGACCTACTACCATATCCTGGGCAGTGGGGAAGGCAGGCTCTGAGGTCAGGAACCTGGGTTCGAATGTTGCTCTGGCCCTCGGGACTGGGCATTCAACCTCAGCCTGTTCCTCACCTATCAGATGGGAAGAACAATAGTAATATCCAACAAATCCCTCTAGCTAATCTGCTTCTCATGTTCGATTCCTTATTTCTAGGATACATATGAGTGTGTGGCACATAAGAAATGCCACCGAAATGGTAAATATTAGTTTCGATTTATACATTTAGCAAACATTTATTGACTACTCAGTTATTTTATTTTACCCGAAAAGCACAGTGCATAGGGCTTAAGGGCTTTTCAAGGATGTTTGATGCCTAAAATACAATTACTAGCTCCAAGACAGGAAGCAAAATTAATAAATGTTGACATTGAGTGTGTCTACTAAACTAACATTCCATCAGCCAGTTGACTGTTGACAATTTAACTCTTTTCCAAACACATGTATAAATAATAAATATAATCGTTTACACCACAAGAACAAAGTGAAGAATTTAACATGTTAAAGGATAATTTTTTAAAGATAAAACCGTGACAGTCATATAAATATACAAAGTGAATATGTCAAATATTTTATTTAATTTATTAACTAATGAGGAAATCTACAAGATGTTACAACTGCTTCAAAGGAGAATTCAAAGAGCAGAGACCTATGTGGGTCATGAAATGAACCCACAGATACAAGCAAAATTGCCTTTTTCCAAGGGTGACTGGGCGGCTCAGTCGGTTAAACATCTGCCTTGGGCGCAGGTTGTGAACTCAGGGTCTTCAGATTGAACCCCCTCCCCACCTTGGGCTCCCTGCTCAGTGGGGAGCCTTCTTCTCCCTCTCCCTCTGCAACCCCTCCAACCTCAGCTCATGCTCTCTCTCTTTCTTTTTCTCTCTCAAATAAATAAATAAAATCTTAAAAAAAAAAAAAATCTGGCTTTTTCCATACTGGTGGGGTGGGAAGAGATCAATTGTTCCTCCATCAGATAGAATTAATTTGCATGTTTATAGATAACAATTATTTGCCTCGTTATCATTTTAAAAAATAACAGAATTGTAAAATAGTTCTAAGATGATGAAAGGTTTAAATTACATAGAATCAGATAAACCAAAATGGTGTGCTCTAGATTATACATAGTTTGCCAACCAATACAGCCAGCAATTTTTTGGGTACTCTTTTGGTACATTTCTCTTTTTCCTTTTTTTTTCCTTTTAAAGATTTATTTATTTATTTGAGAGAGAGAGAGAATGGGGAAAGGAGGAGTGGCAGAGGGCAAGGGAGAGAAAGTCGCAAGCAGACTCCCCGCTGAGTTCAGAGTCTGACTTGGGGCTCAGTCTCACCACCCTGAGATCACGACCTGAACCAAAACCAAAAGTTGGATGCTAAACCGACTGGGTCACCCAGGCCCCCCTCTTTGGTACATTTCAAAGTCTGTCATAATTTTTTAGATAGTCTCTCCCCCATTCCTCGTGATTATGGAATCTCAAGAAAAGATTATTCTTTTGGGGCGCCTGGGTGGCTCAGTCGTTAAGCGTCTGCCTTTGGCTCAGGTCATGATTCCAGCGTCCTGGGATCGAGCCCCGCATC
>NC_138377.1:31247807-31276392 GCF_054177405.1 Leptonychotes weddellii | reverse complement strand
AAAATCTTAAAAAAAAAAAAAAGAATAATCTTTTTTTTTAAATCTTTTTTTTTTTAAGATTTTATTTATTTATTTGACAGAGACAGAGACAGCCAGAGACAAGCAGGGGGAGTGGGAAAGGGAGAAGCAGGCTTCCCGCAGAGCAGGGAGCCTGACGCAGGACTTGATCCCAGGACCCTGGGATCATGACCTGAACCGAAGGCAGACGCTTAACAACTGAGCCACCCAGGCACCCCAAGGAAAGATTATTCTTGACCACAAAATAAGATTAATTTCTTTTCCATTCTTTTTTAAATTTATTTTGAGAGAGAGAGAGTGTGAGCAGGGGGAGGGGCTGTGGGAGAGGGAGAGAGAATCCCAAGCAGACCCCACGCAGAACTTGATATCAGGACACTGAGATCATGACCTGAGCCGAAATCAAGAGTCCCATGCTTAACCGACTGAGCCACCCAGGTGTCCCAAGATTGATTTCAATTAGGTTTCGCTTGACTGGCTTGATTCTTTACATAAAAGCAGCAAGGGTATGCATAAACATATAGACTTCCTTAAGTTTGCTTTGCAAATCTTGAGCCATATAGTATTGAACAACTGCTGATGTCATAAAATTAACTTCTGTCTGGGAATTTTCAAAAGGAATCTCAGATGGATTTAAAAGCCTGCACTATTTACTGTCTTGAGACTAGGAAACCAATTCTAAAAAACGGTCTCCACCAAATTTCACTGCCATACCTATGAATTTAGGTGAATTCTCTCTTCTTAAGTTCCCTAAATACCCTATGGTTCCTGGTCGGCTAGGAAGTGGCCTTCCTAACCACCTGAAAAGCCTGGGACACTGCCAGCCAGGAACCAGGCCACCTTTCCTGAGAAGGTTTTGTAGACCTTAGTTCCATAAGTCCAGCCAACCTTTGTTTCATAAGACGAAGTGGTGGGCGTGTCTGACTACACGGGCATGACCATTGTCAGAGACGGCGCTTCAGAGAAGGTCCATGTTGCACACTCAACTTGCCCAATTATATCCTGGTAGTAGGAGGGCTGCCAGCCATGCAAAGAACCTTATTGCTGTGAAAAGTGAGGAGACTCTTTAGTGTTTCTTGAGTTCTGGGGACCCAATGAGAATCAGATATCACTTAAAATCTATTTCTGTTTCCAAAAGCAGAACTTACTAAACTGTTGTGTGTTATAGAAGTATAAAAGGAAAGAGAAATGGCTTTCTCATAGATCCAGAAAATAGAACCTTAGAAAAGATGAGCAGTATTCCAGATAACCATACTAAAATTTTCCTTTTCCGAGTATTTAGTCCTATAGTTAATTCTTGTTCTACTGGATCTTGGGTTAGCAGTCCTGCGAAGCCATCTGCTTCGCAACTGGAAGGAGTTCTGGAAATCTTGACTCGGGTCACTGGTACAGTCTGAAAGTTGTCTAATGGATGTGGCTTCATAAGACTGTACCTAAGAGTCTATCGTTTGAAATGTCAATCAATTGAAGTACCTGGTAAAGTCCTTTTCAATGAGACTCTGAGGCTGTCCTTTGTTCAAGACATGAAGTCTGGCTCTTCCCTTATCTCATCACCTCAGGGAAGCTTTGGTTTAAAACAAAAACCGTTTATAGATAACAAAGATTTAGACTGGCTGTGGTTAATCTATCACTGATAATTTTGAAATGAAAAAGGTCTCATGACTTGCAAAACAAAGATAAAATCAGTAAAAAAATTTAGACAAACATCTCTAAAGATGTAGGCTAAACTTCTTTCCAAAGAAGCCAGTGAACGCTGCATTTGGTTTATCAGAATGTATGAATGTAATTTTTATAAAGGAAGATAATTTTGAGGTATAGCATATAATGATCCTGAGACATAATATACACAATATACCAAGAGTGCACCAAGAATATCAAGTAAAGAGAGTCAATAAATCTGGATCTTATTTTTATTAAAAATATAAATGGGCATTTACATTGCCATTTATATGCCCATATTCCATAGGTAAGATTCCATGATGTATATTTCCAACTGAGAACCAATGGCCTAGAAGCCTCTAGATTCAACTTAAAGAAGTAAGGTTTGACTAAGTATTTCAAATAATAACTAAATTTATGACTGATAACACCACAGTGCTGTGGCCTAATATATTAAGCAAAGCATCTGCAGAACACTAATATATATAGGAAAACTTGAAAGGAACTATTTCTTGAGTTTTTTTTGTTTTAAAGATTTTATTTATTTATTTGAGAGAGAGACATACAGCGAGAGAGGGAACACAGGCAGAGGGAGTGGGAGAGGGAGAAGCAGGCTTCCCGCTGAGCAAGGAGCCCGATACGGGGCTCGATCCCAGGACCCTGGGATCATGACCTGCGCTGAAGGCAGACGCTTAACATCTGAGCCACCCAGGCGCCCCTATTCTTGAGTTTTGATCAGTGTTTCCCCTGGGGTGAAAACATAGAAAGCCAGAACACTGACAAATTTCCAGGGATGTCCCACAAAGCATACACTTACTGAAGTATTTATTTTAGTACCATTTTATTTATACAAATTTAACCCAGGGCAGGCTGAGCGTTTCTGCTGACAGTTCTTCCCACAAAACTGTCACTATAGTCACTTATCAAACCTAATTTTTTCTAGGACTTTTCTTTTTATAAAGTAAAAGAAAAAATAACTTTGTGAGTTTTTCTAGGGGTTTTCTGGAAACTCTCAAAGATGGTTTTAAGTATAGAAAACATCCTGACAGTTTTGGGTTTTTTCTACACTTAGGATCTCATTTTGGGAAGGCACAATTTACAAAAGTTGTCAGAGGAGTTTGGACAATTGATTAAAATAGGCTCACAGATGTCTGAGAAAAAATATTTGGTTACCTATTTAATCAAAGTGACAGTAAAATATTTTTAAAAATCCACATGGATGGCAATGCAATTGGAAAGAAACTTACCTCTTTCATAAAAGGAAATTTAGGGTTTTTTCTCTTTAAATAATCAAAAACATAATAAAATCCACATAAAACACAGAAAATTATTCCAGTAAGATACAGAATCTTATCTCACTAGGCAATTTACACAGAAAGGAAAAAAAAAATCACCATTCATATTGTAAACAAAGTTATTCTCAATAAACCAGATAAACAAACGCATCAAAACAGAGTGAAATTTGCTAAGATTTTAACACATTTCATAACTTCTTTTCAGACTCAGGTATTATTAGCAAAGCTAAATAAAATTCACATTCTGAGTTTTTCCTTTCATTATCTTCTTTCATATTCTGGAAGAAATTGACACTTTGCATTAGTATAGATCTCAGGGGATCAAAACAAACATTTTTATAATTCCGAGATGTCATTTATGTAAACATGCAATTTGTTCATTACTACCATCCTCAAATTAAATAATAGACAAATATTCTTAAAATTCTCAGTTTTTTTTTTAAAGATTTTATTTATTTATTTGACAGAGAGAGACACAGCGAGAGCAGGAACACAAGCAGGGGGAGTGGGAGAGGGAGAAGCAGGCTCCTCGCTGAGCAGGGAGCCCAATGCGGGGCTCGATCCCAGGACCCTGGGATCATGACCCAAGCCAAAGGCAGCCGCTTAACGACTGAGCCACCCAGGTGCCCCAAAATTCTCAGTTTTAATTGCTAATATGACATTGATAGTTATAACCCACATATGCAGAAGCCCTTTGGGGTCTGGAGACCAAGAACACTGAGGACTGATGCTTTAGGATAAAACTACTCTTTTTCTTTGAAAAAGCAAAACATTTGTGCAGTTGGATTTTTCTGTCACTATTGCTCCTAAGTGTAATTGCAACCACTCATATAAATTATAACTTTTAACCAAAGCCGCTAACTTCTCACTCATAGAGAAAAGTGTGTGAGGGGTGATAACTGAGAACTCTCTGGCCATATACCAGCATGACAGCAGACTAAAAAATCTCATGAGTAAATATACTTTTGTGTAGCCATGATTTCTCTTTTACATGTTCTTAAAGTAGCAAAAATAAATATGTGCACTAACATGACCCATAGATAGCCCCTCTAGAGCATATAATTAATTAATTTTGTGTTTCAGTATTCTATCTTATTTAGGAATTATCTTAGATAGACGATGACTATCCATTAATTAACTCAATTTAATACCAGCTCAAGGTTTTAAGCTACCTAGGAATCTTGGAAGTCATCTTCAAACCAGCATGCTACAAAACAATTTTTCTTGAAATAAAATTATGAAAATCGTAGTTCAATTTTGTTGAACACAAATTTACATTTTATAAGAGTATTGTTAGCTTATTTAATCAGTAACCTGTATAACCACAGGAAAAAGTACACCCAAGCAGAATAAAATGTATGTTTTTATTATGCTCAACACTGATAAACCAAAGAAGGCATAACAGTTCTACTAAACCACACATATTGAATTAAATTTGTTTGCTAAAGGTTTACCTTAATTATATGAACTTGTATTTTCAAAATGTCTCTGAGTTAGTTTCTGTAAGGATTTTTTAGTGTAGCACATTTAAAGAATTAGAAATTCAATCCCCTTGTATTAAAATTTTAGGAATATTTGATTTATATAAGCACATTTTTTCAAGTCAATTAGAGTAGAGATTTTTAAGATAATTGATAATTTATAAAGACTGTCTCAAGGTAGGAATATTTCACACTTACACTACAAGAGTTAAAAGCCTGAATTATGGACACATAGACATACAGACACAAAGTGAGCTTAGAGTTTCAAGTCTACCGTTTTTGCCACAGGTTGAGACATATGGGGCATAGAAACACAAACACTCACTGGTCCAGATATCAAAAAGCTGTTTTCCTTCTTGGTGGGTGCAAAATTCTTTGAACTCAAAATAGACAAATCGACAAATAAGACTAACCAACCCAGATTCTCTATTATCTCTTCACAAAACAGAAAATATATTTCTATAATTTATTAATCCATTTACAGAGATCATTAAATGATCAGACTATAAAGTCAAATTCCCAGTCATTGCTTCCACCATTGGGAAATAACTTCTCAGCCATAAATAAAACACATAAATGAAAGAAAACAAAACAATACACAAAACTGGTAGAGAGGAAAATAAAAACTGGAGAGACTGAGTCAACAGAGTTCTATCGCTACTTCAGGTTCACCTCTGGGAGTCAAGAAGTGACATACCTGGGCTTCAGCTGCCCATAGGATGCACTTCTCTGACAATATGATTTCTCTTGCTCTGTCAGGTGAATCCACTGGGCACATTGGTGGTAGATCTCTAAAGCTGATAAAGAATAACTTTTTTAAAAAGATAAGATCATGACTTTCAATTATAAAATGAACACGTCAATAATTTTATTTAATTCATTAATTAATAAGGTAACAGGTAAGATGTTATGACAGATTCAAAAGAATTTTCAGAGACCAGAGACACATATAGATGTTTACATGAGTTTACAAATAAACACAGAGAGGGAGGGGAAGTGAACTGTCCCTCTACCAAAGTATATTTTCATGTTAATAGACCAGAATAATTTGTATTGTTATCAGTTGTCCAAAATTTACAGACATGTAAAATAACTCAAAGACCATGAGAGGTATAAAATCTATAAATCAGATAATCTAGAAGGGTATGTTTTGTTACTCAACTTATAGATTTCCATTGAAGATATACCATAATTTCTTTTTTCTTTGGTTTATTTCAAAGTCTTTCAAGAACAAAGCTCAAAAGCATAAAAACTACAAAGGTCATACAAATACTCAAAAAAATTTTACAGCAAAACAGTTCCATTAAATGTGGGCTATAAGTACATTTTAACACATTTGACTCGATGTGAAGTGGAATGGGGTCTCCCAAAGTGGAAGTGCCTGGGATCTATGAAACTCTCCTTGGTGTTGATTGGGTACTAGTACTGTGTGAAGTATGGAAGCTTACTGAGAAGAAAGGAGATGTGGACCAAGCCTTCAAGGAACACTCCATCATGGTGTACAAAAACCAAGGAGATAAGCATGTAAATTAATTTTAGATATCGACATGCACAAGAAAATGAATTGAGTTCAGTAAAAGACGATGGTGCAGAGGGACTGTGACTCACTAAATACAGTGGTGTGGCCGACATTGGTGCTTGCTGACCGAGTAGCCATATATCCATCTCTTTCTTGAGATTAGCTCCCCAATTTTTTTCAGGTATCAAGTCTCAAGGTGTGTAGGGAAAGTAGGCTCCTCCCTCAGTCAGGCCCTGGTCAAAGCCATTCGTGATAATTCCATGACCACAGACGTTACTCTAATTGGGGCGTGATTTTCTCCCTTTTAGATTGTTGCCTACCTTTAGTGGTGCCATTTTCCAAATCACTTTCTTTCTTTCTTTTTATGAACCTGTTTTAAATTGTGAAAACACACACACATGCACACACACCACACACTGAAAAATACACAAAACAAAAAAGTGAAGAATAGCTTTTTCTAAAATGAACATCCATATAACCATGACCTAGGTAATAAAACATTGCTAGCAGTGCCCAGTCCTTCTATATGTCTTTGCCTGCTGGCATCCCTCCTTACTGTCAGAGGAAATCACTGTCCCAATTTTGCGTCATCCCATCTAGCGTTTTCTTTAGAGTTTTACCACCAATGTGGGCACCACATTGCTGGCAAACCGTAATTTGCTAACTCTCATTGCTATATGGCAGAGCTTCTCAATGCATTTTGGTCTCAGGACCCCTTTACACCAGTAGAAATTACTGAGGACCCCAAATACCTTTTGTTTATGTGGGTTATACCTATCCATGTTTACTGCAGTAGACATTAAAGTAGGAATTTAAAAATATTTGTATTCTCATTCATAAATAACTCATCCTGAATAATTCATCAAAGAGCTAAACATAGAATTACCATATGACCCAATAATTCTACTCCTGGGTATATATGCAAAAGAACTGAAATCAGAGATTCAAACAGCTACTTATATACCAATGCTCACTGCAGCATTTTTTGCAATAGCCAAAAGGTGGAAGCAACCCAAATGTCCATCAATAAGTGAATGGATAAACATAATGTGCTAGATACTCACAATGGAATATTATTCAGCCCTCAAAACGAATGAAGTTTGATACATGCTATGACAAGGATGAACCTGCAAAACATGTTAAGTGAAAGAAGCCAGACACCAAAGAACAAATATTGTGTAATTCCATTATACGACATATCTGGAAAAGGCAAATTCATAGAGACAGAAAGCAGGAGGGCACCTGTCACCAAAGGCTAAGGGAGGAGGGAAATGGGGAGTTATTGCTTAATGGGTACAGAGTTTCTGTTTGGAGTGACGTCATTAGCGTCACAAAATTGCACACTTAAAAATTGTTCAAATGGTAAATTCTGTGTTAATACATGTGTTAGCACAGTAACAAGCAGAAAATAATAATAAAACCATTACATGTTAAGTAATATATTTTCTTGAAAAAATAACTATTTTTAAAAATTTGAAAAATTATGAGAAGAGTGATATTGTTTTACATGTCTTTAATAACTGGTTTAAAAGAAAGCAGTGAAATTCTCACATCTGCTCCTTCATTTAATCTGCTGTGGTATCTTGGCTTGGTTGAAGTATATGAAGAAAAGCTGGCTTCACACAAAAATGTAGTTGGAAAAAAGAGGAGTAGTTTAATAGCTTTTGCATATAATTGTGGATATTCTTCTTTGATATTACACCAGAACTTGACAAATGAGAGTTTCTTAAAGGTTATTTGCAATGTGGAATCTGAAATTACATTTTTGGGTCTATCTTGCTCTTTGAGTGGATCTCTTACCTATGCATGATTTCATAGCAGAATGCATTGATCATTTAGAATACGTTGGTTCACAGAGTCATGCAGCTCCTCCAAATGATATATTTCATTATGCAGTATCAAAAATCACATCAGTAAATATCACACAAATCTCATCCAAAAATCTTTAAGTTTTGGGAAACATATAGTGATGGGTATAAGCTTTCAAAAATTCTAACTTTTGCTTGAAACCTTGGATTTCATTATTGGTAACAAGTACTGTCATTTTCTCCCCTAAGCTCACTTTGTTAATGCTTGAGAAAATATCTGCCAAGTTCTCAAGTCTGAATAACCATTTTTGCATGTTGCCTGGTTGTTTTTGTTTTTTTTTCCAAATAAAAACTGGTGTTTTATGAGAAAAAAATGTATAGTTAAGCTCACAATTTAAATATTTGCACAAGGGCTTTTCTACAAGGCAACCATTATACTTGGCATGCAGCAAAAGTGCTTTTTGTGCATGCCTCCCATTTTGTCATACTGAATATTAAAAAAAAATTAACCCTTTTGGAGGGAAATTTGGCAACACCTAACCATAACATATGCGCTTACTTTTGGTTCAATAATCCTATTTCTGAAGACATACCTCAACAATAAAAAAATGCATATGAACAAGTTTATTTATTATAGCATTGTTTATAACTGTAAAAAATATAGAAACAACCTAAAGGCCTCTACAGAGAATAGTGGTTGAATAAGCTATGGCACATCTCCAAAATGGAGTACTATACAGCTGTCTAAAAGAATGAAGAAGCTGTATTAGAACTGATTTACAGGATATACTGCTAAGAGAAAAAAACAAAGCGCAAAAGAGTATCTGTAGTATGCTACTCTTTGTGAGAAAGTAAGGATACAAGAACACACATAATAAACTTAACTGTTTAAAAATGGAAAACACTGAACAGGAAGGGGAAGAAGAAAATCCACCCGCACAATTCTAGAAAGCAGTGACGCCAGTCGGATTTGTTAAGGCCAAAGACAAAAGGAACAGCATGCAGTTACTGTATTCTAGTTAGTAAATCTGTTTCTCATGGGGGTATGTTAGCAATTCTGCAGCTACTTTATGTTTCTACTAGGATTGAATAAATAAGTGTAGATAATGAGAATCAGATTTCTCACTGTTGGAGAAAGAAGTTGCAAATAAGGAATGCAGAAATACTGGAATAAGCCTTGTGGTTATTTTGGGCCGGAATCAGAAGTATTGCTAGGAACTCATGATTTTTTAAACATAAATACAGATAGAAAGATATAGATATGAATATAGATGTGTCTTTAAGTGTGGTTTCATCCTAATTCTCTATGTTGAGAGGGCCCCAATAATAATGAGTGCATTTAGTTTCCAGATTTTTGTTTCTCTAATAAAAGAAACCAGTATTATGTGGGAATAATGGTAGATCACAGGATTTGGGCATAGGAAATGCAAAATGAGCTTGGAACATTTTGTGGTACCAGAAAAAAGAGGTGTGCATGAAAAGGGATAGGGATATATCAAAAATATACAGGAACCCACCTGAAGGAACAACCAATGGCCAAATTTGGGACAATTTGAGCAACAAAATAAATAATGATAAAATAAATAAATAAATAAGAACAAACAGCTTTTTTCTTTTTCTTTCCTTTTTAAGATTTTATTTATTTATTTGCCAGACAGAGAGAGAGAGAGCACAAGCAGGGGGATCGGCAGGCAGAGGGAGAAGCAGGCTCCCTGCTGAGTAAGGAGCCCAATGCAGGACTCCATCCCAGGACCTCGGGATCATGACCTGAGCCGAAGGCAGACACTTAAATGACTGAGCCACCCGTGTGCCCCTGAACAGCTTTTTCTTACAGAACAACCCTATACCATTGAAGGAGGTAGAAAGAAGGAGAAGAAAAGCATTCTTGAGAAACTAGGCATGGCAGGCAGAGAAATCACCCCCCAATGATGTTCATGTTCATGTCCTTGCCTCCAGAGTTTGCAAATATATCACCTTACATGGCAAAGAGACTTTATAGATGTGACTAAATTAAGGACTTTGAGTTGGGAAGACTATCCTGTTTTGTCTGTATGGGCCCAAGGTAATTGGAATTAATGTTGCATCTATAAGGAACTTCCTAAAAAATAGAGTAACAGGTTATAAAACTAATGAATTAGTGGGAGGGTCTATTGAGAGGGTAAAAAACAAACAAAAATCTTGATTAATCTTAAAAGAGCAAAAAGAACATGGAACAGATAGGACAACTAGAAAACATAGTAAAATGGTTGTTTTAAATCCAAGGCATGGAATGAACTGAAAAAAGCAAGATCCTGAACTATATGCATCTATTAAGGAATTTTTTATAGGCTTGTCAACACTGTGAATGCTTCTGGAAGAATACATAGGGTTTCACAGACGGTCTCAAATGAAAGGAAGGCTTCTCTTTCATTATTTACCTCTACTTGAAATGTCTGACCATGCGAATGAACTACAGTTCCAATTTTTAAAATGTTAATTAAAATAAATATTTATTGAAGGAATACACTGGATATGAAAATTCCTTGAACAGACATCTTTTTGGTTTAAATTTAGATTTTCTCTTCCCTCTCCCCTGACTCAATCCTCTCTCCCCTTCTTCTCCCTTTCTTCTTTTAATATATTGTGCCCACAAGGGGATTAAGGTGGCTTAATTAAAATATTGCAATTTAAAAAGAACACATTGTACTCTACCCTTTGAGAACTTTATTTCAGGAGCTGATCCTTGGTGGGTTGGCACAGGATTCTGCCTCACCAAGGAATGGGCTGTCTCTGAGCTGGCAGGCAACAGTTTCCTTCTTAGGATAAGCTTGAAATTGTCCTGATTTTGGGGGGGAGAGGAAGAGATTGGTTTCTAGTGACCTTTACCACCAAATTTAAATGTTTGCATGTATTATTATTTTTTTTCATTCAGCAAGCCTTTATTGAATGCATACTGTCAGCCATGGACATGTCAATGTTTGAGGAGGTAAAAGAGAGTTTTATAACCTTAGCTTTTCACCAGTAGGCAATCTTACAGACTGAGACCTGTGATATGGCAGTAAGACAACCAGCATTCCCAGAATTCGTCACTTTCATCTCTCCTTCATGAGACGAGTGGCTATAAAACAGGGTCAGCTAATGATGGCTCATGGCTAAAGTAGACTCAGGGCCAAATCCAGTTCATGGTCAAGTCAGCCCACTGTCTCTTTTTGTAAATAAAGATTTATTGAAATGCAGCCACATCCATTTGTTTATATATTGTCTATGGTTGCTTTCACACTAAAACAGCAGAGCTGAATAGTTATGACAGCAAGTGTATGACTCTCAAAACCTGAACTACTTATTCTCTGGCCCTTTACAGAAAAAGTTTGGTGACCCCTGTTATGAACTCACACAGAGCAAAGAAGAGTCCAGTGTGTCATCTGGAGATACATCCAGAACGAAACCTATCTTAGTAGGGATTGAGAGACAGAAGAAATTTAGGGTCATGTAGTCTGGTGGTCGTTTGAGGATTGAGCCTTGGCGTACTTCAGTGTGCACTCTTTCTGGGAGAGCTCAGACGTTATGACGGTACACACGGGCAGAATAATGGAGTTGGGCAACGATTAAAGCCAGAGCGGGTCCCACCCACAGTTGTTTTTCTTGGCCAGTGGTAAGTGTGAGAGAAGACAGATAAATGTCATAAGTCTACACCCATGGGTGCAGCAGCTAGAAGTATTGGATTTGATGAGCACCTAGCTGCATGAACAAATCATAAAAACATATCATCTGAATAAAGTAGTGCTTATGTCAGAACTGCTTATGTCAAAAAAAGATGCATACACATCAACAATTTACATCTTATTATATCACTTATAAGCAAAAGATCTGCATTAAACACATTGCCTTGTGGGGAGAGGACAAAGGGAGTGGCTGCAGGAATAAGAATGAATCAATCACCTCATA
This sequence comes from Leptonychotes weddellii, assembly GCF_054177405.1. Classification (NCBI taxonomy): domain Eukaryota; kingdom Metazoa; phylum Chordata; class Mammalia; order Carnivora; family Phocidae; genus Leptonychotes; species Leptonychotes weddellii. Next base: position 31,264,691 of record NC_138377.1, on the reverse strand, counting down.
AGACTAGGGGGAGACCTGCCATGGACAGATGATGACCATGTGCCGTGGGCAGAGGAGTTTAACCAACTCAGTCCTCAGCACCTGAGGTCCGGGGACAACAACATAGCAACGAAACAGAAGGAAGGGAGGAGGGAGAGAGAGAGAGGGAAAGGAGGGAAGGAGAGAAGACAAGGAAGGAGAGAAAGAAGGAAGAGAGGGAGGGAGGGAAGAAGGGAGGAAGGAGCAAGACTGAAAGAACCTGGAGACGTATTCTGATTTTGTCATAGCTCTGGCAACTAAATAGACTTGTGACCTTGTGACAGCCATCAAGACTCAGTTTCCAAACAAGTCAGAGTCTGAATGGTGGAGGCAGTGGTGGTGATGGTATGTTGTGTGTGTGTGTGTGTGTGTGTGTGAGAGAGAGAGAGAGAGAAAGAGAGAGAGGTAGGTAAGAAGCGGTCAGAGCCACGGGGACTCCATCCCAAATGAGGTCCAGTTTAGTCTTCAGGGAATGGAGCCCGTCTAAGGTAGGCAGGCTGTAAGAGTCTTAGGAAAGTTGGGGTTCAGGCCCCAGTTGGGATCCACAGCCCAGCTGAGAACCTGCTGCTCTGTCACACGGTGTGGGTCAGGGGAGAACACTCTGGCTCTTTGGACACTCACCTCAGGCATTTTAGGTCATAAACTTAGTCCATTCTGGGGAGTGGGTTCTGAATACGATACTACTACGTTCCTATTGACTCAGACTGAGCAGAACTTGGGCAACAATGGGTTTAAGGTCTTTAGAGGCAATCTTTGGATTCTTTGGGCAAATGTCGTCATCCTTCTGTACTTAATTTCTACAATTTGGGATTATAATACCTGTTCTGACTACCTCATTGGACTGTTTTGCTGATCAAATGAGATGACATATATGGAAAAACCCTGGAAAAATAAAGCACCCCACACCTTAGTTACTAATATATTTAAGCATCTTCTTAGAAAATAATTCCTCCTTCTTATCTACTCCATCAGCTCAGTTTGCTGGAAAGAAAGAAAAAAGGGAGCTGGTAAAATCTCCTAACAGTCAATTTACTCTGAAAGGCTTGAGAGGAAACATAACAGCTTTTGTTATTTTGGTAATTTTCTTCAAAAGGAACATGTATTATTACACCTAATTTCCTCCTTAAATTCACAAACATTAAATCAGTCCTTTCCCATAGTTTTCAAATATTTCTGAGCTGGAGCTCAGGACCGCCCGGTTTACAGCTGGCTCCCAGCGGGCTGCCCGCGCTGCGGACCCCGGAGCTTTGTCCCGTGGTAACCGGTCAGCCTCGCAAACAGGAGAGATGGGCCTGACACTGAAGTTCACGAGTCAGTGGGCTTCGTGGGTAAGGAAAGACATACTAAGACCATAGTTTTCAAAGAATACAATAAATATGCTGGTATCATTTTCTATTATCAAATAATTGAATACGTTTATAAAATACACTGATAATTTGAAAAGTACAGCAAGGCCTACCTAGAGAGTAAAATTCACTTGTAATCCAGCTAACGTTTGGGACACACACACGCACATATATGTTATATATATTATATTCAGCTTTGCAACATCAGGTTCAAACTAGATGTACAATTCTGTCATCTGCTACTTTTCATATACACTATTTCATCACCAGTACCCTTTTATGTTACTAAATTTTCCTCAATAACATGAGTTTTAAGTACCAAATACAATTCTGTCATATAAATGTATCACAGTTGATTGACCTTTCCTATAGTTAGGTTACTTACAGTATTTTTTTTTACCAGGGCGCCTGGGTGGCTCAGTTGGTTAAGCGACTGCCTTCGGCTCAGGTCATGATCCTGGAGTCCCTGGATCGAGTCCCGTGTCGGGCTCCCTGCTCAGCGGGGTGTCTGCTTCTCCCTCTAACCTTCCCCCCATCTTGTGCTCTCTCTCACTCTCTCTCTCTCTCAAATAAATAAATAAAATATATAAAAAATATTTTTTTACCATGAAAAGTAACATTTTCATGAATATTCTTTCATGTACATCTTTAATAACATTGCTGATTATTTCCTAGGATAGATTCATGAAATTTGAATCACTGGGACAAAGTATGCTAAGATTTTTAAGTCTCTTGATACATAGTTCCAAATTGTTTTTCAGAACCACTTTAAGATTATATCCCAATCAGTACCCCAGCATTGAGTGTCATCTTTAAAAACAAAAACAAAAAACAAAACAACCCTTGCCTATTTGAGGAGTGCAGAGAACAAAATGTGAGGAGTGCAGAGACCAAATAGGAGTGTTCTTCCCAGCATCCCTTTGGGGAGCATTCCTGCCCCTATTCCATAATCATTCAGATCAGACCCTAGAAGCATAAACAGTATTCAGCGACGGCACGGATATTGTATGCCTCCATGGGACGGCAACATATATTTTCTTCCTGAAATTGGCTTTGCATCATAAAAAAGGAAAGCTCTCACAATTCATCTTGATGATTTTAGAAAATGTCTTATGCAAACAGCATCTTGCATTCATATTATTCTTCTAGAGGAATCTAGGCTTCATTGAGTCAGGGCTTCCCTCTCAGTGAGAAAAAGCTCTCCAAAGTACACTTTCTTTTTGGATTTGTGGCTCCACACAGGGTCAGCCCCGGGGTATCCTATGCAAATGATGGTATTTCTAACTCAGTGTGTGATAACTTAGGGAAGGAAATCCCGTAGAAAGGCTCGGCGGGACACCCGGTGTGAGCTAGGGAGAGGTGTGATGGGAAACATCGTGTGAGCCCACCAAAAACATGCAGGAGGCAGAGGTAAAAAAAGCGTGTGGAATGAAACAAAACAGCAGGAGGACTGTGTTTTTCAGAGTTTGAGATGTAGTTTCCTTTTAAACAAAAGCAGGTCTTGACATGAAAGACACATTGATTTTCACTGGCTTTGATTGAGGAGAGAGGCAGGGGTGAACTAGAGAAAAAACCCAGAAACCTCTGGGAGAGCAGGATGAAGAACCTACATGCAAAAAAGCCTGGACTCGGGGATTTGGGTTCCAGAAACTTCCAGTGAAGACTTGGTATCTGGTACTGGATGAGGAGGGTGGGCTCCATCTAAGAGCTACCTGTCATTCACCTGTTCACACATTGCTCCTGTTCTAAGGGTCATCATCAGTAGAGTTAAATAGCATTTTTTTCATTATTGAGTACAAAAGTTAAATACCCATGATGGTTGTTTTACTAAAGAGTTATGATGTAGGGGGAAAAAAGCACACTTCAGTTTGGAGAAGAGTGTTTGAATCTCTCTCGGATAGCTATTCCTGGAAAAAAAAAAATAGCTTATTCGTAACTCAAGGCTCCATGTCCCTTTGGCAGCTCCTGGAATTGTTTGCATCAAGACCGGATGGAAACAGCTGGTCTCTAGAGGATTTGTCTGGCAAACTTTACAGAAGAGCTTCTCTGCGTCACCACTGGGAAGAGATGCTGAAGGGGAAAGAAAAAGGCACAAATTAACACTTACAGGCTAACAGAAATACCCCAATTAACTTTCTGTTTTAGCAAAAGTTAAACGTGTGTGCTCCCTAACCACCCCTATAATGAGCTGTCCCAGCCAGCTATTAAGCTATTGTTTCTCCATCCTAACCCACTTTTCTGTATAATATTTAGTGATACTCTGCAGAACACATCTGTGCTTTGCCGGGATGCTCACTGTTAGGCTGCTCAGTAAGGGGCGCTATAGGGAGACAGCGATGCTGGAGAAGGCAGACCCATCATCCCAGCCAGCGAGGCCCCTGGATGCAGTGGGCTGTTTTCTGCAGTGGGCCACCTCTGTGATACCATAGGATTCTCTTAGTGTTCTTTCAGATGCCTAGATAACAACTCTCTATCTAGCTAACAGTTCTTCTTCTTCTTCTTCTTCTTTTTTTTTAAGATTTTATTTTATTTATTTGCCAGAGAGAGAGAAAGAGAGAGAGAAGCAGGCTCCCCGCTGAGCAAGGACCCTGATGCGAGACTCAATCCCAGGACCCTGGGATCATGACCTGAGCCGAAGGGAGACACTTAACCATCTGAGCCACCCAGGCTCCCCTAGGTAACAGTTCTTTATATTAAATTTACTCTGTATAAATAGCTGGTGTGGGGTCTGACTTCTGAGTGACCCATGAGCCTACATAGATCTTCATACACAATGAAACAAGTGGACGGGAAAGGTTCAATCATCTCTCTTTTTGATACAGTGTTGTAGCTTGTTTGTCACTGAATATGAAAGGTTAACCAAAATGTGGTATGTCCACATAATGGAGTAGAATATTATTTGGACATCAAAAACAATAAAGTATTGATACAGGCTATAACATGGATGGATCCTAAAAACATGATGTTAAGTGAAAGAAACCAGCCACAAAAGGCTACATATTATACAATTCCAATTACATGAAATTTCCCAAATAAGCAAATACGTAGAGATAGAAAGTAAATTAGTGGTTACTTTGGATGGGGGTGGGAAGAGGGGGAGGAGATGGACAAGGGAGGGAAATGGGGATTGATTGTTAATGGGATTTTTTTTTAAGATTTTATTTATTTGAGAGAGAGAGAGAGAGCATGAGCGGGGGATGGGAGGAGTGGGGGGAGTGGGCAGGCAGAGGGAGAGGGAGAAGGAGGCTCCCTACCAGGCAGGGAGCCCAACACAGAACTCGATTCCAGGACCCTGGGATCATGACCTGAGCTGAAGGCAGATGCTTAACAGACTGAGCCACCCCGGTGCCCCATTAATGGGATTTTTTATGCTAGATAAAAATGTTCTAAAATTAGATTGTGCTGATGGGTGCACAACCCTGTGAATACACTAAAAACTATTGAATTGTACATTGTAAATGCATGAATTGTATGGTATGTGGATTATATATCAAAAAAACTGTTAAAAATGGCAGGACCAGCCTCTGGAGGCCTATGATTTCTAATACTCGACTTATGTTCTTAGCTGTTCTGTAAATATTTATTGAGACCTAGCGTGTGGTAGAAACTGCGCTAAGTATTGGGGATATAAAGATTAGTTGGACACAGTTCTCATCCTCAAGAAGTTTATAATCTGCTAACAAAAACAGGTGTAGCCAAATAATCCATGCCAAGTGATATGGCATATAATGGTGCATGTTTCTGGTAGAAAGAAGAGCTATTTCAACTTTTCTTTGATGGCTGGACATTGAGGGAGTGCTGATCAGAGAAAGTGGTAGAGCAGTGAGTCCTAAGAGGTTGTGTAGGAGTCTTCCAGGTGCGCAGAGGGAAAGGGCATTGCAGACAGAGAAGCGAGCGCAAAGCGTGGAGGTCTGAGTCAGCACCGTGCATCTGGGAAGCTAAGTGGTTCCACAGGCAGAAAGCCAAAGCCGGGGGAGGATGGCAATGGAAGGACAGCTGGGCTGGAACCTGGGCCCCTAGTTGTTGTGTTTTTTTTTTAATCTCAACAATCCTGCTGCTCTTTTCACTCAAGCTACTGCCTCTCCTTTGCCCCCAATTCCCATGTAAACGTCCTTCTCTGTCCTCAGTCTCTCTTGCCAGCCAGCCACGCTTTCTTTTTTACTTCTTAGTATCTTCCTTGTTTCTCCACCATGATGGTTTCAATAAACATATTGTCTGTTTGCTATTCTTCAGCAAATCTTTGGTTACCTTCTGTTAAGTCTTTCCCACTGTTACCACCAGTTCGGCCAAGTGTTCTGGCTCGTCTCTCTGATCCGTGAGACTTCTTAAAGGTTTTGGTAGCTAAAAATCCAGAGGTCAGTGTTATGCTAAGTTCGCTTTCTGTACTTGACCAAGGACAAGCACTTATTAATATTCAAAAATGATACATTCTTGTATTTTCTCCCTGATGTTTTTCTCACATCAGGAAGACAGAGCTCAGGGGTCCTGTGACTGGGGCATCCATTAGACATGACTATCATCTTGTGGTTCCTGGAATCTCCCAGGGTCGTGTCTTCTGCTTGGAGACCAGATTTGTCAAATGAATAACGTGGTCCTCCTGCCCAAAGCACTTTTTAGATTTTACCCACAATGACACTGGCACTTCATGATTTCAGACACAGGAAACCACATGCCTTGGCTCTGGAGTTGTGACATTTACACATCTGGCCCTGATATTCTCTCTGCCAAGGTGTAGTCTCAACCAGGTGGTGACCAAATGTAAGAATATGTCGTGGAGTTAGGCTTGAGGAAGGGGAGAAGTGACAGGTGGCAGAGAGGGGAAAAAGCAAGCCAAGATGATCTGGAAGAAAAGAAGCAGGGTGGGGGCAGTGTGGTGGGGGTGGTGGGGGACAGTTAGGGATCACAGTCAAACCAGTTTATGCCAAGAGTGAGTTATCTACAGTGGGAGAAAGTTTGCTATTGCCTCAAATGTGCCCCTGATTCCTAAAGCCAGTCATGCAAATTCTTGGAAAAATAAGAAGAAAAATGCAGTTGATATGTGGGGGGTACTATAGTGGGGGGGCATGTGGGCAACAGTGTCAGCTGATGGGACAGTTCAGTGGATCCCAGGGCCGGAAGGCCAGCCAAGCTGACCCCAGGCAGCTCACATGGGCACCTCAGCGAGGGCGGGGGTGACGCTGCTGGTCATGGAGGCCTGTTGGACTCTCTTAAAAGAGGCCACTTGAGGAATTTGTGTTTAATAGTTTGCCAGTATTTCTTTTTAATTTTATTTTCAATAAATATTCATATCACAGTGACTATCAAAGATTAGTCATAGAAATTAAAGTTTCTTTTTATTTGCATCCCCAATGTACCTCGTCAGCATTATGAAAATGAATGTTTTCTTGAAAATGGATTTTGGGAGGGCAGGAAATGTCTCCGGGGAGGGAGTGGTGAAGTATCTCTTCAGCCTGCACTGCTGTGCAGTGAAAGCTGGCCTCCTGGGCCTCCCCGCCTCCCGGCCTCCCCTCCTCCAGCTCCCCAGCGGGCACTCAAGGGCCCACCCTGCTTCTCTCTGCTCTCTGTCCTTTCTTTTCTTTCTGCAAAAACATGACTCTGGGAATCTCAAATATCCCTTGGCCTGCCAGGTTTGTATTATGTTGGAAAGTCAGATTCTGAGCAGAAAGAGATATCAAGCCTTCCCCTGGGCTTCCTTTTCCTTTCTACTCCTCTGCTCTCTCTCCCCACCCCAACCCCACCCTTTCCCCAAGAACAGGACAACAAAGCCCTCAATGACCAAACACCTGCTAAATGGATTCAAATAGCTCCCTGAGCTGGGGGACTGTCGACATCAGCAGGGTCTGAACCCCTGGTTCAACCAGCCAAGTGTTCTGCTCTACTTACCATCTCTGACTTGACTTTGCGTCAACCTCTATCGTGAAATAAACCAGCTGGCGACGAACCAGCTGGCCATGCCGCAAACACAGTGTCAGAGCAGGGCATCAGTTCCCCTCACCGGGGGAGGCTCCATGTCTCCCTGAGGCCTTGCCTCTTTTCCCAGGGAATCATTGATACAGATTTTTTTCAGTGCACCTTTAAGGGCTGAAGCCCAGTGTGGTCCCACTGGGAAGGGAAACATCTTATTCTTGAATTTTTAATTAATATTCCTCCTCACCGTCGAGGGGTCTTCCTCTGGGACAACCCGTCCAGTCTTGGTTTAAGTGCGGTTGACCTTGCTATGCCAACACTGCCCTGAAATGCTGAGATCCCAGAACTGACATTGGTCAAGTTTGGTGATGAGCAGCATCACATAAAGTGCTGAATTATTCAGGAAGCTTCCCTACTGCCCTGCAGAGGAAACTGAGGAGACCATGGGGAACAAATGAAAGGAAGCAAAGACAATTTGGGAAGCTAGGTTTATTTCATGTGAGGCTCCCCCTTTGTGAGCTCTCTGGAAATGCCTGCAATTAAGTTCCCTGCCCTGCCCCCTCCCCAGCACGAAGGCCTCACTGGGCAGCTGTGGTTTTATGAGTCTTTCTCGTGCGAACCTCATTAAACTTCGGATTCCTCAGGGTAAAAAGCAAATGGGGAATGAGAGTTGCCTGCCTGGGAGATACTGAGGTTAAACACTGAGCAATAAAGCCACTCACTGATTTCAAACTCTCTTTGTTGTTTCTTTGGCTTTCCCTCAAGACTTCTATCTGCCCAGTGCTAGACAGTGGAATGTGGGGACATGGGGCTATGAGGACAGGGGGCTGTGGGGATGCAGGGCTTTAGAGTTGGTGGTGTGTGTGTGTGTGTGTGTGTGTGTGAAGGTCGAGGAAGGTCATACAGGGTGGGAGAATTCAGCAGGTCCTGGCTTCTCTTTGTGACAACCCCAGGAGCATTTGAAGCATGTCACAAGGAAACATGGGTGCACAACACTTCCCCGTCGGTCCTCCAGCATCTCTCTGTGGCGGGCTTTCAACGTTGGCCTGCAGGTAGCTGGTCAGAGGGAGCAGAGCAACCCTGTTACACTGTGGCTGGATGTCAGGCTGACTCCCGCCAGCATCATCAGCTCTGCAGGATGAGGGCTGGAGTATCTTATCCTGGACCAGAAGCCGCTTCCCAATGTCTAAGGCAGTGATTCATGGACGTATCAAGATCCACACCTGCGAAGGGGTATGGCAAGAAATTTCTTACTTATAACACTTACGGTGATATCTGCTGAAGGCTTACTTAGAAAAGGAAAATGTTTTCCCATATTATCCCTAGAGTGTTGTCCCTGACGCTGCCCCCCACTTGGATATGCTTTCTTGTGTCGCAATGAGAATGGTTGAGTTACAACTACCATACTAGGTATCTGATGAGAGCATCATTCGTTGGGTGGTGGGGGCTGCTGACCCAAGGCCAGCATTTCACCATCCCCCATGGAGGAGACTAAAAATGAGAAGCAACACCAGTAACAACAAATACTACCAGGCAGACAAAGCTGAACGTGTCTGTGGGATTGTCTCTCTTATACCAATCCCCACTGGTAGAGGCCGTGCGAGGGGAGGGATGCGGGGCTGTGGGGGGGCTCTTTTGGCGCTGTCTGCTATGGTGAGAATGATGGTCTCCATCGTGTATTTGACACACACAAACGCTCAGATGGACTTCCATAACCCACTCTATTTCCACTCTCCCTAGTCCCTTTTCATACACCTCTTCCCCAGGAAGAAGAGAACAGAGTGAGACTCACAAATGTCCATTGCTCTTCCCAGCAGCCTAGAGGAAGACTCTCCATGCAGTTTCATCCTTTCTGCCTGGTGGCAAGTCTGACAAGTACCTCCTAGGCCTCTGGGTAAGTCCTTGGTATTTCTCCCTCCCACCTCCCTCCTACCTCCCGTGGGCACGCGGTAGTACTTTTGTTGTGATTAAACCTTGGAAACAGGTGTATTTTCTATTGAATTAAAAAAATCCTGGAGAAATCTCAGTGGTGACACTGGGAACAGTCATATACCGAGTTTTGGAAAGCCATTTTGGTTTTTATTTATATCACACACAGATTGTACGTTCATATTTTAGCTCCAGACTTTGCTAAATGCCCAGAGAGAGAAGTAGGACAGGGGGTGATGGATTGCTTCAAATACTCAAGAACCTCCAAATCTTTCACAAGATAAAAAGCAAATGAAGGATCCTTGACAGGTTAAAATCAAGTATTTGGGGTTTCTCCACTGGAACAAATGAATTTCCACTTTAATAACTTTCTTAGAATTCCCCCTGCTACTCTATGCTGTGATCCTTTCAACTACTGAGCTTATTCCTGGTGTGTGTCATGAGTTTTAAATCTGACAATGGCTTTTAATTAAATTCTTGTTTATCATTCAGTTAATGGACTAAGACTAATGATGAAAGGAAAAACAGGCTTTCAATGATTTTCTCACCCATCATATGATACTTGAGAAAAATAATAAAGTGATTTACTCAAGGGTGGGTTGGTATAAATTCCATTTCCCCTATTTGTTTTCTTATATGATTTCTGGAATGATTTGGGACAGCCACTCTGCTTGGGTACATGCAGAAATTACTATAAATCTGTCCAGAGGAGCTCGGAGACATCCAACGTCTCCCTCAAACCAGGAGCTGCTGCTAGGTCTGGGCACGTGGCCATGTGCGGTGTGATCCTTGAAATTTGAAATGACAAATCTTCAGGGTCACCTTTCTTTCTTTTCTCTTTTTCAAGTGTTTACACTGGGAACTTTAAGCACATTCCTATTAAATGCACACCAGTTGGCCTGATTTCCCTGGCCTTATTTCCTTTGTGCCTGTCTTCTCCACCCCTCCACCTCAAATTTCTAAATAAGGAGTAGGGTTTGAAAGTTAGGAGTCCTGAGTTCTCTTCTCTGCAGTGAAATACATGACCTTGGGGTAGTTCATCAATCACTTCGTACCTCATTTTTTCTGCCTAAAGAGCAGGGATAATCACACTATCCTCTGAGCTACCAAAATGAGATATTATGAGTATCGGTTATGGAAGTGAAGGTTTAAAATGAAAACAAAAGAAGAAACCAAGAGCCTCTGACTATCCGAGGATATACTTGGACGTACTTCCCAGAGCCCTGGGTGGGAAGGTGGCACATGGATACAAGATGGATGGTTGGGATGCTCACGGTCATTAACATGGGGTACATAGAAAATTCAATGACTTCAGGCACTGTGGTAGGAACACCCATAAAAGTTGAGCTTGCAAGTTGACCATCATGGCCATGAAAATGTCTCTAATTCTCCTTGCTTAATCCAAGCCAGCAATCTCAAATTTCCTCCTTTGGTCTTGTAGGAGGAAGGTTAGAGATAAGATTTTGATGCATCCTACAAGTAGACCATTTGCTTGCATTGGAAAGGAGGATTCAGTCTGAGCATTTTGAAACCCCCAGATTGAGAGGTCCTAAGTGGGTGGTCCTAGAGATTCCATGGGTAGAACTCAAAGCTTCTGTGATGGGGAAAAAAATGACATCTTTATTTTCCCCAAACTTTATCTGAAATTAAGTATTTTTGTCAATTATAACTGTGGGCAATAAACCATAACAGTATTGCCAATACCTGTGTCTTTGTTCCTATCAGAAACTAAAGATACTTTCATATGATATTGCTACTGTTGCACGTACCTTAAAATATAAGTTACACTGATCGCTGCTTTGAAATCGCAAACATTATTAGATCAGCTGTTAGCACTGGATGAGTTAATAAAGAAGCACTTGTATAACACTATATTGCACGTTTGATTAAAAGTATTTTTCTATTTCAATATAATTGGATTTCTTTGAAACTCTATGTATTTGACTTCGTGTATTTAAAAATATTATTCTTTTTTTTTTTTTTTTAAAGATTTTATCTATTTATTTGAGACAGAGAGAATGAGAGAGACAGAGAGCACATGACAGGGGGAAGGGTCAGAGGGAGAAGCAGGCTCCCTGCTGAGCAGGGATTCCGACGCGGGACTCGATCCCGGGACTCCGGGATCACGACCGGAGCCGAAGGCAGTCGCTCAACCAACTGAGCCACCCAGGTGCCCTCTCTTATGATTTTCTTTTCTTTTTTTAAGATTTTATTTATTTATTTGAGAGAGAGAGAATGAGAGAGAGCAAGCACATGAGAGGGAAGAGGGCAGAGGGAGAAGCAGACTCCCCGCTGAGCAGGGAGCCCGATGCAGGACTCGATCCCGGGACTCCGGGATCACGACCGGAGCCGAAGGCAGTCGCTCAACCAACTGAGCCACCCAGGCGCCCTAAAAATATTATTCTGTGAAGGGGTCATTATTATTCTGTGAAGGTTAAGACCACCTGCCCCAGAGTCTGCCTGGTGCTCCCAGAGCCTGAGACAGCAGTTCTGAGCAGGCGGCAGAGCCCAGGTCTCCCTTCTGAATTATAGTCAGAAAGCCTAGGGCTGAGCCCTGGATTCACCTCTGTCTAGCCGTGGGGTCACTTAGCTCCTCAGAGCTTCCATTTCCTCCCCATAAAAAGGGAATAATCATAACTCCCCATATGTTTTATGGGGAGAGCACATGAAATCAAAAGTATCAGGATGCTTTGTAAACTGTGAAGTGCTGTACAAATGTTAGGTATTAATATTCGGCGGTGCCTGACGTTTCTTTCCTTTAGCATTTCCACTTCTTTTACTTAGCATCAAATCAGTGATGAAGGGGAAAATGAAAGAAAATAATCAGGGGGCCAGATGTTTTGTGTGCAAGACACTGGAGAAGGAAAGTACACGTGTGGCTTGAATTATGGAACATCTACGCGTATGGTTAAGAATATAATGGAATCAGATAAATCTGGGTAAAAATCCCTGCTCTGCCACATACTAGCTGAGTGTCTTTGGAAAATTATTCACACTCTCTGAGTCTCAGTTTGCTCATTTGAAAAATGGGGACTGTAGCTACTTACCAGGGTGACGGTAAAGATTAAATAAATGTATTCCTGTGCCAGCATGTAGGGCCCAGGGTTTGTGTTTGCATATGCTTTTGCAGACACATTGTTTCTTAACCAGACAGGGCACATGAGAGAAATAGCCAGGGGCACAGAACTGTCTATTGAATTTCCTCATGAGTTGCAACTCCAGGAGCTTATTTTCCACAATGTGTTTTAGATGAGTCTTGCCAAGGAAATTTGCAGTGTGCGTGTCGATGAGCTTGACCTTCCTTCTGGTGGGCTGCAGGGGGCAGAGAGCTCCCTCGGGGCCACAGGCAACCTCGCCGCACTTTAATCCATGCTGCTGTCTAGTATGTGGTTATTTAATTTTGAATTAAAATGAAGCAAACTTAAAAATTCTATTCTTTAGTTGCACTAGTCGCATTTCAAGTGTTCAGGAGTCACGCGTGGCTAGCGGCTGCCACAGAATTGTAGAACACTGCCGTCTTCGTCTGGACTCTGTTGGAGAGCGCTGTGACTGGGGATGAAGAGTGAAGTCTTTGCTAACAGCATAGCCTAAACTAGGTAGGGTAATGTATGTCAAATATGGCAACAAACAGCCTGGTGTAGACCCTCCCAACCCCCTACTCCCTCCCCATCTGAATCTTAGCAGGCTCCAGATACTGGGATGGAAGGTACTCACTAAAGACTTGTTTGCACAGAGCATGAGGCATCCCCAGTGCCCACCGCACAGTGCTCTGGACCTCACCGCAATCAATAAGGGATGGTCTGTGCGAGACAAAGGAACATTCTTTCTGTCCACCTCTGTTCTTCCTCTTCACTCTTCGACTCCCTCCACCCCATTTCTTGTAAAGTCTCTGATTATTCTGGCAAGGAGCCCTGGCCCTATCCTCTCTGATCTCACCCACCTCCACATTTACCTAATTAGAATTCAAATTGGGAAAGGATTGTAGGAAAAGTGGTGATTCCAGTGCAGCTTTCTCTTTGTATCACAAACGAAGGGAGCCTCATACCCACTTCCTTTGATATGGTAATATCACTAATCTTACTTGCAAAAGCTCATTCAACCAGTGTAATGGGAGTCACAAAACCAGCAGCCCCGATCTGATGGATTTCTCAGCAAAGTTAAGCATTCATTCTGCCTCAGTTTCTCCTTTATAGCATGGGGATGTCACTTCTCACCACTCACCACCTTCCAAGCTTACTGGGGGGAGTCATAAAAAGGAAGTGGTTTATAAAATCACTCTTACCAACTAGGAAGCTTATTTACCATCTCTTTCAAGATTCTTTCTACCTGCCTCTCTTATCTCAACATACTCTTGGAAGGACTAACCTTCTCTACCAGTAGCTTGTCTGTTTTCCAAAACCAATGAGCTAGCCTCTATTTACTAAGGAGGCATCTTTGTGGATTCAACAAATGGGTCACTGGAAAGGAGGGGACAATTATAACCTAGGAAAATTTGTCGCTGTCACCTCATACACAAAAAGATGCTTTAGTTAAGGTAACCCTAGCTGCTGTAAAAGACAAACCCCAAAATAGCAGTGGTTTAACATGATAGAAGCTATTCCTCACTCACCTAAAGTCCCGCCTCGTGTTTCATTAGAGGCTTTCCGTGGTGAGTTTTGCAGACACAAAAGCACCTTCCTTAGTGTCTCTACCTGCTGGATCTTCCAAAATCCGCCGGTGGATCAGGCAGTGAGAGCAGATACTGGAGAAGTTTGATGTGGGTCAGGCTGCATGCCGCGCACGGCACCTGCTTTGCTGAACGTACAGTTTGCGGTCTGATCTACTGCACGAGGGCTTTGGACTGGCAATGACCAAGGCTGCCTTGGATCCACAGTTTTCCTCTTTTGCCAACACCAGGACGGAAGGGCTTGTTAAGCCACCGCCGACCTCAGCGTCTGTTGCTTATCCAGAGCAGAGCTCCACGTCGCAGCTGGGCCGGGTTGGTCCAGGATTGGTGGCGTGGCTCCCACCTCCACCAGCAAATCCCAGCCACAGAGGGTGCCAAGGGGGCCCTCATCCTTGGCCTAGCACAGAGACCACCTCCCAGATTTCCAGTTCTCTGTTGATAGACTAATCACGGGGACATGCGGGTCTAGAGAGACCTGTTCTCAGAGAGCTGCAATGATGTCCCCCCTTGAAAACCGATGAGTGATATCTTTGCTATTCCGGAAGAGTGAGGGGGTGGGGCCGTCAGTGAGCTCTCGGCTCCTCGAGGCAGGTCCTCAGAGACTGTCCGCCTGATAGAACCTCAGCAGCAGATGTTTCAGATCAGATAAGCTTCCCCTCCCCCTAGGATTCTCTCCAACCGTCTCTCCACAAGAGTTGGTGTCAGCTCGGGCAACAAACTAATTTTAATCCAAGGGCAAGTAAAAACCCAATTTAGGAGGTAAATCTCTGTAAAAACACAATTTAGGAGGTAAGAGAATCCCACAGTTCTCTGTTCACTGTGCATTTTTTTAAGCATCTGTAAAGACAAAAGACATGCATTTGTCAATACAGAGACAGCTGCTCATTTGTTTGTGGAGTTTGCAATCAAATACCCAGCCTCTGCTGCCCAGTGCGATCTATTTTAGAGGGCAGGAGAGAAAAGAGGAATTTTAACTCAAAGCATTGAGCAGAGAGGGAAGCAAAACCTTGAACAGGCCCTGAATTCTCTTTGAATAGAAATGTTGGCACGAAAGACTTAGGCACTAAATTGTCCCCCAGGGTGGGGCTGCGTTTTGCTTGATGTTATCTTAGCGCCTTCCCATTCCCCTGAAAAAGCCAACAGATAAAGATGGATGAGCTTTTCCAGTTGCCTAAATATTTAAAGCCATAAGCGGGCTGCTGCCTTTCCTGCAGGCTCCAGTTTAACTCCTGGGCTGCAGCTGGGCCCCCTGTTGTATAGACCAGGGGCAGTGAAATAGCAGGGCTCGGTCCCCAGAACGCAGGGGACTTGTCTGCCCACCTCCCTCTCCTGGAGGCCAGGAAGCTCTTTAGTATGCCCTACTTCGCTTACAGCTCAGAGAAGCTCGCTCTTTTCCCAAGAAGGCACTCAGTCATAATAGATATGGTTAGAATGATAGCCCAGAGGCTGTGGGTTAGGAAAACACATTTATTGGAGAAGGCTGGAGACCGCAATAATTAAGTGACACAAATGAATGCAAGTTAATGCAATCTCACTGTACGTGCCCCCCACTTCCCTCCACCTCTCCAATGCAGCAGCCCAGGCCCGAGAAACCATGGATGGGGAAGGAGGGTTCTGGAAGGTGGGGTCTTCCCACAGTCCCTCCTGGAAAGTTAGTCTTGAAGGTGGGGGCAGGACCTGGATCTGCCGTGCTCTGTCCCCAGACTTAGCTGGCAACTTTTTGTGTGACTTTGGATCGGCCTTTCTATTCTTCAGTTTCAAGGTTTGCCAGAGCCAAAAACCTTCTCCCTAGTACATTTTGAAGAGCACAAAGTGATTCTTAAAAAAGTATTAAAAAAAAAAAAATAGCACTAAAGATGACTGCAATGATATACTTACAATTTGATCATCCATTTGTTCTTTTTATTTTTAAAAATATTTTGGGGGCGCCTGAGTGGCTCAGTCGGTTAAGCATCTGCCTTTGGCTCAGGTCATGATCCCAGGGTCGTGGGATCGAGCCCCACATCGGGGTCCCTGCTCCGTGGGAAGCCTGCTTCTCCCTCTGCCCCTCCCCCTGCTTGTGCTCTCTTGCTCTCTCTCTCTCTCTCAAATAAATAAATAAAATCTTTAAAAAAATACATTTTGGAGTATAGTTGACACACAACGTTACACCAGTTTCAGGTGTACAACATGGTGATTAGACAAGTGTATGTGTCATCTGTACCCGTGTTCACCACAAGTATGGCTGCCATCTGTCGCCGTACAATTTTATTACAACTGCGTTGGTTATATTCCCTCTGCCGTGCCTTTTCTTCCCGTGACTAACTCAGTCCGTAACCGGAAGCTCGGATCCCCACTTCCCTTCACCCGTTTTGCCCATCTTGCCAGTACCCTCTGCTCTGGCCACCATCAGTTTATACTCTGTATTTATAGCTCTTTTTCTGCTTTTTGTTTGTTTATTCATTTGTTTTGGTTTTTAGATCCCACATATGAGTGCAACTGCATGGTATTTGTCTTTCTCTGTCTGACTGATTTCACTTAGCATAATACCCTTTTTTATGGCTGAGTAATATCCCACTGTGTGTGTGTGTAAATATATATTATATACGTACACACCACGTCTTCTTTATCCATTCATCAGTCAATGGAGACTTGGACTGTTTCCATAATTTGACTATTGTAGATAATGCTGCAACAAACTTAGATTAGGGGCACATATATCTTTTCAAATTAGTGGGTTTTTTTCCTTTGGGTAAAGACCCATTAAATGAATATTGACTCATTTGATATTTCTATTTTTCATTTTTTGAGGAACCGCCATACTATGTTCCACCCATTCATTCTTTTTTTTTTTTTAAAGATTTTATTTATTTATTTGAGACAGAGAGAATGAGAGAGAGAGAGCACATGAGAGGGGGGAGGGTCAGAGGGAGAAGCAGGCTCCCTGCCGAGCAGGGAGCCCGATGCGGGACTCGATCCAGGGACTCCAGGATCATGACCTGAGCCGAAGGCAGTCGCTTAACCAACTGAGCCACCCAG
>NC_138377.1:31198001-31247307 GCF_054177405.1 Leptonychotes weddellii | reverse complement strand
TTTTTTAAAGATTTTATTTATTTATTTGAGACAGAGAGAATGAGAGAGAGAGAGCACATGAGAGGGGGGAGGGTCAGAGGGAGAAGCAGGCTCCCTGCCGAGCAGGGAGCCCGATGCGGGACTCGATCCAGGGACTCCAGGATCATGACCTGAGCCGAAGGCAGTCGCTTAACCAACTGAGCCACCCAGGCGCCCCATTCATTCTTTTAATAAAAATGTATTGACTGCTAGCACGCGTCAGGCATGCAGACTATGGCCGTAGGTGACAAGAATGACGAGGATGCCGACACCATCAAAAACTAACTCGTGCTATTTTTCAGGCACCGTTCCAAATGTACCCTCTTCACAGTAACTCAGTGCTACACAGGCCAGAGAGAGCGTGGAGTGGGTGAGGCAAGACCTCTGCCGGCTGAGGGCACATGGGGGGCATGGGCAGCCCAGGGAACCAGGGAAGGCTTCTGGAAGGAGCACTGGCTAAGCCCATCACCAGCCGTGGCTGAGGTGGGAGGAAGAAATGGCCTGGAGCAGGGGACCGTGTTTGAGGGGACTGCAAGGACAAGAGTTCTGCTGGCTGGATTTGGGGGTCTTGGTGAGGGATGTTGGGGTGGAGGAGAGGGTAAGAATACTTTCTAAAGGAGGCAACAAGTGATGTCCCCAGAGACAGGAAGGGTGCATGGGAGCTGGCCAGGCAGGGGGGTGGGGCATGGTTAAGGTCCTAGAGGGTCTAAGGAGAGGATAGATATTGGGATGGTCAGGCACAGCCACCTGTGTGTAGGTGGGGGGACACGAGGTGAGGCTGAAGAGGTGGGTGGGACAAGGGTTCTCTGCTGTATTCAGGAGGCTATATTCAGCAGGTGGCATGTAATTCTGAGGGCACAGTCAGATTTCCCACTGAAGAAGAGCATGCTGGCTGCAGTATGGAGTGTAAATAAAAGAAGACATAGGGCAGGGGGAGGCAGGGAGGCCCCTAGGAGTCTAGGTGAGCCATGTGGTAAGTGCTGAGGGCCGTGGCGGGGGCACGGAGGCAAGAAGGAGATAGATTTAAGAGATCACCAGGAAGTAGGGTGGGAGAGAGGGTGGGACCCAGAATGAGTCCTGGGAACCCCACATTTATGCGGGGCTGAGGAAGGAGACCCAGTGAGGTCCGTTCCTGCCACAGCTCAGCTCCACTCTGACCTCCACCCCCACCCAGGGTCACAGTGGAAGTCTTCTCCACAAAGGGGTTTGGCTGCTATACCCTGTTTCCCTCTTGCCCCCTCTGCCCTGTCTGTACCCCACTGCCCACCTTGGACCTTAGGGTCCAGTGCACACCGTTGGTTAAAGTGCCCACATAGCTCTACACCCACAGGCCACTTGTGAATACAAGCTACGTGGCAGGGACTGAGCAGATACTCACAGGGCTTCCTCAGGAACCCAGTGGGCCTGGCTAAGCACTGGGGCATGATGCATTTGTTTCCAGATCTTTTCTGACATCAAGCCCTGTCAGTCTGCAGGCTTTTCTCTCTCCTACGAGAGGTTCTTAATCTGAGGTTAGCTTCCTTCAGGATCTGTGAATGGGCTTCATGGGGTCCAGGGTCATTCTGGAATTCCATGGAGAGCATTATGTGCATGTGAAGTTTTTCTGGGAAGACTGCATGTAGCTATCAGATTCTCTGAGGGATTTATGATCCCAAAAGCTTAAGACTCATTGGTTTGGGCTTTGATTTCAAGGTTAAATTTTTTTCTGGCCAATTTTCCCCTCTCATTATCCCCATCACCTCCCAATGCTAATGTCCTTGGATAGAATTTGCCTTGTCTCTTCATAGTCTTGCCAGGAATTCAAAGTAAGCATTTGCCTGTTAAAGCTTGTCCCCATCTTGCCCTGAAAAGCCTCCATTACCCTACCTTAAATATTTGAAAATAGTCCCCTCACATATTTATATTTTACGGAGGGAAAAAAAAATCCTTATCTGCGGTCCCTCTTCCCACAGGTCCCTGTCACTTTTGAAGAGGGAGCAAGCTCGCTGCGTACTTGCCTGATTGTTGGGAACTTATCAGATGTCAGGCTTTGTGCTAAGCACTTTACTGGTATTATCCTGTTTAAAACCCTTACCTGTGCTGTGAGATAGACACTAGACTTACCTTGATTTTGAAATAAGGAAACTGAGGCACAGAATAATAGCCAGGTAGCAAGTAGCAGACCCAGGAATCACACTCAGCAGAATTCGAGAGGCTTTGTCCTCACCTCCCACTAAGCTCTGTCTTTCCTCCATCTGTTTCCTGCTCCACCTGAGGAGGTCCCTATTCTGACTTGCCTCCTAGCTTCGACTCAGTTCCATCCAGAGTCACATTCTAACCCTTTTTACTGAAGTCCCTTTTGGAACTGTGGACGAGAGCTCTTCCGCAGAGGAAGCGGTGGCTTTTTAATAACAGGAGTACCAGAATCAGCTTCTCTCACCACAGGATGATTTGAAAGGACAAGAAAGGTTCTGCTACTTCTCAGTATTTCTCTAACTTAGAATTCCAGCGTCCAAAATTGGAACAGTAGGGATTTACTCCTTTGGATTGGTTTTCCCCCACTCCACTTTAGCCTCTTAAAAAAATAGGAATAACCCTGGGGATATGAATGAGGGAGTCCCATAAGCTATAGTGTTAGCCCTGAAAGCTCTAGGGGCGGAGGGGTTTCAAAGAGGGAGAAGAGTACATACAAGGGTTGCCAAGGACCAGCCATGTACGTAGCCCCTACCTTGTCACGGTGTTGCAAGGAGTTTTGTGAACTCGACTCATCACTGGATCTCCAACACTAAACTCGCTTGTGTCCTGGCTGGTGCCTCCATAGCTGGGAGAGTCTGAGGGAGGACAATCCTGTGCCGTCCAAAGCTGTTGAGGTCCCTTGTGTTTCCCCTTTGGGAGGAGGTTAAGGAGTAAGTGATCTGTCACCTCTGAGAAGTCAGCCGGTGGCCTGACATTACCTGATGTCAGAGGAATCAACCCTGGTTTCCGGAAAAGGTGGTCCTACAGTTATCAAAGGGGCCGTATTACTCACCAGGAGGCCAGAAGGCAAGTGACCAGCTAATGGCTGAGAACAGCCTCCAAGATCCCTCCCCTCGGTTCCAGTGTCAGATATCAGGCTTTCCTTTGTCCTATGGAGGCCACTGGACTATTTTCTGGGAAAGGCTCTGCTATGGGCTTAACTGTTTCTCCCTCAAATCCATACTGAAAATCTAGCCCCCAGTTCCTCTGAGTGTGATTATATTTGGACCGAGGACCTTTACAGAGGTGATTAAGTTAAAATGAGGCTGTTAGGGTGGGGCTCTAATCTGATCTGACTGGTGTCCTTATAAAAAGAGGTCATTTGGACCCACGGAGGGAGCAGAGGTGTGCGTGCACAGTGGGACCACAATGTGAAGAGGCAGCAAGAAGGCAGACATCGGCCGCCATGGAGAAAGACCTCAGGGGAAACCACCCAGGTGCCCTGAAGGAGGAAAACCTTAAAACATTTATGTCTACTGATTTTTATCTGATTCTGTTAATTTCAATTTCTTATATATGTTTTAAAATGGTTGTGATAGATGGGTATGGTAGGCCATAATATAATATGTAACATACTGGGATTGTATGCTTAAAAAAATTTACAGATGGGGGCACGTGGGTGGCTCAGTTGGTTAGGTGTCTGCCTTCGGCTCAGGTCAGGATCCCAAGGTCCTGGAATCGAGCCCCACACTAGGCTCCTGCTTGAGGAGAGCCTGCTTCTCCCTCTCCTCCCTGCTCGTGTTCTCTCTCTCGCTATCTCTTTCTCTCTCTCTCAAATAAATAAATAAAAATCTTAAAAAAAATTTACAGATGAGATAAATAATCAAAGTTTGGAGACCACCGAGCCAAGATGGTGGCTCTCTATGTATCTCTAACTCCTAAAGGCACATAAGAGTAATTTCTCTTCTCATAATTGCAAGTGCCCTGAAGAGTTCGTCATTTGTTCCCTACTCTTTCCCCGGCTTCCTAAAGATGTCCAGGCAGCTACTCCTTGCTTATATCAGGGAGAGTTATGTTGTCATTACTATAATTGTTGTCTATGAGTGATTGTGAGTAATGGCTCATAGAAATGTGTTCTATTGAATGGACTAGGAAGCAACAGAAAATTAATCTGTTAAAAACCATGCTTCTCTTAAACTTCTCAATCTGGTCCCCCACCCCCTTTTTCCTTTCTACTCTTGATGAAGAGCAGCACTTTAGAATGCTGAAGTTGCCAAGATTACTAAGCGCTAATAGCACGAGGGAAGGATGTTTGGCAGATCTCTGCTGCTCTCCCAGTCCCTGCCGGTCACAGCCAGCCCCAATTCTGGTCTCGGATCAGACTCTGAAAGCCTGGCCAGACTCAGGGAAGTGGGTCTCCTCAACCCCCACCTATCGCCAATTTAGGGACTCTGCTTGTCACCCCTTGAAAAACTGTCAATAAAGTGGTTTAGTGTACACACGCCTAAATTAAAAAAAAAAAAAAAAAAGGAATTGTTGATCAGAGACTCTGGAACTCAAAGAGAAAGCCAGCCAGGCCTTATGATCCTCGCACGGAGGGCCAGGGATGACCCACCTCAGTCCTGATGGCATCTTGGCCACATTCATTCTTTGCTTTGTGGTTAGGCAAGAATCATTTATCTCCATTTAAAGAGGGAAAGATGCCCTACCCAATTCCAAAGTGGGCCAGTCTGGCCTGGCTCTGTGAGGTGCAGACTCACTCAATGGTCTTGCAACTAGACAGGACCTGGAAAGCTCCTGGAAGTGACTTCCCCTGGCAGACACTGCCCAAGATTGAGAAAGAATATTTCTGGTACGCACATTAACCCTGCATTGAATTATGCCAGCAGAATATCTGAAGTGGAAAAAGTCAATGCTGTGGTGGTGACATTAAAAATGTCTCTTTGGCAGAGTGGTTAATCTCCTTTCATTGTTTAAATGTGCCTGCGGGGCCAGGAGAGTCACCAATCTGCATGAAAGGGAACTGGCTCTCAGAATTGGCCGGCAGATCTATAGTTTTCCTGACAACTGGTGAGGAGACCACGTAGCCTGGGCATTACTTCTGCCATCAGCACTTGGGAGTCACCATGACCCATGTCCTAAGGAAGTGCCCCTTTGACAGGAGCATAAGCAGAACTGGCCTCCGGAGCAGGGCCCTCTGAGACCGATCAGGCTGTCTCTGGTTCGGCAGCTCCACGGTGACATAATGAGACATAATGTCATTTGGGGGCAATGCCAGTCACACTCAGAGCCACGTATAAGGCCTTATAGCCTTGCTCAGACCCCACATAGTTATGTTTCGGTCTCAGCTTTCTGGAATAAGTGCAATGCAATGGTATCATGACAACAGGAGGTGCTCTGCAGGCAGACAGATCCCGTGAGGGATACTTTCTTTCTTATGAGGGTGAGATTGTGGATGAGAAATAAATTTTCTCTAGCTCGCAGTGTTCTCATCTCTAAAATGGGGATAAGACCTATTCTACAGGTATTACTGTGGTGAGGGCTGTATGCAGTCATGTAGGCAAAACCAGCTGTGCCCACAAAATTGTGTTAGCTTCCTCCCTCCCTTCCCAGCCAGCAGAGAGCTGAGGTGTCGCCCACCATGTTGTCTCTGTTTGTAGCCATCAACAGCTGTGCTTCCCTTTGTGTCCAGCCCAATGTTACCAAGGCTTGCTTTGGCTTTTTTTTTTTTTTTTAAGAGTATTAATTCATTCTTGTATTCAGTCACTCGGCACAAATGTATGTTTCTGGTGCTAGGTGGGTGCTGGGGACACAGTGTTGAGCAAATTAGACAGAATGCCTGCCCTTGCATAGCTTCCGGCTCACAGCCAAGGTAGACAAAGACCCACGGGCCTGTCTGAGCAGGTGGTTAGAGGAGGCCTCCTCCAGGAAGGGATGTTTAGTGAGATCTGAAGGAAATGTGCAATATACAGCCATGCTCCCTCCTCTGTTGACTCATGCTCAATGATGGACATTTATAAATTAGCTGGAAAGGAGTACTCAGGGCTTATCAGGCAGAGAGCAAATCCACAGCCCTGGCTTTGTTATTTCTGTTCTCTAACCAGCTCAGCTGACCAGCCATGTCCTCAGTCTCAAGTTTGAAGTGGAATTAGAAAGTGGGACTCAACAAAGCAGAGTTTGGCAACTGATGATACACAAATTTGGCATTGGTATTTTGCACGCTGCTTGACTCGGAAATTCCACTTCTGGAAATTTACACTAAAGAACTAATAACTTACTTGTACAAATATTTGACTGCAAGGATGTTGTTTGCCAAATTATCTCCCCACAACATTTGAAACAATCTAGACCCTCCAAAATAGTGGATTGGGTAAATAAATCCTGGTAAATGTACTTGGAGAAGTAATAAGCAGCCATGAAAATGGTTTATAGAAAATAGGTATTAACATGGAAAGATGTTCACAATGCGTATTAAATGAGAAATGGGGAGTTGTAAAATAGTACATATGACATTATTTTTATAATCTTTCTCAGAAAAAATATGTAGAAAAGTTTTATTAATAATTATTTCTAGGTTATAAAATTAAGAATGATTTTTATTGCCTTTTTGGTTTTTTTAGGTTTTTTTTTTCCCCCAGTTACTTATATATTCTCTGTCTATTAAGGAAAAGTTAACATAAAAAAATAGAGCTTTCGCCGGAAAAGATGGTCAGCATCATTAGTCATTAGGAAAATGCAAATCGAAACCACAATGAAATACCACTTTACACCAACTAGGATGGCTATTATCAAAAAGGTGGATCCTGTGAGGATGTGGAGAAATTGGAAGCCCTATACATTGCTGGTGCAGCCACTTTGGCACAAATGTTCACAGCAGCATTATTCATAATGGCCACAAAGCAGAAACAACCCAAGTGTCCATCCCTGAGGCACGGATCAACAAATATGGTCTATCCATACGATGGGATGTTAGTAAGCCATAAAAAGGAATACTGACACACACTACAACATGGATGAATCTTGAAAACATTATGCTAAGTGAAAGAAATCAGATACAGAGGCCATATGTTATATGATTTCATTTATATAAAAGGTCCAGAATAGGCAAATCCATAGAAATAGAAAGTAGATTAGTGGTTGCCAGGGCCTGGGGGGAGTGACTGGTAATGGGGTACAGTGTTTCTTTTGGGTGGTGATGAAAATATTTTTGAATTAGATAGGGGTGATGGTTACACAAATTGTGAATATACTAAAAACTACTGAATTGTATTCTTACAAAAAAATAAACAAAACAAAAAAGTAGGGCTCACCACCCTGCCATTAACCCTTTTGTACAATGAAGAGTCACTGTCAAGGTCCCCCCAACATACATAAGACCAACACTCCTCTAGCCCTTCCTCTGTGTTTCAAAACAACAGGAAGTACAGCTTTGGCATTCATGCATTAACGATGACTTTTTATTTTTTTTTATTTTTTTTTTATTTTGATGCTTTGACATCTTGGAGTCTTGCTGATCCAGGAGGGTTCATCCTTCCAGGACTAGCCAGTTCCTAGAGATAATAAACAACTTGCCTATGAGTGCGCCTTCCATATTCAAACCAAACAATACAGAGTCCATACCCTGAACCATGGTCCTTATTGGGCTTTCACACTCAGGACCACTATTTCCCTGCCATAATCACCCCAGGGTCAGGTGCCAACCAACTAGGGACAGCCCCTATACCGTGGAGCTTAGCAAAATTATCTAAACCAGACAGTCCTAAACATGCTTGCTCTGCCTAGCCTGTTCCTCCCTTAGGAAACTGTGATAAAGGCTCTTGCCCACATTTTCCCCTTGCTCATGCTTCCTGACTGACCCTGGTGTTTCCCTTGTGGTCCCCTGCAGGGTATGCCATGCTTCCCGTTCCTAGAGATCTGTGAGTAAAAAACCCTTCTCCCTCCACGACAGTCATTTGCATGTCTATGTCTTGCCATACCTGATTAAAGCAAATCTTGGGTACCCTTAAAACAATATACATCCGGACGACTGTCAAACCCTGGCCTGACATATTGGCAGAAATCACAGGATGAACAAAGAAATCAGTGCTTCTATGAGGTAACCAGCAGAAGGGACAATATTGATATTGTCAGAATCTCTCTCCAGGACTCCTGAATGTCTCTCCTGGACAGATTTTTCAAAACCACTTTTCCCACACATAGCCAACATCCATTTCTACCCTATTATCGGTTACCCATGGATACCCGGGTCTTAATATCCCCAGGGTCTCACCTGCCATATAAACACATGTGATGTGTGTGTGTGTGTTTGTGTGTGAGTGTTTGTAATTGCATTTTTGGCCCATCAAGCATGGATATCCCAGGTAGTAGGAACTGACTGATTACGGTTTGCTCTTCATTACAATGCCTAACTGACAAAAATTAAGGTAATCTATTTTTTATCCTCTTCCTTCTCGAAGTCTGACTGGCCATCTCAGACGTAAAATGGGACCAACTTTTAGGGGATTAGAGACAATCCCATGATTTAGGTGTTAGTTACCACACATAGAAGAACTAATCTCCCCTTCCCTCAGACAGCAAAAGGATTTGAATTTTTATTGAATACTGTTACATAAATAAAAACCAAACGACTGAATTTGTGGAGCACGGAAGAGGTAGAAGTGCCCCCAAGGTCTTGAATAAGTAGGTGCAGGATTGTGCGTCCCCAGGAGAGACAGGAAAGGAGACAATAGGCTCTGAGGGAGATGGCAGGACCAGCTGGGATGAGAGAAAGCTATTTCAGGTTGTTTGTTGTCTGACTTCAGCTGACCACACTTGAGTAGCTTCACATCTTGCCCATTTTCCCATTGCCTTTAGAGAATCATCCTGACTTGACCAGACCCACCAAACAGAAATCTAAACCAACTAAACCAGATGCAACACCAAATTTGAACAAGTCTCTATTGCCTTTGAGATCTTTCGTCTCAGACTCACCAAATGGCTCAGAGTTGATGGAACCAGAAACAGTAATTATGAGTCTCAAAGAATACTTGGCTTTAGGTCACTGTCTACCTTTGGAGAATGAGATTCTTTATCTGTAAAATAAGGGCAATAACAATAGCTATTGCATAGAAATGTTGTGAATATTAACAAGATAATGCATAGAAAAACTTGACATGTACTGAAGGAAGGAAAGATAATGTCTCAGGCTTGTGAGACCTTGTTAGGAATTTGAGATTCTATTTCATTTATTTTCCTTTAAAAGAAATAAAGGAAGAAGAAGGTACAATCTATTTCAAAGGATTAGTCTAGTCATATCATTTTCCTTCTAAATAACATTTCTCCTTCTGGTTGTATTTTGGATCCACTGCTAATGTGCATTAGCTTCCAATTTCCCTTCAGCCACTCTCCAGAAGCGCAATGTTGGTTCTTTGTCTTAGGGATATTTCATTTCCTCAATCATGTTAAATCAAACAAACCTCCCATACCAGCAAACAGAAAGGAGCAGCTCTGGGCCTCTGAACTAATTTGCGCTGGCAAAAGTGATCAGGCCTCCTCCAGTGTCTTAATTAGGAGCCTTAATCCCTTTGATTTAAAACCAGAAGAAATACAGGACATGGTAGGAAACTCTGAGCATATTTATTTAATACAGACAAATAGGGTTTAGAAAGTTCATTTAATATACAGTGTCAAAAGAGATGTATGGCCCTTTCTTCCTAATAATTCTTCCAGGATAAAGTATGGCCACGCTCAGATTGGAGCAATCAGTTTTCATGGTCTCTTTCATTTAAAGAGACAGTTATTCCCAACCCACTCTATGTTTCCAGAGACTTTTGACTGGTTTGCTTTAATTTCTCCTGTGACATAAGGAAAGAGTGACTCAGAAAATATATGCAATATTGTTCACGTTGAATTTTAAAAAATGTGATGAATGGGTGGTGGTGGAAGGAGGTTGAACATGGGAAAATGAAAACAAAATATTGACGAGTATGAACAATCTCTGCAGACTTCCTGAACAGATGCTAGAATGCTTTGGGGATTCGGTATCAGGAGGGTTCTTCTCGAACCCTATCCAAGGTGGTTTTGTTCTTGAGGAGACAAAAGGACAATGTCAAGGTGCACTGATGTGGTGCTTAACAAGGGGCCCAGATCAACACTGGGTGGCGTCACCCATTGGTATGATCAGTGTGGGCTGCTCGGCAGCTTGCCTTTGACAGGACCACAAGCATGTGGATATTGATTAAAAACTAGGTGACTGTCTTGATGACTGATGTGAACCCCAGACACCTCCGAAAGGATTAGAAAGAGATCATGTGGCTGAGTGGGCCCAATGCCCCATGGAGTCTTCAGGCATTCTCCTAAGGAACAATGACTAGGTCCTCAGAAACTTTCAGCCTCTCAAGAGGAGCACTCATGATTTTGGATGTTTCTCAGCACTGATTCCAGGGGGCAGTTATTCACAACATCATGCATCGGATGCTCGAGAGGGGTCTCAACGCCTTTGATCTACTGTCATGTCTTAGAATTTGTAAATAATAATCAGTGTAATTGGTGTGAGTTACCTGGGTTTGGGCTCACACAGGAAAACAGTGATGTTATGTTCCCTTTCATGTAAAAAGACAATCTTTGTAGATCTAATTTTTCAAAAATTGGAACAGAACCAAATTTAGTCTGTGTTGAGTCTTAAAAAATTAGTTTGATCTCTTTCAAGAGCACAGAAAAAGCCTAAGTAGGCAAAACGTGAAAAAAAAAGTAATCACAGGTGTTTAAAATGCTTTCTTTAATGTGTAAAACAATTAATTGACATAGTATTTTTATACTTAAAAGTCACTGTCATCTCTTTTATTTCATTTGTTTTTATAGTACCCCTGTGAAGTTGAAAAGTCATATTCCTATTTTACAGAAAAATAAAACAATACAAAGCCAGCTAAGAAAGAAAGCCAAGAAACCTGTCTAGAGAAATACAGAGGCAGGATTGGAGTTTGATCTCTCGACTGTTAGACCCTAGAAGGATCTGGAATGAATAAATTGGCTGCTGGTATGTGACCGGGCACTGATAAAGACTGACAGGTGATGTTGAAAAAAGTTCATCCCCTGAAATATCTTCAACATCCCCCCACCCCAAAGTATTATTTACAACATCAAGTTGCACTATCCTCTAGGAAGAGATCTTCTTGAGAAATAATCCACATCCCATCCAAATTATCAGTAATTCCAAAATTAGTGAAATCTAAGCGAATAAGATTTGATTGTTACTTTTCCTCAGCACATAACCATTATCCACAATCTAAAGCCTGATACCGCATGATCATCCTATAAAGTGGGCCTTTCTTCTGGTGTCCCCAAAGTGCTGCTTGGCTGCCTCAGGTGGGTATAAATAAGAAAATAAAGAGCCCCATCTAACTGTGGCTAACGTCTCCCCTGGAGAAATGGGGAGGCCCGAGAGGGTTTAGATGCAGGCAAGTCCATTCCCCAGTCTCCCCAAAGATGCTGTCAATTAATGTGCGGCAGCCCCCAATCGTGGGAAGAGATAAGCCGCATAAGCATATGAAACAATTACACATCAGCACACCCAGCCATCAGCAGAAAAACCGCAAGCGCCGCTGAATAATTATGGCTTGGGCTATTGATTGGGACCACGGAAGAGTTTCCAAATGCTTTTAATTTGCCAAACAGGGGCAAGTGAGCTGCAGTGAGGTTGCTTCCAGTAACGGCATTTGTCCCTCTGCTAATTAAGGGGAGAGCTTAACAAGGTGGAGAGGATTGTTTTAAAATCCTGCCAAGTAAAATCTATGGCCATTTGAAAGGTGGCGAATGGCAGATGAAGGGCTCATCATAAGAAATGCTTAACACAATTGGCCTGGGATGGGCTTGGGTTCCGAAGGAGACCCCAGTCTGGTCCGGGACCCATGACTTCCACTGGCCAGAGGGCTCATGCCATGATCCTCTGAGAGAAGCTGGTCTACGGCTGAGGTGTCAGCTGGAGATCAAGCAGGGCTGAGGTCTGCTCTTTGGGGTCATGCACACTTGCCACCCTCCTGTGGCCTCAGTACGTATCTTTACTTCCACCCTTGGGTTTGCCTCCTTGATGAGGAATGACACTATTATCTAATTGGAACTGATGAGTGATTTAAAAAAAAAAACACATCATTATTAACGCAAGTCCTAGTTTTTTCAGATTTCCTTAGTTTTTAACCTAATGTCATTTTCCTGTTCCAGGATCTATCCAAGATCCTGCATTACCTTTAGTCATCACATCTCCTAGGCTCCTCTTGGTTGTGACAGTTTCTCAGACCTCCTTTGTTTTTGATGACTTTGATAGGTGTGAGAAGTCGTGGTCAGGTATATTGCAGGATGCTCCTTTGTTGGAAGGCGTCTGATGAGACAAAAAGCACAGGATAATGGCCCAATCAAGGTGAGGAGGCAAAATCAACCATGTACAGCAAACGTATGCAAAATTCACCCTTCTCAAACATCATAGAGACAAATACACGTGGACTTCGCATCTTCCAAAGTGTCTAGCCCTGGTCCCCAACAGCAATAATGTAAGTAGCTGGATGGATGAACAGAGTGATGGATGGAAAAACATGTTCTCACCTGCCACATCCCTACTATCCTCATGTAACTTTATGTTATTATCGTGCTAAGTCTCTCAAAGGACATTCAACCACTTTTTTTTTTAAAGATTTTATTTATTTATTTGACAGAGAAAGACACAGAGAGAGAGGGAACACAAGCAGGGGGAGTGGGAGAGGGAGAAGCAGGCTTCCCGCCGAGGAGGGAGCCCGATGCAGGGCTCGATCCCAGGACCCTGGGATCACGACCCAAGCTGAAGGCAGATGCCCAATGACTGAGCCACCCAGGCGCCCCACATTCAACCACTTTTTAATCACACCACAATAAAATTCATATTGACAATATGTGTCTTCACTCTTGTTTTAAGTGCATGTCATGTGACCCTATGGGCTTAAATTGGCCAGTTATTTTTAGACCCCCAGTAATGAAATCTTAAGATTTGTGCAAACTCTTCTCAGAGGTTACAACATACTAAGCCCCCAAGACAACCCCACCCATTTGTACTCACCAAGAATAGTTCTTGATCTTCAAAACTGTCAGATACTTTGTAAGATGAAGTGCTCATCATAAAAAGAATAAAAAATGAGTTGGAGTTGTTTAACCTAGAGAAAAAAAAGACCATGGAGGACTTCATTACAATCTTCTAGGATTGTGGAAGAGTGAAAAGAGTCAATCAGACTTGGGTCACAAACAAGCTGTGTGTCCCTGGGCGATTTACTTGATCTCTCTGTGCTTCAGTTTCCTATCTGTAAAATGAATAAAATAATGTTTTTCTGGCAGAGCCACAGTACGCTTACGGGGAGATACTGTATGTCATGTTCTTAGCACAGTTCCTGGCACAGACTGGTTATTCAACAAAATGTAGTTTCTGTCTCACCTGCTACATGATCTACATATAAAAAGAAAACCACTTCTTATTTTTATGAGTCTTTTCAGCTTAGAAAGCATTTTCTCATAGTTTCAGGTGATAAAACCATCGTTGTCCTTGTCCTTCAAATGCTAAATAAAAAAATGGATTTTAATTGAAGTAATACTGATTTCGGTTGGAGAAAGCTCATTTTTGGCCATGGAGATAATAAAACTCAGAACAAGTTATCTGGGGGCACTGTGAACTCCGTCCTTTGGGAGCTTCGGAGCAGAGTGGGCAGCGTGGGACAGACAGCCTTGACCTCACCACCCACCCCTCCCCGGCCAGCCATCAAGTCTTGGGTGATGGGAGCAACACGCTGCAGTTCTGGGAGGCGTGGGAGGCGTTGGACTCCCTGTTTATCCTCGGAACACTCTAATCCCACCTCCTGCCTTTGGGAATGTTCCCAAGTTCTGCCTCCAGAACTCAGTTTCCTGGAGCTAAACTTCGTGGGTGGTAGTAAGTCTTAGGGTAAAACCCAATGTGCAAGAAATATATTATTTCTATACACTTAAAAAAAATCACTTTAAACCCACTTCTGAACTTCTCAGCGGGGCTTATGAGAAACTCAGTTTCAGTCATTTAGGGGCCGCTCTCCAGGGTCGTGCCAAAGTTCTGGGGTCTCAACCTGGCACAAAAGCCCGGGAAAACTCTGGTCCTGCTGGGACCTCCAGGTGCATTAGGGACCCCCTGGGCTTAACAGTCCCAGCCCTGACCTCCTACAGTGCCCTTGCCCCACAGGTGTCTGTCACCCCTTCTAAAGAATCAGCAGCCCGAGGACAGGACCTGTGTCCTTAAACACCGTCTCTCTGGAACTGGCGCATTTTCCGGTCTGAGCAGAGGCATGATGAACATGTGTTAATGAAAAAACAAATGTTTCCTTGATATCATGAAGCCCATTAGATGGTATTTTTTCTCCCCCCGCGACTGATGAGGGAAAGGATGGTAATTTTGCCTCTACTTCCTCATTGCTTACAGGCCCTAATAAATGTTCCTTGAGTAAATGATCGAACGGTGCTGCTTTCTCGTGCATGCGTTGTGCGGGTTTGTCTGTCTTGGCGCCGTGTGGTCTCCGTGGGCAGGGCTCAGAATTGGTCGTTGTGGCAGAGACTGCCAATTGTCCCCACATCTGTTTTCTCCCTCATAAAGCCTCCGAGTTTTAGCTGGGCACATGGCTGCCTGAATAATAATGTTTCCCCCCTTTCCTGACGGGCGACTACGATCCAACTGCAGAGACACCAGCTCCGAGCCCGGCCCAGCTCTGCCCTTCCCGTTCCTTCCTTCCCCCGGGCTGGAGTGGAGACGGGATAGCAAGCCGTCTTCACTCCGAGGGTGAGGGGAACACCCTAGGAGCAGTGGAACCACGGGAGGGAGGAGGCTGGGACCCCAACACTGGCCCCAGACTGCTGGGGGTGAGAGAAGTAACTTCTGTTTTGTTCTAGCCACTGTACTTTGTGAGAGCAGCTGAGCCTTTATCCCCACGAATACCCTCGCTGGCTGTGGCCCAGTGGCTGGCAGGAGCAGGCCACCCTCCGAGGGGGGGCCTTCCGGTGCTGTCGGTCTCTGGGTTTTCATCCCGCCCCGTGCAGCTCCCAAAGGCCAGGAGGCAGGGCTCCTTCGCTCCTTCTTTGCAGCCCAGCCTGAGTCAGCAGATGTTTTCAGTTTAATGAGATGAGTCTAACGATAGTGCCTCCCTGCAAGGAGTGGGCCTGTCCTCCCTGGAGAAGTATGGAAGGTCCTGGCACTTCTATCCTTGCTGAGCTTGGAGGTCAAGGCGAACAGAGGTCTCAGAAAGGGGCAGGGAGGTGATGGACCTACAGAACATGCATTTGCCGCTCCAGAACCAAGTCTGAACTTCACCGAAAGGGGAGAAAACACCACCTGGGGTGGCTTCACGCTGGCAGGTGCCACCGAAAATGCCCCCTTTACATCCACTGGGTTTGCCAGGTCAAGCCTCCCAGGACCCCTGGCAAGTGCTGGGTGCTTAGCCTCTATGATTCTCTCCAGCTCTCTCAGGTATGGAATGGTCCATGGGCCCACTGCAGCCCAGGTTTGTCAGGTGGCATGAACTGTGGCTCATTCTGTCATCTCTCCCACTGTGGGTTCCTTTGGGGCTCTACTCCTTGGACCCTTGTCCCACAGACTCCTGCCCTCTAGATCCCTGCTCCTCAGCCTCTGCCCAATCAGTGTGAACGTCTGCTCCTCAAACCCCTGCTCCATGGACCTCTGCCCATTCCTTAGCCACATTGCATTAACTCAATCCATGATTCTCCCTGGGGTTCTGGGTCCTTCTTCTGAACTCGGGTGTCTAGGACCAAGAAAGCACCATTACTCTAAACATTTTTATTTTGTATTTTGGGGGATATGGGTGGTAAGCATCCATTTCTCATTCATGACAGTCAGGAGGGCCTTGAAGGTTGAATTTCTTATTTTATCTAACATTTGTTGAGTGCTTACTGTGGGTCAGGTACTTTGCTAAGCACTTATATGTAGATTCACTTACAGGGAATTCTCTCTGCAATCTTATGACGCTGGTGCTATTATGATCCCCATGTTACAAATGAAGAAGCCAGGGTTTAGGGAGGCTCGGTAACTCACTGTGGTAATCCGGCTCACAACAGATAAATCCCAGAGCCAGGAGTCACACCCAGGGAAGCGGGCCCAGACACCTGCCCTTCCAGCTAGTTCAGCTGTGTTCCTCGTATTCTAAAGCATATGGTCTGGAACACAAATGCAAATTACCTTTAATGAGGGGAGAAAAAGGGCAAGACCTGATGAGCAGTATCAAGGGTCAGACACCCTGGACGAGAGTAAAGCCAGATACATACAGAGCATGCAGGTCAGAGGTCATGTTCCGAGATGACCAAGAACAGGTGAGACTAGTGGAGCACGAGGTGGGTGGGGCAGAATGGTGCAGGGTGTAGGCTGAGATTAAGACCGAAGGCCAGGAGCTCCCTGCTATTGGCTGTCGGCCACTTGGGTCAGGGAGAGGCCACCTGGCTTGCAGGTGCTGGTAGGGGCTTGGGATGGGGAGCGGTAAGTCTGGTGTTAGCAGCTCTCCCTTGTAGTGAAGTTAGCTGCTTCCTGCAGCTCCTGTCCTTGCAAACCTGTCCTGTAGTTTCCAGGAAGAAGCAGGAGAAGATCCTGGAATATATATATATATATATCCCTGACCCAGGTGGTCAACAGCCAATAGTAGTGTGTAAACACACACACACACACACACACACACACGCATCTCCCCCAGCAAGGAGGGAGGAGACCCAAGGGGTGGGCCATAACTTCTCTGACATAAAGCTTTCCCTCTCCAGCCTTGTCTTTCTTCAGCTCCCTCCCAGCTGCAGGGCTGAACAGTGAGGACCAGTCCTTGCCAAACCAGCCATCCTCTGCCACAAACCTCCTCCATTTATTTTCAGATTTTATGTGCTTTAAAATAGCCTTGCTGGTAGGTGCCCAAACCCAGCAGACCCGAAAAATGCTTACCAGGCTGAAAGACCTGAAGGACACTGGCTTCTCCGACCAGACTCAGTGCTGCCCCCACCCAGCCTCTCCCAAAATACATCTCTAGGTGCACAGACCCCCAAAACTTTCCCCAATAACCCCAATTCTAGTGAACACACCACAGAAAGCTGATAGGAAGCAAGAGTCCTAATGACCTGGCAGGAAAGAAAACTCCATTTTCATCCTCCAGATGCTGACATGGACCAGGTGCTCCTGGGTCGGATTCACAATGAATTTGGATTCACACTGCAATTTGGAGACAGGACGAGATGAGAATCAGGAGGGAGGCAGGAGGGCAGCCTGGCGTCCATTTTCGTGGCCTCTCTGCTCCGTTCCTTTTCCCCACTGGCCCCTCGGAAGCTTCAAGGGCCCAGGGGAGGCTGTGTGGGGGCGTTCACCCCAGGGGCGGTGTCGCTGCACGAGTCACCACCTGGGCTGGCTGCTTTAACGGTGCATGTGACCAACAAGCTGTACAGGGGTTTCAGACACTGTGCTGTGCCTCGCTAAATAAAACATGGTCTCCACCTTCAAGAGAGGCAAGAAAACACAAGGTACCCTGGGTGCACACAGTAGGGGAACCTAAAACCTTTGGAGGTTGGGGAAGGCTCTCTGGAGAAAGTGGCCTTGAGACTGGGACTGGGAGGAAGACCAGGGGCTGGGAGTCAAGTAGCAGCACGATGAGTCGGGAAAGGATGCTCCATGCAGAGGGCAGGGCACGTGCAGGGTTCCCAGAGGTGAGCCAGAGCCAGCTGTGAGTGTGAGACCACAGTCCCTTCAGCATGAGCAGAGTGGAAAATGCCAGGGTGCGGCGGGCGCCCACGGACCGGGAAGCACGGTGGGCCTGGAGGCTGGCGAGCCTCTATGTGGGGCTTACAGAGTTTGGGCATCACAGGGGCAAGGTTTGCTTGGGTCACTGCTGTATCCCCTGCAGCTAGATGGGTGACTGGCACAGAGTGGATGCTCGTCCGTATTTGTGGCTGAGTAAGTGGTGAGCACGGAGAGATTGAAGCAGGGACAAGATCTGACGAGTTCTGCATTTCGGAATCACCACCAGGCTGAGGGGCAGAGACTGATTCCAGGGCAGTGAGGCTGAGGCGGGCAGCGGGGAAATGACAGGGGCCCTCACCACACATGGCCATGGCGGTGGAGGCGAGGGGATGGTAAAATCCACAGGACTTGATGATAGGGCAGTGGGCAGGGGCGGGAAGAAGGAGCCCAGATGAAGGCATCAGTTGCAACATCCTCAGAGATGAGCCCTGGGCAAGGTACGGACCACAGCCCCGAGGTAGGGCAGCCCCTCTCGGGCCATGGGAGTCTGGGCTTCATCGTGATGTTCGGTCCTCTCAGCTGCAAAATGGAGATACCGCTCTTCGCCTTGCAGGGAGAGAGATCTGAGGTATGCAAAGCGCATAGCACAGTGCCTGACATGCGGTGGAGGCTCAGTGTAAAGCCTCTGGCTCACCTGAGCTGGACTTTGAAGGACTGTGGGAGATGGGGTCAGGGGAGGACATCCAGGTGGTGGGACTGGAGAGCACAAGATGTCTGTAGGAAAGCACGAGAAGCCGTGAGTCATTCAGCTTGACTGAAGTGTGGGCAAGTGTGTGAGAGCCCAGAGAACAAGGAGGGCCCTCCGCTCCTCCAGACCCGCGGTGCTTCCCTCGTGCAACCTCCTCCAGGTCGCCCATCTCTCCGCCTCCTGCCTTTTGCCTTGCACTCCAGTCTCCACACCACCGTGGGGGTTTGCACACAGCGTGGGCCTAACTCAGCAGCCACGGAAGGTTTGGGGCAGTGGAATGACCAGGCGGGCACTGTGCGTTAGGTGCGTGGCCCACACAGGAATGGGGTGAGGGTCGCACTGCAGCCTAAGCAGTGTATCCACCTCGTCTAGGCAGGCCACCCGGACTCTCCACCACCTACAAAGACAGCCCAAGCTCACGTCCCGTCTGCCCCCAGTCGGCCTCACACCAACTCCGAGCCCCACAGTGTGTGGATGCTGGGCTTCCCCTCCTTTCCTCCAGAGTACCCCGAATGACAGAGGCAAAGACACGAAGACCCCAGGATCCATGTCTGTAGCAGAAGACCAGCCCCCACACGCATACTATTTCCTTGAGGGCTAATGCTTCATTTAAAAAATTCACACCAATTTTGCCTTCTGTTGCATAACATTCATGCTTATTTTAATTTTAAAAATGCCTTTAATCTCTATTTAATAGCTTATCTTACCCAAATACTCAAGCAAAATGAACACCCTTGGAAGATACACCATACATATTCTGTGGCTTTGAGCGCGCCTTGACCCACAGCACTGGGCTCCCGAGCATGGGGGTACCCCGTTTGGGAGGCACTGCCTTACACTTCAGCTGTGTCCTTGTGCTCAAACTTTTTTCCTGCTTGGGGTGTCTCCCCCTTTAGTAGAACAAACATAGCCTTCGTTTGCATTTCCATATACTTCGTGATATCGCCATCATCGTGCGTATCTCCTCATGTTAGGAAGTAGTTCTAGTATATGTGCTGCCGAAGCGAGCACGTAGGAAGTAGTTCCGACGGTCGGTTTGCCTGCCCTGCCAGTGCGGTGACGGCAAAAGCCAAAGAGGAGGTTGGTCCCGGTCGCCCCTTTGAGGCTAGTGCACTGACTGGCCACAGGGGGCGCTCTGTTCAACAAGGACGGAGCAGCCCTGCAGGTCTGTGAATGGCGGGTGAATCGGCTGCCAAGGGCGGCGGGATTCCCTGGGACCACTGCGGCCCTTCTGCAGGGTCACAGGATGGCTTGAGGGACGCGCCCCCGTCCGCTTTCACCGCGGCCCGCCGAGTGTGTTCACACGAGGCAGCTGGGTCTTCCTATAATCCTAGTTAAACGTGCCTTTGCTGCCAGATAGCCGCCCAAAGCCGGACGCTCGGAGCGAGGAGGCATCCTTAAAGGGCCTTAGAGCAGTACGTGACTGAGATGCTGTCCCCACTGCAGGGGCCACCTGGGGCTTTCTGTCAATTTCACAGCCTCCAGACCACCCCAGTCAGTCTGCACCCCTCCATGATCAGCCCAGGGACCGCCCCCCCCCCCCCCCGCCCAGGTCTGGCCTCCTTTGCCCTTTCTCACAGGAGTTTCCCAAATCTGGGATCTCAAGGCCTCCGGAGAGCCCCCTCCCGGCCCCCCAAACCGAGGAAGCCTGCGGCAGGCAGTGGCAGATAAAGGGCTTTTGATTCTGCCACGTTGTCAAGGTCTGGGTTTTGACCTTGATGGGATTTATTGACTCGGCTATCCAAACATGGATTTCTAGACTATAGGATTTTTCTGAGGGGCAGTGCGACCCAAACCCCCTACCTCCTGCCCCTGACTATTTATAAAGCACGAGCTCCAGTTTCTGACGGCTCCGACCAGGGGGCTGGGCGTGGCGGTCCTTTCTGTCCCTTCTGTCCCTTCTATTCACCTGTCTGGGCAGCTGCAGGAGACAACAAGCAGACTCCCTGCCTACAAGCAGGCCCCGGAGACTCAGAAGCACAGAAGAGCTATTTTATTTATTTATTTATTTATTTTTTAAAGATTTTATTTATTTTTTAGAGAGCGAGCGAGAGAGAAACAGCATGAGAGGGGAGAGGGTCAAAGGGAGAAGCAGGCTCCCCGCTGAGCCGGGAGCCCGATGTGGGACTCGATCCCAGGACCCTGGGATCATGACCTGAGCCGAAGGCAGACGCCCAACCATCTGAGCCACCCAGGCGCCCACAGAAGAGCTATTTTAGCCAGAGCTGATAAATTCTAGGAATTCTTGTTCGGAAAAGAAGAACTTTATCAATGTTTGCTTTAAGGAATAAAGACCAAACTTCTCCGGAAAAAACAAAATGTGATTTTCAAATTATCAAAGCTGGCTTTAGTACTCACAGAAGGAACTAAATGCCCTGAAGCTGTTAACTGTGTGCCTGCTGGTCTCCTTGCTGGCTTCAGTCCCAGGTCACGTTCATTACTGATGCCTGCATTCTCCTCCTTCCCGGCTGACCCCAGAGACTTGCCTCTGTCCCCATCTCCAACCTTTCCCGTTGCATCCGCCACTGTATTATCATTCATCTATGGATAAGGTGGCGAGAATCGCAGGAAACAATGAAGCCTCCTTCCAAGACATATGCCATTTCTTGCTCCAACCATTAAAATAGGCTTCTAGCCCACCTCCCTGGCTCTAATTTTGTTCCCTCTTCATCCTCCACACAGCTGCTTCTCCCGATGTCTAAAATGTAAAATTGACACTGCCCAGTGCTGGCCACTCCAAGTGTCCTCGTTGTCCCATGCAAGGTCTCCAGGATGCAACCCCACCTCTTCCTCCTGTGATTAAATCCACCACCAAAAATTACGGCATGACCAGCTCTTCCTCCAGAAACCCAGGTTCCTAACACCATGCCTGTCTCAATGCTTCCTCCGACTGGGTCTTCCAGAAGAGCTAAGATCTGAGTCAAAAAGTAAATAAAGGAGAAGCGAAAGGAGAAAATCTACTAAGAAGGGATGTGCAATGAGAGGTAATGGAAGGTGAGAAAAATTTTCTTTCCCTTCTCGACTTCCCAAGCTGCCCCGTGTTGGATGGCGCCAGCAAAGGCCGCAGAATCAGGAATGCTGGTGAAATGGGCTGCTGCTTCTTTTTTTTGGCTTGAAAATGTCTTTATGGAAGTATAAAATACCTTCAGAAACATGCATAAATCACAAGCGTACAGCTCAAAAGGATGCTCATAAGCTGAACATACTTAGCAGGCAGCACCCGGATGAAGAGACAGAACTTGGCCAGCCCCCAGGACTGTTCCTCATAGTCAGCACACTTACAAGGGTCACCATATTGGCTTCTGTCGCCCGACAGTTTTGCCCATTTTTGAACTTTAATGTAAACCTACATTTTGTGTTCAGCTTCTTCTGCTAAACATCATGCTGATAAGACTTAACCATGTCCTGATATTTATTCATTCTCATTGCTGTATAATATTCAATTGTGCGAATATACTTCTTTTTTTTCCAAGATTTTTTTTTTTATTTTAGAGAGAGAGCACAAGCAGGGGAGAGGCAGAGAGAGAGAGAGAAATCCTCAGACTCCTTGTTGAGTGGGGAGCCCAGGGTGGGGCTTGCTCCCAGGACCCTGAAATAATGACCTGAGCTGTAACCAAGAGTGGGACACTTAACCGACTGAGCCCCCCAGGCGACCCAGCAGATAAACTTCTTTATCTAGTCTACTTTTGATGGGCATTTGGGTCATTTACAGTTTGGAGCTATTATAAAATGCTGTTATGAGAATTCTAGTTCATGTCTTTTGGTGAACACAGGAATGCATTTATGGTGGGTATGTACCTCCAAGTGACGGTGCTGGGCCATGGGAATTGGATATGCCCAACTTTGGCAGGAGCTATCAAATGGTTTTCCAACGTGTATGATTTGAACCAGTTGATAGAGTGTGAGACTTCTGGGAGCTCCACATCCCCTGGTGTGGTCAGTCGCCTTCATTTTGGCCATTCTAATAGGTGGGTGGCATCTCAGGTGGCTTTAAGCAGCATTTCCTTGAAACTACTGATGTTGAGCACCTATTCATACGCTTTTTGGTCGTTTAGATATTCTGTTTTGTGAAGCGACTGTTCGGGCATTCTGCCTGTTTTTCCATGAGTTGTCTGTCTGTTTCTTATGGATTTATAGAAACTGTGTCTTTTTAAGTAATCACATATTCACCACCTTCTCCCTCTTAAATCCATTTGGAGTAATTTAGTTTAGCAAGCCTTAATTGCGTGCAGTTGGCATGACTGTGTTAGGTGCATGGGATCAAAGAGGAGTGATGGCCAAAGCTCACTCTTTGTCCTCAAGTTTGAGGCCTTGGCTTCTTCCTCTCACTCCCCTTGACCGCTCCACCCACACCGAGGCTTGGCCTGGTGGGTGGAAGTTAGGCTGAATTTCTGAAATTGAGTAGTTAACTTTTCTGCAGATTCCCATAAAAGAAACAGGAGGAGAGGATCAAGTAATTTGAGGCACATGAGGGATTACTGACTGTGCCCGACTTCGCAGATCTGCTAGGAGCACACTGCAGAGGGGTCTGGCTGTGGCCCCCCATGCGAGGAGTGGACAGAATAGTCAGGGGCAACACATTGATATTGATGCTGCCTTACTTCGTGCCTTCCAGTAATAGCCAGTACTTCGTTTGGTTTGAAAAATGTGAGCTTTCTGCATGACACCTGCTTCAGAACTCCATTGCCATGTCTTAACCCATGGCTTCCATTTCTGGAGACTCCTACAGAACACAGATATGTAACAGCCATAGGAATCTCTAACTGCTGGGCAGAAATTCTTTAATACTTTATGGATTCACTCAGGCCTTGTGTTGATCTTGTTTTGTGACCTGATACTGTTCTGGACGATGATGTGCTGTGTTCAGCAGGCCTGGGTCCTGACCAGCCCCTGACCAAGTTGCTGTGTGACCTTAGGCAAGTTACTTGATATCTCTGAGCCTTTTTTTTCCCTCTGTTCATCTGCCAAATGGGAATCCTATTCTCTGCCTTGCCTACCTTGCCAGGTTTCTGGAAAATTAACATAAGGTGATATATATGAGAAAGCATTTTGAAAAATTTTAAGTTCTGTATAAAGGTTAAGTACTACCTACCACACACCAGATTGTGTTCCCACAGAGCAATCCGTGTCTCAGGTCTTTTTTTAATCATCAATTTCCATTTTGTTTGTTTTAGCTGGTCCTCAGACCTGTGAGTCACCCTTGGGTTAGAGTTCTTCTATGTAAAGGGTACCTCTTTGGTCTAGATAAACTCTTGTACTTTGGCATTTCACCACATGGCTACTTCCTCCGTGACCTTTTCCTTCCTTTGTTTCTTTCCAGGGTCTAGCAGACCTTTTGTCACCTGAACAGGATCCCTGCAGGCAGGCTCCAAGATACATCAAGGGATGTTAATTTCCTCATGGCTTTGTTAGCATTTCACATTGTTACAGGTCAAAACACAAGGTTATTTACTAGGAAAGAGAAATGTCACTAATATTAATTATGGGAGCCCCATGATTTCCCTCCAGGTATTCAGAACAACACACAGCACCCATCATCCTGGTGAGCATAGCAGGGTCCTGACCTCCCCGGGCTTCTGAGCGCAGTGGGCTTGACTGAGGTCCGATGGGAGGACAACCATCCCAGGCTGGGAAATGCCAACACATGTTAGGTTTGTTCAAGGAGGCTCTTCCTACTGGCTGCCATTTTGTTCAAGGAAATTCTGAAAGGTTCAAAATCGATTTCCTAACCAATAAGGGAGGGGAATGAAGATATGTATTCATTCATTTGAAAGTCACCCACTTGTCTTCGTACTCCTTCAATGGTGAGCTCCTGCTGTGCAAATACTAATGGGAGAGAATGTATGTAGTGGTTTATGTTTTATCTTCCCATCTGCTTCCTCTTTCTATCACCATAAATATAGCAAAGAGCTGGGATAGAGGAGGCCATGATAAAGGAGGGAACCACAATTCTAAAGGGAAGAAGATGCTTTCGGTAACTGTCAGAAATAGGACTTTTTGAAATCTCCCTTCTTCCAGCTTCTATGGCACCTGGTTTTTCTCCTTTTCTGTCTCCTTTTCTTCTGAGCATTGGCGTGCCTCTTGGATCTGTCCCAGGTGCCTTCCTCTTTTTACCAAGAAGGTCTCAGCTATGCCCGAAGCTACAAATGCCTCCTATGGGCCACCCCTTCCATGGCCAGCCCAGACCTCTCTTCTGAGCTGCAGGCGAGTGTACCCACCCACTCACTTGATATGTCCACTTGGAAGAATCAAAGCGTCTCCCACTTTGCCAACGGTGGAGACGTCTACTTTCATTCCACGCCTGCGCCTCCTCCACATTTCCTCACCTGGGCAAAATGGGAAACCCAGGAGGCCATCTTGGCGCTCCCCTCCCGCTTGCCCCCACTGCCCCACCCCTTGCACTCACCTCTCCAAGCCCTGCAGGTCTCACTCTCTTTCCAGAGCCCTGCCCGGGCCTCCTCACGGAGCCTCCCCTCTCTGCCTCCTGCCCCACCACTCCGCAGGAAGAAACGACCAGTGGGAGCTTTTATTATTTTTTAAAAATATTTTATTTATTTATTTGACAGAGAGAGACACAGCGAGAGAGGGAACACAAGCAGGGGGAGTGGGAGAGGGAGAAGCAGGCTTCCCGCTGAGCAGGGAGCCTGATGTGGGGCTGGATCCCAGGAGTCTGGGATCATGACCTGAGCCGAAGGCGCCCCCAGTGGGAGCTTTTAAACAGGAGAATTAGCCCACGCTCCCTCCCCGTCTGAAAGCCTGTGGGCCTCCCCGAGGCACTCT
Source organism: Leptonychotes weddellii (assembly GCF_054177405.1). Classification (NCBI taxonomy): domain Eukaryota; kingdom Metazoa; phylum Chordata; class Mammalia; order Carnivora; family Phocidae; genus Leptonychotes; species Leptonychotes weddellii. The sequence continues at coordinate 31,222,099 of NC_138377.1, read as the reverse complement.
AAATGAATGCAAGCTGCTCACAGGCCTCACAAAGCAAAGCCTGGCCTTCTGGCCTGCCCCCCACCCCCTCACTGCTGCTCTCCTCCTTCCATGCACCCTCACTCCACCTCAGCCCCTCTGGCCTCTCTCAGGTGCCCACACAGGGTCCTCACTCAGGCACCTCCCTCGGCCTGGAATCTGCTTCCTTCCTATCTCAGACCAAATGTCACTTCCCCAACATGCCTTACTTTGCCTCCCCATTTCTTCATGTCCCTTGTTATTCTTATCTTACCAATTTATAATTATTAATTTATTATATGTGAATTGCTATAATGCCTGCCCCCTCTATAAGCCCCACGAAGACAGGGAGCATGCCCCCCACTTTTTTTGCCTGTAGCAGGAACTCAATAAACAAACATTTGTTTAATTAATGTCCAAACTACACAAAACCAGCTATTTGAAGTGCAAAACATGCACATTATATCTATTCTTTGAGAGCGTAAAGATTGTCACTGAAGAATACTGCCCTTAGTCCTGGGATAGCGGGACCTAAGGCCTGCGCTTTAGGGGCTACGCTCTGGCCTCCCTCCAGCTGTGGCCCTTCCTGGGGGTAAGGAGTCCAAAGGGTCAATGGGACAGTCCCAGGCAGAGCTCCTGCCTCAGCCAACATGGCCAGACTTAACAAATAAAAATACATGCTGCACAGTTAAATTTGAATTTCAGATAAACAACCACTTTTTTTTTTTTTAGTGTAAGTATGTCCCTTGCAATATTTGAGACATACTTACACTAAAATAAATAAATAAATAAATAAAAATCACTGTTTATCTGGAATTCAAATTTGGCTAGATGTCCCGTATTTTACTGGCAACCCGTGCCCTAGCTTCTAGACTAAATGTCCACAAACTATGGCCTGTGGACCAAATTGGACTTGCTGCCAATTTTTGTAAATTAAGTTTTGTTGGAGTACAACTACCCCATTCATTTGTGAATTGTCTATGACTGCTTTTGAGATACAGTGACAAAATGGAATAGTTTTGATAGAGGCCATATTGCTCATAAATGGCTAAAATATTTACTCTTTAACCCTTTAAAGAAAAGTCAATTGACCTCTGTTCTAGACCATGCTATGGGTACCTAGTACCGCACAAGTGCCTACCCAACACTCCTGAGCCTACTTCCAGAGCAAACAGAGGTCTGGCCTCTGAGGGTGAGGGACACAGGGTGTGGATGGAGTGTGCAGGATGGAGCTGAGCATTGATATGTCCACTTGGAAGAATCAAAGCGTCTTTGAATGGCTGGATGCTGACCTTCCCCGAAATTCACTGTTCCTGCCCAGAACTCTGAGGATCTCAGAATTCTAAATTTGCACCTGGCCTTCCATTTCATTAGGAAGATATATTTTTCAAGATAGGTAGCATATTTTATTTACTTTGTGTGTTACATTGATTTAACTTTTAAACAAACATGTGGCATGCGGACCTCCCTTTGTGCCCTTGATCTGGGCCTCCTCAAATGTCAAGTCTTGTTTTAAACGATCAAGGCACAGAAATGTCATCAATACTGCCATCTTGTGGTGAGATCTACTATTACCATTTCCAAGCTGCCAAGCTCCCTAAACACTGTGGTCGTCCACAGGTTCATGAGCCTAGCAGATCTGCCTATGACAACAAGCACAGTTCAAAATCGTACCGCTGAGCCATTGGGAGGTTCTGAAATGCTTTATGGGACATTAAAGAGATACTAAATTATATTCAGCATCGGTTTCTTCAAAATTAGTAATTTTAGGGGCGCCTGGGTGGCTCAGTCGTTAAGCGTCTGCCTTCGGCTCGGGTCGTGATCCCAAGGTCCTGGGATCGAGCCCCGCATGGGGCTCCCTGCTCGGCGGGAAGCCTGCTTCTCCCTCTCCCACTCCCCCACTGCTTGTGTTCCCTCTCTCGCTGTCTCTCACTCTGTCAAATAAATAAATAAAATCTTAAAAAAAAAACAAAACAAAATTAGTAATTTTGGGTGGTCCACAATAATTTCTCATATTTTTATAGTGCTTTACAGTTTATAAAGCATGTTCACACACAGCTTCATAGCTGAACCTCACAGCCACGCTTTGGGTCCCACTGAAAGTGGAAACTCTTAATGTCCATGACTTGCCCCAGCCTGTCCAGCCAGTCAAGGGCTGGTCTCATCATATTAGACACATCTCGCTCCTTTTTTTTTTTTAATGGGGGTTAGGCAGAAAATCAATTTCCTTAACCATGAAAAGAACAGAGAGGTTCAATTTCAGCAAACTGGAACCTTGGGGACGACTTTTTCTTAGTGCTCCTAGGCCTAGATAAGGGAGAAGTGGTTTCTGAAAATGTATTCTAATCCTTCAATAGCAGAGATTTGTGACAATTTTTTTTTATTATTCACAACAAAGCATATTTAGCAAGAGTTGACTCTCTGACATTTCTATTATTTCTCAAACAGTTCCTTTTCTGCTCTGCAAGCAGCAGGCCATAGGAGATGCCACAAAGATGTGGCCTTGAATCTGGGCCTGAGGGGTTAACCTTCAGGAGGCCTTCACTGCAGCGGAGCCCGGGGCGGGGGTGGGGGGGGTGGGGGGGCATCTGAGCTGCTTGGAGGACTTTTAATTCCAATCTGTCAGAGATTAACATCTTGTCCAGAGATAGCTGTGAAGACAGTTTTCTCCCAACAACCCGGTGGTGAGCTAGGGATTTTACCATGATTGGGGCTGTCACACACAGTTGAATTTCATGTTACAGCTGGAAAGACATGGAGGAAATTCAGGGAACAAGACAAGGAGCTGGAAGCAGCACTTTTGTTAAATTATACTTTTCTCAGAGATCAATAGATGCTCCAAAGCAGTCCACTGAGGGCGGTGTTTGTGTGGCTTTGACAAAACAGTTGTGCTTCTCACCTCTGGGAGAGCCAATCTGAACCACCCAAGAGATGCTTTCCCAACTTTTTGATCATGCGTGATGTGATTTGTGGGAAAAATAGTTTACTTTGCCTTTCATCATGAACTTCTGGGTTATGCAATGAGCTGGGGGACCAGGTTTATCAGATCCAGCCTTGCCTACAGAGCCCCAGATTTATTCATTTATTCATGCATGCATTCAACAAATGTTTATTGAGTCCCATGTATACTGTGGACGCTGGCTATCAAATTAGTAAGACTTGACCATGGATGGTCACGTGGCATTCACAGGTTCGTGTTGCTGGGGATTCATGTTGTCGGGGGCCCAGGAAAGGCTTTCCAGGGGAGATGCTTAGTCAGGTTTTGAAGGACCAGGGCCAGTTAGCCAGACAGATGGGGACGAAGGAAGGGAACCCAGGCTGGCTGACACCAAAGCCCATACTCCAAGTTGCAGGCTACAGGGCCTCCTGGGAACTATTCTGACGGAGAACATCTCAAGAAGGGACTTCACCAAGAGAAGCTCTGTTCTGAGAGCCGCCACCCCTTGAACAGTACTAAGACTGTCGCTCATACAAATGGCAAAGGGAGGAGGATGTGGAGGCAAAACGGAAACGGACTTGGGTAACCCAAGGGAACCCAAGAGAGTCTGGCATGTCCTGCTGATCCTGGCCAGCAGGGGGCAGTGCATAGCTCTTTGAGGAGGTAGACTACACCCTTTGGCTGGGAAGGGCCTAAAGGTAAAGTGAGCCAAACTCCCTCCCCAGGAAGGAAGGTTACACCCCTTGTTATTGTCTTCACAGTGCTTATTACTTTCTGAAATGTTACTGCTCATTTGTTTACATATTCATTATTAGATTTCTCTCCCTTTCCAGGACATCAGCTTCACAAGCGAAGGCCTTGCCTGTCTTGTTCTCTGTTGTATTGCAAGTGCCTATGTTAATGCCTGGTATGTGTTGATTTCTCAATAGATATTTAAAAAATAAGTTAATGAGCATGTGAATCTCTGTGGCATTGAGAAATGGGCACTGTGGGAAAGTGAAGACCTATACGTTGCCTTTTGCTCCTGAGAGAGTATCCTGATGTGTGGTCTGTTCCAGTTTTGCAAGATGTGCAGCTAGGAGCCTAGGGGACCACAGGAGAGCTTCCTTGTTGACAAAATAGACACCTTTTGTGTACTCTGGGCTGAGTGTTGCTGGGAACAAGGTAAGCTGTCAACGCCTGGCCAGGAGGCCAAGGTTAAGGACCAGTGGGTGGGGAAGAGTGGACTAGGTAATGAGCCTGCATCTGCAGCAGCAGAGAGATTGGAAGGCACGGTGGTAGCACGAGATGCCCAGCCCACGAAGGCCATGCTGACCTCACCGGGGCAGTCTGAGGTCCAAAACAGAGCAGAGTGACGAATAAGAAGGTATGGAAGTCAGAGCGGGGGTGTGGGAAGTGCGGGGCCGCTTCCTGGGGATGTGGTCTGGACCTGAGAAACCTTTGAAGGTCAAGCTCTTCCTTGCAGGCTTGTCCGTGTCTGACTCCAGAGGTAGTGTTCTGATTCTGATTCTTACTGTTACTCTGGGACTTGCTTCAAGCTTTAACCTAATGGTCTCTCTCACTTAGGGGCACCCCTTTTGTTAGCTAGATTTTTTAATAAAAATCTAAGAAAAGGATGAAAAAGCTAGTTAGATATGCCATTAAGAAAAATACTGGTCTAGCCAGTCAGTGATCTAGATTGGCCACTCAGTATATACTTGGAGTGTGCTAGAAATTTGAGGTGTTGAGAACAAAATGCTGATAGCTTTTTAAGGGGGCTTCAGAGAAGTAGGAAGAGGACACAGACCACAGGTGCTGCCCTTTGAGAGTTGAGCAGTTTGGGTCACATCTGTGGCTTGCTGTAGGAAATGCTTCCAGTGACCAGGGCCACAGAGGCAAAGTGGCAATTTTTATTTTTTTATTATTATTTTTAAATTTCATTTTATTTAAATTCAATTAATTAACATATAGTGTATTATTAGTTTCAGAGATAGAGTTCAGTGATTCATCAGTTGCATATAACACCCAGCGCTCATTACATCACGTGCCCTCCTTAATGTCCATCATCCACTTACCCCATCCCCCTACCCCCTCCCCTCCAGCAACCTGCAGTTTGTTTCCTATGGTTAAGAATCTCTTATAGTTTGTCTCCCTCTCTGGTTTCTTCTTATTTTATTTTTCCCTCCCTTCCCCTATGATCCTCTGTTTTGTTTCTTAAAGTCCACATATGAGTGAAATCATATGATAATTGTCTTTCTCTGATTGACTTATTTCACTTAGCATAATCTCCTCTAGTTCCATCCATGTCGTTGCAAATGGCAAGATTTCATTTTTTGATGGCTGCATAATATTCCATTGTAGGCATATACCACATCTTCTTTATCCATTCATCTGTTGATGGACATCTGGGCTCTTTCCATAGTTTGGCTGTTGTGGACATTGCTGCTATAAACATTGGGGCGCAGGTCAAGTGGCAATTTTTAAATTTTAAATGTACTCACCTCGAAGTGATATTAGAGTATGTGTCAGGATCTTCCCCACCTGCTCTACATAATTAAAGGCCCTATTCTGTCTACAGAGGGTGACTGACCATCCCGGTTGGCCCAGGAATGATGCTGTTCCCAGAATGTGAGATTTTTAGTTTTAAAACTGGGGAAGTCCCAGGCGAACCAGGCCAAGTTGTCACCCTGTTACCCACGTGGCCAGGGGCGGTTTATCTTTCCTTCTTTCTCTCTCTCTCGGCAATATTACTGATTTTTGTTCCCCAACCCTTCGGTCTCCTTTCTCCTTCGCTCGCATTCAGATCTACTTCCCGGGCCTGCCCGATCTTTCCAGGTGTCTCAGGCCCCACGGTTTGACACCATCCAGGATGGCTGATGGTGAATGAAATGCGCCTGCCGGGGGGCTTCCTTGCGGCCGAGGACCTTGCCCCTACAGTAGTTTGGGAACTGTCAAAACCACTGCCAGCTCAGATAAGGCAAGAAAAGGCTGTTATAGGAGGTGAGGCAGGAGCAGGGAATGGAGTCTCTAAGTGTGCAGTGCCTAAGTCTAAACCATTGCTCACAGTGTCAGGGTTCTGGAAAAGCAGGTTGTTAACTGAGGCAGGAGCGGGGCCAGGCAAATGGAATCCCCACAGAGGATGCTCAGGTCCGGCCAGATGTAACTGATGGGCCAGTGCTACCCATCTGCTGACTAAGCACATGAATGAAATGGTAGCATGCATGTCTGTCCAGATAAATCTTCTCATTGATATAAGCAAGTATTTAGGAAAGACATTCAAGGTGCCAGTTGCCAGAGAACATTACTAACATGCACCACAGACGCCATACCCTGGAGGGGATGAGATCTGTTTTACCTTCCACATCCTGGATGACAGGATCTCTTCTAGTAAAGCCTTTGACCTTGCCGAAGGGTTGGAGAATAATGGCCTTCCCCTTCTTACACATCAGAAATAAGAGGGAGGGAGGTGTGTCAAGAAGATGTTGGGCAGATCCAGCTGCCACTGTGGGTTTGTTCTGGCCAGTCTGGGTTGAAAGTGGTACTTCTGTTGATGAATCTGCTATTACCCCTGAATGAGACTCTGGTAAAGCTGCAAAATGGAATTCAGCTGGGTTGGGGGATGGGGTGGGTTTTGAAATCTACTTTACGGCTTCATTTAACAAATTACTCATGTTCAGAATACCCGCATAGTTCTAAAAGTACCTGAATGCCACGGGTCAGCTTGTCCTGCCATCTAAGAGTCCCTTCCCCTAAATTTCTGACTATGTGAATGAAAAGGAGTTGGAGGTTTTCATAAATTATAGTCTTGCTATAAATCCTGGCTGAATACGTCACACACACACACACACACACACACACACACACACACGCATTCCTACCTTTAAGGAACTTGTAATTTAATGCCTCCTAGATCAAAGCCATCATGTTTGGTTGATCAAGTTTCTGTAGGTGAGGGATGCCTGGGTGGCTCAGTTGGTTAAGTTTCTGTAGGTGAAAACTGCACTTTAAAATTATATAGGTTCTATTCTCTAATAACAGAAACATTGCTTTGTTTGTGGAAAATTACATAAAAAGAGAAATAATGAAGGGGACATCTGTTCTTTGCATCTATCCTGTCTCTCCATAACATTCTAGAAAGACTTTGCATCAGTCACACGGCCCTGCCTGCTCTGCCTCAGGAGTGCTCTGAATCTTCCACTGCTTCAGATAGTGATTGGTCCAGGGCTGAGCACCTGATCCAAGCAGAGTCAATCAGAGCCCAGTTTTGGGTGCTGGGAGTAGGTGGAATTCTCCCTTTCTCTGGGATTCCTGAGGTTTCCTCCAGTTATATTGCTGCTACTTGGAAGCCTGCATGAAGAGGAAGAAAACAAGCAAATACGGCCAAGGGATTGTACTGATTGAATGGTGATACCCAAAAATGCATGTCCAACTGGAAGAACCTTATTTGGAAATAGAGTCATTGCAGATGTAGTTCATTAAGATGAGGTCACACTGGATTACAGTGGGCCTCAGTGACTGGTGTCCTTTCTAGAAAAAAAAAAAAGATACAGAGACAAACACACAAGGAGGGTGCCATGTGCCATTAGAAGCAGGGATTGGAGTGATGCGTCTATGTGGCCAAAGACTCCTGGCAGGAACCAGCAGCTGGAAGAGACAAGGAAGCATCCTCCTCTAGAGCCTTCAGAGAGAGCATGGTTCTGCTGGCACCTTGATTTTAGACTGCTAGCCTCTAGAACTGTGAGAGAAAACATTTCCAGGGTTTCGTGTGTTTTTGATTGTGGTAAAATATACATAATGCAAAACTTGCCATTCTGTTCTTAAGTGACAGTATGTATATTCACAATGTTGTGCAAAATGTCTGTTGTTTTAAGCCACCACATTGGTGGAGCTTTATTAGAGCCGCCACAGGAAACAAATACAGAGATATATAGAGAAAAAGAGTCCTGATGGTATTGTTTGAATCCCTGGATCCAGCCATGCCTGAATTCCCCTGGACTCACTGATCTGAGGCTGTAAATATCATTTATCTGCTTCAGTTATTTTTTGAGTGGATTCTGTCACTTCAGTTAAAGGAATCCTGACAAATACAAATGGAGTAGGTTAGTGGCAAATGTTTTTATCATTCCATAAATGAAGGTCCTGACACTTCAAGAGAAATTGCCTCATTGAGTTATTCTAGACCTTTTACTCGTCCACTTAGCTCATGATTCCAGTTCCCTTATTACGTTAGTATCCATATCCACTTGGGTATTAGCAAATAATAAAATATTTCATAATACGAGCCAACTCCAAAGACAAAAATTAAGGAACAGCTTGCAAAATTACAGCCAGATTAGAAGCCTCATTAAAATGCTAGGTAAGGGCAGGTAGAAGTGAGGTGAGAATCAAAGAGTAAGGGAAGAGAGTGTGGTGTGTCTCAGAGAACTACCCAGAAAACTTCTCCATGCATACAGCTGTTCCAAGGCAGCTTTAGGTCTTACTTCTCAGGGATGAAATTGATGATACATAGCAAACAATTTCTGTTAAATACCAGCTAGTTAATAAAAAATATTTTCAAGTCCAGGACAATCCCAAGAAGAATGTACTTATAAATGGCACTGATATTTAGCTAACCAACCATGTCCACTGCAACATTTGAATTTAATGGGACTGGTTGCTTTATATTAATTAACTGCAGATTGATTGCTACCTGTATTTGTTGAGATTTCACACAGGTGATTATTGAATAATCAGAGAGCAGTTAAAACTCATGCCATGATTTCTCTAAGAGCTAGATGATATGACACAGGAAATGAACAGCTATGCTAAAGAACAGTAAAATGGAGTAAAGAAAATGGGGTTTGGCTATATGGGGAGGCCTGGTAAAATCACTACCTGGAGCTAAGTCACAGCACTGGCAGATGGTGAGTGGCCAAAATGGGTTATATCTTGTCTTCATGGACACTGTGGGCTCTCAGGTCTGGGTGGGACAGGTGAGATCAGAAATAGGGTACTGACCAGTTATTAGGCCACCGCCCAACAAGACTATCATTCATCCTGTGAGCCAAGAGTAGTGAATTGTCCAGCTTCCCACCTAGATTTGATGGAACACCGTGTGAATACAGCCAAGGTCATAGACTCAAGATGGGATATGGAGGAAGGAGTAGGTCCAAGACCATGCTCCACAAATGAAAAGCTGAGTGACATTGGGGCCATCTCTCATCTTCATTACTCCCCAGATATAAAATGGGGATGAATAATGGGTTCTCATAAGGCCAAGATATTACAGTGTATGCGATATGCTTTGTGGATCCTAAAGCCCTAAGCCCCAGAAGGCTGTTCAGCTTGTTCTTAAGGGCCAGGTGGGATGGCTCCAAGCCACAGACACAGACTGCCTGTCTAGGCCTGGCCTGCCTCCTACATGTTCAGTGCCTTCAAGATGCCTCTAGAGGGAAAGCTTCTGTAGCAGGGTCAACAGCAAATTGAGATTTGTCAAAACTGCTCCATTCTGAAGTTTCCCTCACAGGAAACTTCAGATTTGACCCCTTTTCATCACCAACTTGGCTTCACCCACAAGGTTTGGTTCTGTCCTCCCCTGACTCTAAGCTGGGCCCTTCTGGTTTCTGATCCACCTTGCCCCTGGTTTCAGGTTTCTGGCTCTCTCCTCGGAATGGCTGACACAGCCCTAATTCAGTTCTGTTCCTTGGATGAGGACCAAGTCCAGTGCTCAGTCCCCCACTGATAACCCAGAAGGGCCCTGGGTTCTGTTTCTGCCAAGTCCCATCCCAAAGGTTGGACAGATCAGAGCACATGGAAGGCTCAGCCTGAACTCCTCCCTGTTGCTAGAGAGGGAGCTCCACGTTGGTCCCCTTGCTGAGAGTGATCCCAAAAGGCTCCGGAAGAACAGGTGGTGGTGGGGAAGGGGATCACAACATGGTGGGAGTTGGAGCGTAAGTGGGAGGCTCCCCGGGTCCTGCAGAGCCGCATGACTGCCCACACTTCCAGATCTGAGTAACCTGCAGGATTGCAAATGTGGGAGGGTAACCCACATTTCCTGACCCAGATTCTGTAACCAAGAGTATCTGTTCACATGGCCAGTTAAAGGCTCAGAAAATGACATCCATCCTCACACAGTGGTGGGTATCTGTCTGAGCCCCTCACCCAAGGTCTCAGCTTTCTGAATCAGGTCACGTTGCCTGCATCCTCATCTCCTCCCCGATCCCTGGGACTCTGTTCCTCCACCCCTGGGGAAATGTGAATTTTCATCAGACAGGAAGCCTTGAGTCGTCAACTGTGAAATTGCTCCCTAAACACCTCCAATGCCTAGTCATATGCAGTATTTAATTTACTTTTAATATTACAGATTTTTTTTTAAGTGCCACAAAGCTAAAGCTCAGCTAAAGAAGAGTTTATGTCAATGCTCATTTGGAGTGTATTTTTGAAAAATTACCTTGAGAATCTGAGCCGTTCCTTTCCAGACAGCTGCGGGCTCCCTTGTTTGATGCCGAGTGGTTTGCTATAAATTAAAGCAACATTATACTCCGCTTTTAGGTGATTCTCTAGTTATTTGATGTTTGTATTCGCTTGTGGATTTTAAGATCCTTACAAGGAAGGGGAAGAGAACTCATTTTAGGAACACGTATGAGCTGGCGGCCGCCCTTCGTTAATCCTGATCACAATCCGCAGAGGGGCTTTTATTGTCCCCATTTCCAGATAAGTGAGGCTCATAAAGCCGAAGAAATTTCCCCTGCTTACGGGGGGAACCCAGACTCAACCCAGTGCTGTTTGACTCTTGCCTTTATTTCTTTGGCTTGAGCCTTCGTGCCTAAAACACATTATTCTTACTAAATGTCGGTGAAAGGAGTAACTGCAAGATTTTCCCATTCTTTGCCAGTTCTGTGCGCACCCTATAAACACCCCCATTCACAGAGATTTGAGCAGCAGGATTCTGTAGGTGAGGCAGGTTTGCCACAGCCTCCCCAGAACAGTGAAAACTGGGCTCTTAATGGGGGCCCTGGGGTACAGCAGGATCCCAAAGTGCTTGGTAAATCCTCAAGGAAAGAGTCCATGATTTTCAGTTCAACTTGCCATCTTCGAAATCCCTAGTGATTATGGATCCTGTGTAGTAACTGGGGAACTCTCTTCTAACTGAATTAAAAAGAGGAAAAAGCAACCTGTGATCATGTGTTATGTTTGATAATTGAACTTGACCGTTGCCTGTTTCTTACTTGGAAGGTTCACAGGAGCTGTTACTTGGATAGAGGGGAGCCAGAGGCCTCATCTGAATCTTGAAGAAATTAACAAGCCCCACGCTGGGCAGCGAGATTGAATCAGGGCCAAGGTGAGGCTGAGGACCCGGTCCAGGCTATACTCTGGGCCATGCTTTCCTGTCACGTATCTGTTAAGGCTAGAATTGCTAATACTGTGTAGTTTTAATTAATGTTTGTGTTTGTACAACATGTCAGCAGTGAACAAAATGTTCACTTGACACGGATCCTCCCCCCTCAAAAGTGTATATTATAAGCAAACTATATGGATTAATCAGTCCATCTGAATTCACACATCTTCATTGGTTTAGACATAGGGCACTGTGCTAGAGGCTGAGTGGGAGAGCAGGAGAGAGAAGTGTATCAGGCAGGGTTTGCCTGCGGGTGGCCCAGAGTACCAGTGGGAGATAAGAAGTGGTCTCCACAAATGAACACCAGACCTGCAAATGTCCATATCTGCACACCGACACCGACCCTCAGCATCACTGGACCCTACAGCCCACTGGGCATACTTTTGGAGAATATGGGAGCAGGAAGTGGAAGAAAAGGCAGTTGGGACACATGGAAAAAGCTTAGGGAAGCTGGGACTGGGCAACCTTCACTATTTCTCACCTGGGCTATGTCTCAGCCCTGGGGCTGCTGGCCCATCCTCTACCCATGTCCCTGGCTGCACCTGGACTGGAGTCATCTCAGCCTTTCTCTGCCCAAAGGCCCCCACCACCTATAGAATAAAGTCCGAGGCCCATAGTGTGCCTTGAAGGCTCTCTGTGATTGTCCCTCACCCACGGCAGCTTATCTCAGCTCCCCCAGTCTCTTCGGCACCTACCTTCCCCGTCATTCAGACTGTGCAGGCAGCGCAGCAGACCTCACTCTCTCTTACCTGCCCGCTGCTGCTGGAACTCCTGCCCTTCTGATCTTACCCCCTGGGTGAGTGCTAAATCACTCTCCCCGTGAAGCCTTCATGCCCACCCCAGAGCGAGAACTCTCCTCTGCACCCGCTATCTGCCATACTGTACTATCATCATCAAGCTGCCTTCTTGGCAGGGTAAGCTTCTTGAAGACAGGGCCTGGCCATTGTCTTATTTCCAGTGCTTATTCCAGGGCCCAGCCCACAGCAAGTGCTCAGTAAGTGCTTGCTGAGTTGAATATGATGGTTTAAAAATAGGATTGGTAGGCTAGCTTAGGCATTAATAACTTTTTCCCTATGAACAAAGAATATTCCAGTGAACTTTCAGAACTCATTTAAAAGTTGTGAGAATGAAAAAAATACATGACTAGGATGGATGGCCGCCCTGAAACTTCAGAGAGAAGATAAATTACCACGACCGAAGATTCTCAGAAAGGGCTTGGTAAGGCAGTGGGAATTCACTTACCATTTACTGAGTGCCTATCGTGTTCCAGGGTTTATGCCAGGTGTTTTGTTTAAAACATGAATTAAAAAATGGTTCCTAGGGGCGCCTGGGTGGCTCAGTTGGTTAAGCGACTGCCTTCGGCTCAGGCCATGATCCTGGAGTCCCTGGATCGAGTCCCACATCGGGCTCCCCATTGAGTGGGGAGTCTGCTTCTCCCTCTGACCCTCCCCCCTCTCATGTGCTCTCTGTCTCTCATTCTCTCTCTCTCTTAAATAAATAAATAAAATCTTTAAAAAATGGTTCCTGAAGAAGACTCCACAGTCTGGTGGACCAAAGAGATAGCGTGGAGACAGATTATTAAAATACAATGTGATAAGTACTCCAACAGTCGCTATTTAAGTTTGGGGAGTTGACATAAAACGTGGAAAAGCCATTGGAATTGAGGAGTTGTACTTCTGCTTTGGGACAAATTCAACCTACTCTGGTTAAAATTTCTCTCTTTTGGTTCCTTGGGATTAGTGATCATTTCAACCCCTGGATGATATTCATTAATTGGGGCCACCATTATCGCTCATAACTAATACGTAAGATCTGTGTAATTTTGATATTCATCTGATCTGTGCGTGCTGACAGGAAGGAGAATCCACCCAGCCTCTGTGCAGGAATATCTAATACAGCTCAGGTTCCTCTAGGCTCTCAGGGGCAGGTGCACAAGCTCAGAAGATGCCAAGAGCTCACCCAGAGAAGACAGAACAAGAAAGGTCTTTGAGTCCATCTGTTTCCATTTGGTATTGTTTCTTCTCCACTCACTCCCTGCCACAAACTCACGCGATGTATCCACTCTCCCACCCCAAACTTCCTTATCTATTTGCCAAATCTGGGCTAAAGAATTCAAACTTAACCTTGTCAGTGTGGAAAGTCCCAGAAAGTTTTTGAGCAAGGATCTGACATGATAAAAGTGGTCTTCTGGGAAGACTATTGGTGCGTAGCTGGGAAACTCTCCTAAGAGTCTAGTCGGTCACAGTGGTGAGAAACTAGGCTCAAGTAATGGTAGCTGGGATAGAGACGGTATTCATTCTTGGTTTGTATTAAATCCTTGACTAGTAAACCACAGGCTGCCTTTTGGACATTATAAATTAGACTGGGCTCTCTTTAAGTTAATTACCTCTCCTCCTATTATAATTGCTCATTTATTTGTCTCTACCACTAGAATGGAAGTCCCCTAAGGCCAAGCACTGGTCTTTCTTGTTTATTACTGGCTCCCGAGATCCTAACATTCATACCATAGATGTTCAGTACATATTTGTTGGTGGATCCCTGACTATACAGGATTGTGAAGAGAGTCCTGGAATATGTCCGTTTTGGAAATCACAACTAAACTGAAAGGGAGACCTAAATTTACAGATGCTCAAAGCCCATCATGCCCCCATTTTAATCAGCAAGCTTTAAGCTAGGCTCTCATTAAACCAAAAAGCAAAGGATAAGTCAGGCAAATTTGGCTTTTGCTGTTTTAATTTTCTCTTCAGTAATTTTAGCCTCGCGGCCGTTTGTACATCACAAAGTTTGACAACTCGTCTCCCTGCCTCTTTTGGATGTTAATTATATCTTTGTTTCTAATGACTTCACAGTTCCCATGAGGGCATTTGGCAGGGTTCTGGCAAGGGGTCCAAGGAGCAGGCTGGCGATCAGTGTGATCACCATACTTTATTTCCTGCTTGGAGTCTCAAACAGTTCACCAGTTCCCAAATATACGAAGTCTCCTTGCCAGAAAAAAATGAAAGAAAAGAAAAAGAAAAAAGAAAACCCTTGACCCACGTTGGCATTATAACCAAGTCCCTTGAGTGATTTAAGAAAGCAGCCATTTTTTATTTTATTTTTATTATTATTTTTTTAATTTATTTATTTGAGAGAGAGAGAGAGAGAAACAGCATGAGAGGGGATAGGGTCAGAGGGAGAAGCAGGCTCCCCGCTGAGCTGGGAGCCCGATGTGGGACTCGATCCCAGGACTCCGGGATCATGACCTGAGCTGAAGGCAGTCGCTTAACCAACTGAGCCACCCAGGTGCCCGAGCAGCCATTTTTTAAATACTAGCTTCATCAATTAATTTTTCTTAAGACTCAACTTCAAGACTTGCCACCCCGAGGCTGTGGAAGTGGACGTCGGAGGAATCACGTGCTGCCTGATAGTAACAGTCAACAGTTATTGGTTCCTTGCTCTGCGCCTGCTGATTTGCAAGCCTTCTACCCACTCAATCATGAAAACAACACTCGGAATTAGGTACTATTATTACCCTTCTTTCACAATTGAGAAAACGGAGCCTTGAAAAGATTAAGTAATTTGTCTAGAAGTGTCCCAGCTTGTAAGAGGTGGCTCTGGGGTTTGAATTTAAGTAGCTGACTCCAAGAAACCCCTCCCTCTTGCATATTTGGGAGTCGCCCCAGGGCCACATATTTAATTGGTCAAAATGTGCAAACTTCCCTGGCTGAGGTTCATTTTTACCTAATTAACTGCTGGAAACACCCACCGTCAGAAATAGTCTCATTTATTCAAACATAGGCAGATAAGGGCTCTTTCACGCATCTCCTGGCTGGGCGGCTGGGCACCCTCTAAATGAGCCTGGTGGGGGACAGAAGCATGATCTCCTCCACAGTAGCAATTGCCCCAGAGGGTAAGCAGCTGGGCATGGGCCTCAACCCAAGCACCGATTACCTGGCCCCTGGGTTTCAGAAGCTAAAATTTTAGCTGTGAAGGCCCAGCTTTAATCTGCTAGACACTCTCTGCTTTATCCCATGGATCGGACAGGTCACTGCCCTGCAAAAAGCCTTCAGTGGCTCCCTACTGCTCATTAAAATGCCCATATCCTTTTTTTTTTTTTTTTTAGAATGCCATATAACACATGCTAGAAATTTCATGAGACATACATGTCCAGGTTATAAAATAATTACAAAGCAACCATCCATGCCAATCTGTGCCATCAAGCAATAGAACATTGTGTCTAGGAGACAACTATTAACAGCTGCTGACATCACAGAAAGAGATCATCAGGCTTTATGACCCTCCGGATGGAAGTGCCCAACCACACCGAAAAAGGAGTCTTCCCATAAACACGGAACCCAAATCTGAGCACGCTCTATATTGAATTGTCAATTTATACAAAATACAGGGGGCAGAGGAACAAGAAATGTTCTAGAGAGGCAGTCAGCAAAATCCCGACTTAGGGAAACTCTGGAGGACAAATGGTGTAGTTTCTTCAACACCAAAGTACAAGGAAAAAAAGAGAGGAGGAGAGTACTTACAGGACCTGTCAACCTTGTTTGTGTCCTGGTTTGAACAAGACAGCCATAAAAAACTTTGAGACAATGGAGGACTGATTGCATACTTGATGACATGAAGTAAATTGTTTTAAGTATAATTGTATTGTGCTTATATTAAACTAGAGTCTTTATTTATTGAAGTGCATTCCTATAAAATGTTATGGCTTTCCGGGGTTTGAGTGGAAATGATCCCATGGGGGTTATAGTGGGAAATGGGTAGGGTTTTCTGTGAGACCGTGTGTGGAGGTTTGAGGCTGGGTGATATGCACAGGGTAGTCTATTATACTATTCTCTCTACTTTTGTATGTTTGAAAACATCTATAATGAAAAGGAAGTTCTTGAAGGTGCAATTCAAATGCCTCACAAACCAAAGGTAATCTTTCTCCCCTCCATTCATTCCCAGGCTCTTTGTTCTGGAAGCACAGCACGGCATTTCCACATTTGTTTCTTGGTGCCCTTCCATTTCCTCCTTCCCCACGGCTTGTCAGTACCTTGGGACAAAATCTTTGTCCTTGTGTTCCCTCCTGGTGCCCAGCAAAGTGCCTGGCCGGCAGGTGTTCAATAAACATTTACTGAATTAAATGGAACAAGACTCCAGAATGCATCAAAAATATCTCTAACAAAACCACCAGCTGCCCACACCTCCAACCAGCCATAGAGGGGGAACCTCTGAGTCAGGGATGATCTCAGTAACGCGCTTGCCCCCCACCCCCCCTTAGGCAGCCACTAGCTTCGGATTCCCTTCCAGGGGGGGCTCCCCACCGCAGACAGCAGCGCCCTCAGTGAGGTTTCCTTCCACCTTTGTCCTCTCTGGCTTTTCTCTCTGCCTGCCAGAAACCAGTGAGAAAGTTCTAAGTGTTTGAGTAAGATCGGGATGTGTTAATGCCTAGCAATACGCATTAATGCCCCGGAGATTGGAGATAATTGTGACCAAACAAATTGTCCTAGAACACTGCTGAGTGCTGGCAATTGCCTGGGACCAACTTTAGCTTCCCATGCCTGGAGCCCCCCCCCTTTCCCTCCCCCCAGCAGAGGGGATGTTCTGCAGGCATCAGTGCGTTCCAGGAATCCCATTCCCTGTCACCATCGCTAGCTCACCATCATTTCTTTCTCCTTTCATTAGGATTATCAGTTACCATCACGGGCCACTCTTTTTCAGTGTCATTATATGCCATTATATTTATAACAGCCGAGTATCATACAATTAAAATAGGCATTTCTGGGGGGAGAAAATCATCTGAGAATCACAGTGAAATAGCCATGACTTAAGTTTGAAGTTGGTGTTTTTAATTTTTTAAAAAGACTTATTTATTGGGGCGCCTGGGTGGCTCAGTCGTTAAGCGTCTGCCTTTGGCTTGGGTCATGATCCCAGAGTCCTGGGATCGAGCCCGGCGTCGGGCTCCCTGCTCAGCGGGAAGCCTGCTTCTCCCTCTCCCACTCTCCCAGCTGTGTTCCCTCTCTCGCTGTGTCTCTCTCTGTCAAATAAATAAATAAAATCTAAAAAAAAAAGATTTAATTTATTTATTTGAGAGAGAGGAAGAGAGCAAGCGAGCAGGGAAGAGGGGCAGAAGGAGAGGGAGAGAGAGAGAATCCCAAGCAGATGCCTCCCATCCTGAGCATGGAGCCCAATGCGGGGCTCGATCCCACGACTCCGAGATCACAACCCGAGCCGAAATCAGGAGTCAGAAGGTCAACCAACTGAGCCACTCAGGTGCCCCAGAAGTTGGTGTTTTTTAAAAGCCAACCTGCAATTTGGGGACAGGGTTACAGAAAACACTCCTCTGTCTATTGGAGGGGGTTACTACATTTCATCACTATATTTGAAAAGAGGGTACAACAATTGAAAATGGTACTGAAAAGAGGCACGGAAAATAGGGGACTGGCTTCTCACCCTAGGATTCCAAGGGTAGTTTCTGCTGGAGAAAGACGAGACCCAGTTAGGAAGGCTGATTTCTAACCATGGTCTGTACTTCACCATCAACTCAGAAGATTAAAGAAAAAGAAGAAATAGGCCTCATCAAGAGAGATTTCAATTAGAATAAAACTGTGCCCATGATCACAAGCCAGAACAGGCTTTCAAAAGAGGTAATTGAGTCCATTGGCTCATATCTTTAGAAACAGAGCGATTCCGTTTCTCCTACATGATCTAAGAACAGGTGCACTCAGGGACATTTGGTGAAACCGGGAGCCTTCTGACTCTGACTCCCACCTTCCTGAAGGCTGTCTCTTGCCTGGAGTTCTACATCAGGCACTGGGGCGCTTTCGGACTCCCCCTCCTGCCCCCCCGCAGGAAGGCTCGTGGACTTATTCGCACAGGAGAGGATGTGATTTAGCAGCACTTGCTGGGTTCACAGATACCGGCCCAAACCTGAGGCTTGTGACTGCCAGATCCGGCCGAGAGACAGAGCAATGGGCTCACGGCATCTGGAGCTCACGGCTTTAGTCTTTCACCGTCGAAGGGGTCATGGGCAATTTCACTTTTCACATTCCAGGTGCCATTGAACTCGGGGTTACCCAAGGCAGGTCCACAGCCTCTCTCCCCACCTGGTTTACGTAAAGAATTTGGGGTTGAAAATGGCCTTATAAATGACCCTTTTATTTTGCAGATAAACAAATGGGCTTGGAGAATTGACCTGCACGAGGCCACACCCTGGCAGACTCCTGCCACTGCCCAAGATCCTCTATCTCCTCTGTCACCGTAGACACGGGAGGGAAGATCTACTCTTAGGAAGAGCGGCGCTCAGCTCAGTTCCAGCCACAGGCAAAATATGGATGAGTTTTACAAGATGCAAGGTTATTCTTTTTTTCCATCCCCTGAGCTTAAAAGAGTGAAAGGGGTAGACTGGCACTACTGGGGTGAGGGACAGAGATCTGCACTTCTGGGAAAGCCCCATGGCAAGTTTCTCCTTGCCCATCAATCCTTCCATTTAACATTCGCCTATAAGGACCCACTATGTGATAAACGCTGTCCTCAGAGCTGCGATAGACAAAGATACTAACCAGATCTCTGGTTTCAGGTAGCTCACAAACAGGAGGGTCATAGGGTCATGTGATACAAACATGTAGACGCCTAGGCCCTCGAACAGACCTGACTCTGTGCCTGGGACTACTGGCAAGTCATAGCCTGAAACCAACTACCTGGGCACAGCTCCCAGCCAAGTGCAACCGTTCTGGACCATGAATGATGCATCTATTCCTACCTCTTTCATTAGCTCTTTTTCTCCTTCTCGGAATCTTAAGACTGGAATGAACATTGGAGATCATCAAGCCCAATAACTATCTTAGTTACACAGATGAGTAAACCAAGAGAGGGTAGCAGAGGTGCTAAATGAATGCCCCTGTCAGGGTGGGACATGGCTTCCCCACAGGGAGCAGTCCAGCCTCCCTAGGCATGGCCCATGAGCTGAGCAGCTCCTTTCCCACTTCTTCTGGTTCAACATCAGGAGCCAAGCCCCAGTGCAAAGCTGGTTTTCAGGCAGAAACCTGCTAAATGTGGACACTGAATTATTCATATTTGGGCTCATAAATAATGTACTGGGTGTTAATATCAGATGTATAAATGCATCCATAACCCAAGGGGTGATTAGTCACTGTTCTATCTTGCCCAGAGGTAACAGATTACCTGGCCTGGTGTCCTTGACTAGCTCCTGTCCTTGGGGATGGCTCCCCTGCAGAGCACTATGCCCTTCCCATCTCTATTAGTCTGATGAGAAATAGCAGATGTCTGGGCCAGGACACAGTACTACAGAGCCCCGGTGTACTTTCAGCCCCTAGCTCTTGACCCTGGCTGTTTTGGTTAGCATCCAGCAGAGGTGTGTGAGGCCTCCCATGCACCAAGGCAGAAAGCAACTACTTGACACTAAGACTCAGTGTCTTGTAATAACACTCCCTAGATCCTCAGGCCTCCTTCCTGCTTCCTCACAGTGGTAGAGAATCTACCTAGATGGCTTCATTTTAGGTGGACAATTTATAGCAAATGCATTCTCCTCAGCCATCTTTTGGTTCACATTTTACTACTGTGTAAAGATAATCAGGAGAGTATAGGTCCTTATTTGAAGGTAGGCACTGAATTGCATTAGGGGTGATTTGGGGAGATGGTAGTCTCTAAAAGATTGTCCCAGGACTAACTTTCTTCAAAGGAAGGAACCGGAATGGAAGATACTGGTCCAAGAGATGGCAAAAGTAACCTAGGTTTCAACTTTGGTCCAAGCCAGGAGAAGAGAAGGAGGGAAAAAGGGGGAAAGAAGGAGGGAAGAAGAAGTTACTATCTCTGAGGTAAAAAGGGAGGGGGGGGGAAGAGGAGTCACACCCAGCCTTGAGGTCTTTAAGACTAGACCTTTGTGTCACACTAATGAACACCTCACTGGTCACCAAAGCTCTTGCAGGTCCCTGTAGCCCAGGCCAAACACAGTACAGGGGTCTTGTTTCTCACTTTTGTCTCTAGGCTCAAAGTCATATCTCAATCCTCAAAGTTTTATCCTAGAGGCAAGAAGCAACAGTGCCCTTCTCCACTGGAAATGGAGGGAGCCCTTGAGCTCCCCCTAGGGGCCAGAATGAGCCTTAAGTCTGTGGAGGAGACTGGGGCGTTCACCAGGGTTCTGCCCACCACCGGCATTTTGTCCCTGGTGCTTGGTCCTGGGGACAGGAGCACCCACGCTGATCAGGAGGTCCCCCGCTGGTCCCTGGTCCCTGGAGAGGGCCACTGGGGGGCAGAAGGGCCTCTCCACCAGGCATCCTGCTAAGCGATGGCTCTGGGCCTCAGCGGGGCTCAGCGGGCAAACTGGCGCGCGTGCGTGGCAGCCTCAGCGGCACCCACTCTTAACAGCGGTGTGAAAACAATAGCATTGTGGCATTATTACAGAGGGCACTGACATGTTGATGCAAAAGCTCATTTCCGACAAGACGGAGAATGAAAATGGCTCAGAAGGGAATGGGGAAGTGTCCAGGGAGTCATAACTGTTAGGCTATCAAAGAGTTTCAACAGTGGATAACTGCCGTGATTTCACCAGCCCAAGCCCAATTAACCCCTGCGGAGCTGTCTACTGCCGGGGCTCGGCGTGGGATATGCTCATGAACGTGAGAAATGCTCATGAACGTGCATGTCACGGGGCCACACAATCAGATAGGTGAGGTCCCTGTCGTCATCTGGTACCCACCAGAGACCCCCTCCCAAGGACCAGGGTGGGGGAGGAGTCAGCCAGACTGTCTGGTGTCGCCCAGTCTGGGTAAGAGGCGATGAAGCAAGAGGGCTTTGGATGGACGGAGCCCAGGACACCTTCCTGGGAAACTGCGCCTTCCATGGCCCCTGCTGCTTAGGTGTCTGCCTTCTACCAAGTGGCTCTGTTCCCTTCCTCTCAGGAGGAAATCAGCAGGCCCAGAAGAGGCCACCGACCTAAGCGCAGCCTCCACCCAGCCGGCAGGACAAAAGGCCCAGAGCCCATCAGATTCCCTCCTCGTTTTACCTCAAACTAAAAGATGTCAGAGCCTGGGCTGTAGGCGGATGGAGCCAAGGTCATGAGGTTGGAAAAGGCCGTGATGGGCCAACGCAGGGCAGAGGGGAGAAGGAGCAGAAACCACGTGCTCACAGAGGGGGCAGCTAGAGAGAGGAAAAAAACAAAACAAAACAACGGAGCAGACAGACGCTGGGGTTGGGCAGCCATGGGGGAAGAGGAGAGAGCCGCTGCTCCCCGCATCTCACCTGCCTTGGATCCCATCACTTCTCACAGGTACACATCCGGCGTCTCTCCAGGTGAAACTTTGCAGTGACCACGCCCACATCCTCTTTGCTCCAGGTGATATGAACGAACCTCTGTTTCTGGCAACCAAAAATGCTTCCGTGGAAGAAAGTGGCCCAGGGAGGAAAGAGCCACCTTTCAAATAAAGCCATAAAAAACCACATTCAAACAACAAGATGTAGCCCCTGGTCATGAGCCTGGAGAAGCTGAAGTTGACCAGAGCAGGGTCCAGAAGAGGCAAGGAGGGCCCAAGACAAAACATTCCAAACAATGTGTGCTGATTGTCCACTTTTTCCCCCTCCCAATCCATTACAAACTGATTTTCCAATTCGTAAAATGCAGTGACAATGTGGTGGCAATGTCCGATTGCTGTAAAAACTAGCCCCTTGGAAGACTCAGGAACCGCGCACCGCGGTCACGCATGCGCAGATCCGGGCAATCCTGGTGTGAGAGTAGAGCCGAGGGGTCTAAGGCTTCTCGTTACTGGCTGCCAGCTACAGCTGGTGGCCGAATAGAGTTGGCGCCAAGAGGTGGCTCTCACTGGGGGTGGTGTTGCCCCCTGCCCCTGCCAGAGGTGCCCAAAAAGGGGCTGTCCTGCCCTAATGCCAGAAGCAGCCCCGTTGACAAACACTGGTTTGTGCTTCCAGATCAGGGCGAATGCCATCCTCTGTCGGAGGTGCCGCGGCAACCCCCCCGACAGACGGCCTGTTCTCCAGCATCTCTGCCCGAGAGCACCAGGGATCCTGGGCCCAGGACAGGGCTGACGGGAGGGCGGTGGAGGGGGCAGCGGAGCTCTGGGCTCAGAGCCAAGTGGAGACAGAAGCACCCAGGGACAGATAACATAACCTTTGACAAACTGCAGTGGCTTAAGAATTGTCAGCTCAGACAGAACTGCCTACATCCATTTAATTAGATTTTAATTTCTCTTTACACATCTGGTTTTCAAAGATTCTAAGAAGTAATTATTTCCAGTATCAATTGACGAGGAGGAACAATCCCCAACTTAGAATAAGCAGCTTATGGAGGCCTGTCTCATCCCTGTTCAAACACCAGTGCCTTCCAAAAGCAGAGCTGCCTCGCAGAGGCCCCGGAGCCCGGGGCGGGGCGGGGGGGGGAGAAGGACACCTGGTGGGAGAGGGCGGGAGGGGGCCCTGTGGGAGGAGGGGGAGAGCTCTCCCGCCTCTGTCGCTTCAGAGTCTGAGGATAATGAAAGAGGGGACAGAAAGTCCAGCGGCCCCAGGCATGATGGCGCTTGGGCCAGTGAGAGTAGAGATAGAAGCAGCAGGACCTTATCGTTTGGTGTTTGGTGAAAAACTGTCTATGCCTGGATAAAAAGTGAGATCCTCTCTGCTCTGAATTACCTTTCGGAAGAGACTCCATCACCTTCTAATGGAACCCTTACCAAGTGCCTCACATTAGAGGATATGTCCTTCGGATACCTTACTTGGAACCCCAAACACAGGAGAAACCACCCCAACCAATATCAGAGAGTCACCTCTGGTGGACTCAGTGGAGAAACAGGAGACAAAGATATGTAATGGAGGGGCGCCCGGGTGGCTCAGATGGTTAAGCATCTGCCTTCGGTTCAGGTCATGATCCCAGGGTCCTGGGATTGAGCCCCAAATCGGGCTCCCTGCTCAGCGGGGAGCCTGCTTCTCCCCCTTCCTCTGCTTCTCCCCCTGCTCATATTCTCTCTCTCTCTGTATCTCTGTGTCTCAAATGAATAAATTAAAAAAATCTTTAAAAAAAATTAAAAAAAAGAAATGTAACGGAGTTTAAGCTCCATTAAATTGCTGAGTGGGTAATCTCACAATTTCAGCTCCATTATTTAGCTGTTATTTATTAGTCCTAGCTCCATTTATTATTGCTGAGTGGGTAACCTTACAAATCCAAGTGTGGTCATCATTGTAAATAAGCTTTTTTCGAGACTCACTTTAAGGGACAATGTGGCAAGGGGTTGATAGGTTATAAATAGCAAGAATATGCTCACAGGCAGGAATAATATTTGCAATATCTAAAAACTGCTCAGAACAAAGTGCAGATCAATCAGAATGAAGCAAAGGGTAAGCCTTGCCTACCAGCGGACGGCCAGCCCTGTCCACAACACACAAAGACGACCAACTGCCTTGATGTTATGCAAATGTATTTTTTGTGGCATGGGATAAAATTTCCAGCAATCACATGATACCAGTATTGAAAAACCAGTGTATTTAGATCAGTGAAGAGCCGTGCAGGTGATATGGACCAGGGAACTGTGCAAATGGCCCCGAATGAGGCTTCGGGGATGTGAAGACAAGAATGTGCTGGATGCGTGTGAGAAGTCAAACTGGGAAGTCTTGTGGAAGACGAGAATGGAAAAAGCAATGTTTCTAAATTAATTTTCTACTCTGCGTAATGCATGATTTTAAATGTATATGTGTAACTGAAGAATTAAATATGAGTAGATGTTTTGATTATATTATTTATATTTCTAAAAGCTCATATATCCAAGTTAGTCAAAACTCAGTGGGATTCCTTTCAGCTGTGTATTTGGGCCT
>NC_138377.1:31111017-31197901 GCF_054177405.1 Leptonychotes weddellii | reverse complement strand
TTTTTTTAAAGATTTTATTTATTTATTTGAGACAGAGAGAATGAGAGAGAGAGAGCACATGAGAGGGGGGAGGGTCAGAGGGAGAAGCAGGCTCCCTGCCGAGCAGGGAGCCCGATGCGGGACTCGATCCAGGGACTCCAGGATCATGACCTGAGCCGAAGGCAGTCGCTTAACCAACTGAGCCACCCAGGCGCCCTTGGGCCTTTTCTTATATGTTGGCATATACGGTGTTTGACGACTAGATGGCCAAGACAAAATGAATGCACTTTACGTGGATGCCCAAACCACCCTAAATCTAAAGCATTAGAATCCACGGGGGGAGCTATTTTATCTATAGACACTTACAGGTTCCACTCTGGAACAAGGAAATCAGAAGTTCTGGAGGTGGTGCTCGGCTTCTGGTACTTTGGAAAGCTTGAACACTGATTCTAATGTGTTCTAAGAGGTTATTTCACATATCCGCAACAGCATCCTTTTGGAGGGGGGCATTCAGTGAAGGTTAGTGGTTAAAAGCAAGGGATATGGATTAATTCAAATCCTGGCTTTTTCACTAACTAGCTGTATGACCTGATAAAATTACCATACTTTTCTGTGCCTCAGGTTTCTCATATGTAAAATGAAAATTTAAAAAAAAGGGGGACCATCGGCGAGCAGTTGTTATGAAGATTAATGAGTTAATATATAAATAGTGCATAGAACCATGCCTGGCACAAAATGGGAGCTCAACCCATGCTAGCCTGTACGACCCCCAGGGCCGAGTAGAGCAGATGGGCTTCCTACTGCCCACCTGCCCTCCCAGCCATGGCATCTGTACACTCTGCCCTACCATGGTTCATCATTTAGCATGGCACTTTTTAAGTAGAAGAGACAATGAGTGGGAAACTGGAGTGGATGTGGAAAACTGGGGGTATGGCTTCGACACAATGTCACATAGCTCTCCTCACGCCCCTAGGCAGTGACTGCAATGGGGAGGGCCAGATGGCATCTGGGGGAAAGAGAGCAGCCAAGACAGCCACTTTAACCTCAACACACAATGAGGCTAGTTTCTTCAGAGCATCTAAGCCCCGCACCCTTCACTACTTCCTGAGTGGCCATTCCTGCTGTCATCCATTCTCTGGTCAGGGATTATGGCACCATTTCTATGTTTAGAGAGGCTTATGCAGCAGCCCCATGCTTGAGGTGTGACCCTTCAAGGCTCTTGGTGTGAAACGTGGCTCCTCTGAGACTCCAGGAACACTGGTTTACATGTGGGGGTGGCTTATTAGACAGAATCATGCATGTCAAAAGATGGGTGTGTCCTGGGGGCTCAGCTCACTATAGCACAGTGAGAAGCAGGCTAGATAACACTGTGGTTGGGAGCAGGCGTTGGGAAGCCAATCTGCTTGGATTCAGTTCCATCACTAACTAGCTGTGATCTTGGGCAAGATGCTTAACCATTTTGTGCTCAGTTTCCCCATCAGAAGAAGGGGTTTTGTGAGGACTCAATGAATTAACAAATATGGAACATTTAGAACAATGTCTGGCACACAGTAAATGATATATGAATATTGATTGCTGTTTTTATAATTTTATGCTGTGAAGATGTCAGTCTCTTATTGGACACACATTTTGTTTTTAATTTCATTTTCCTTTCCTTTCAGATCCCACTAAATCTCAAAGAACAGGTCACTGTGGCATCTCTAATCCATGTCAAGTCCTTTTTCTGTGTTTTAATGAAGAGCTTTTAGAAATATCATTGTGTGCCAGAGTGTTGTCACTCCTAGCACATTACCAAGTCAATAAAGTTGGAATGAAACCCACACCATCCATTTCTGGTGCATTCTTCATATATCCAGGGACTTAATCTACCATGATAGGTAGGACATAGTCCAGCTGTGGGGACAAGACAAAGATGCAAATGGTACAAATATGACCAAGGGAGGTACAAACCATGGGTAATGGGAGACCAAAGACAGAAAGGATCCCACCTGGTGGAAGGGCCATGTGAAGGGGGTGATGTTCAAGATAGCCCTTGGAGAATGATGGGTAAGATTTTATCAGATGGGCTGGAAGAGTGGGAATGAAAGCAATCCAGACTTATTAGGTAGAGGGAATAACATATGCAGAAGTCTGAAGATGGAGAAGTACCAGAAGTCAACTCAATTGATTGATGTGTAAGATGCAGTGGGGAAGAGTTGGAAGATAAGGTAGATCAGGGCTTTGTCATAAAAGACCTTTGATGTAAGGGTGAGTAATTTACATTTAATTTGTCAGTCAGTGGGGAGACACTGAGGGTTTGGTTAAAAAATGTTTAATCACAGCTGTGCTTGAGAAAAAGGAATTATTCTCATAAGATGACTCAGAAGGGAGAGAGGCGAGAGGTAGAGAGACTGGAGAGGAGGTTGCCAGACTATTTCAGTTGAGAATTAATGTGGGTTTAAACAAGTGTGGTTGTGAAGGAACAAGATAATGGCAGCATCCAAAGGACATGATAATGGATTGATTGTTAGGGGAAAAGGAACAATCAAAGAGAAGCCAAGGTCACCAGCCTGGGGAAATAGAAGACTGATGGAGCGATTAACCAAAATAGTAAACCAAGTGGAGGAATAGTCTGGGGAGGCTGGTGAATTAGGGTTGAGGTGCCAGATAGAGAGGTAGGTAAATGGAGCTGGAGGACAGGAAATTAAGACTCAATAGTTCACTAGTCCCATAGCTGTGCTGCTTTCTCCCATATCTGTAGCATCTAACTCTATGCTTAACACAGAGTAGGTGCTCAAGAAGTGAATGATCTCAACTGGAGAGTGATCTCCATGAGTGTGCGAGCCGAAACCTAAAGAGAGTCTTATCACAGAAAGAGCAAAATTCAAAGGGAAAACTACCAAGAACATACATGCACATCTAGGGTGAAGCATCTAGGGACACCAAGGAGAGAGGAGAAAAGAGCAGAGCAGTGAAGAAGTAAGGTAATGCTGGGTTAAGGCAATCAGGGTAAGGGAGAGTTTTGAGACAGAGAAGAGGTAAATGGAACAGGTTGAAAATGCAAGAGGAGGACTGTATCTCTTTCCAAGCAGCCATGATAAAGTAGCACAAGGTAGGTGGCTTAAAACACAGATTTATTCTCTCACAAGTCTGGAAGCTAGAAGTCCAAAATTAAGGTGTTGGCAAGGTCATGCACCCTCTGAAGCTCTAGGAGTGGATTCTCCTCTGCCTCTTCCTAGCTTCTGCTGGCCCCAGGCGTTCCTTGGCTGGTACAGCATAACTCAAATCTCTTCACATGAGTGTCTTCTCCCTGTGTGTCTCTGTGTCTTCACGTGTTCCCTTATATGGCCACAGTCAAATTGGATTAAAGGCCCACCCTACTCCAGTATGACCTCATCTTAACTAATGATGTCTGCATGTTAGGTCACATTCTGAGGTACTGGAGGTGAGGACTTCAATATGTCTTTTACAAGGACATAATTCAGCCCATAGCAAAGACAGAGAGAGACTAGGGTGTTTGGCAGTAGGAGGTGGCTGGCAGGGTTTGTGAGGATACTATTTGGCCCAAAAAGTGGGGAAGGAGACCAGATGGCACTGAGTAAAGGGGGGTGGAGGGAAGGAGAACAGCATGCAATAAGTGGAAAGTGAGATGGGGGCGTGAGGGGGCATCTGTCCAGGTCTCTTCTATGTGTGATCTTTCCTTTTCTGCAGGTAATGGTGTGCTCCACAAAAGGTTTTGCTTTCACACCACTAGCATTCACTCCATGATTCAGTGAGCATGTGCTGCCTGGTGGGGCTGTGGGTCTTGACATCAGAGCCTCTTTACTCACAATTCTAATGGCCAAAATTGGTTCCCATTTTGGTTCAAGGAACTTCTCTTCTTGTCTAACCAAATCACTTGGTTGTTTACATAGGTTTGTATCATTAGGGTTCCTTTATCACTGGAACCCAGCCCCTGAAATGGGGACAAGAGCATCTGTCTGACATGGTCCCACTTTTAGGTGACATGAGGACTGGGAGGTAAGGCCTTGTGAGAACATAACAACCAGAATGTACCAGTGCACGAGTTAAACACAAATGATTAGCAAGTACGAGTCTGAAGATCTCTTAATGAATTCAAGATTAGCAATTGAAAATTATGACCCACTCCAGACAACAATGAGGCCAGATTGATCACATGCTCCTCTCCAGAGTTTCAGGAACTTTTTGTATCCACCAGTTCTCTGCAAATCCACAGACACCATCTGAGCCTCATCCACCTTCCCCAGTGTAGGTAGTGGCAGCCAGATTTCTTGGTGATCTACTGGACTAAAGTCCCTAGGGAACTCCATAAACTGCTCATTTTAGTTCATAAATACCCAACTTTGGCTTCTTGACAATCTTTAATTGCATGCTTGGTATATTAAGAACTAGCTCATATTCATACATAATAATGCACCTGGTACAGTGACTGACACATAACTTGGTCAGCAAATGATTCTTACTCATATTATCAAACTGATAGGAATTCAGGAGGGCTGGTTGGGAAATAAAATTGCGCGGTCAGCCCTAAGATGAGCTCAGAGCCTCCTCTGACCACTAAGATTTTCTTATAGGGTTAAGCTCGTTGTTTGTGGCTCCTGTATTCCCCTAGAATAGGCGATACTTCTTAATAGACTTCTGATAAGCCCACCCCATAAGTTAGACATAGCTTAACCTCAGGCTTTGGACCCAGCTGGGCCTCCAAAAGATTGAGGATCTTCCACATGATGGAGATAGGGATAGGGCAGGGGGAAGTGGGGAAAGGAGAGCACAGGAGTCTCCTGCTTCCACAAATACTACTCAATGGCCCAGCATTTGAGAATTTCCCCTCTGCTTTATAAAAGTGGCTTCCCCAAGAGAAGCTACACATGGAGTCATCTAGACGAGTTGGGTGTTGCCTATTGAGACATTTATTTTTCTAGATAGCCAATCAATAAGGCAAAGTGGAGGTTACGCCCTGAAAATGTTCCCTAGTGGATCTTTGGAAAATACAGAGATGGCTGAACTCTCAGCCTAAAGAAAAACTGAATTGCTACCTGGAAACCATTCCATTTTTCTTCCTTTCCTCTCCACATCTCCTGGGCCCTTTAATGCTTTGCAAAGCCAAATTTGTTCAGATTATGAAGGCAGTAACCTGCAACATTTACTCCAAGGCTTGGAGGAGGACTCCTGCATAATCTATGACCAAGCTGTGGTAGCCCTAGGCTGCAGGTGGGTCTACTCCAACCTTCTTTTCTTTCTCCTGCAAACTAGACTCATTTTGCAAGGAGGAACCCCAAGAAATTCACCAGGCTTCATAGCGCACTCAGAACCTGTGGAAGAAACCAAGATTCTTCAGCTTAATTGGGAGCATGGAGGAATACAACTTGACTGCTGAGTTTGAGCGAGTTGACCAGGCAGCAAACCAGTAGTAGTTGGGTGCAAATGCCTTCTCTCCCTTCAGCTGTGTTTAGTTTGCAAATAGCATCTGTTTTGCTGCATCAGAAAGAGCAATTTAAGCAACTTATCTTTGTCCTCTTTTGGCCCAGTGTACTAGGTGAAGTAGAATATGAGAATCATGAAATGGTCCATTTTCAGTCCTTATGTGGCTTGGTAGCTATACATAGGCTCCTCTTCCCACCCCCTACTATGTCTCAAATAAACTATATGAGCATTTCCTGTTGCACTGTCAGAGTTGATTTTGTCCTGTTGGTGATAGGCTTTTTGGGGCCATTCACATGCTAGTGTATTTGTGAGCTCTGAGCCATTTCTGGAAGATAGCAGCCCCGTCTTAGAGGTATTGTCTGTTGCCTTTGGAAAATCTCTATGTCAGAGTAGCTGGGCCATATACGATGGGACCCTATGACCTTGACCTACAGTCTTAAACCCACCACAGCAGAGATATGCTCTTCTACATTGCCACACCCTTTTGAGTTGGACAGAGCTAACTAGTCACTTGGTTGTGAGTGGAAGTGTTATATGCCCCATATTTATAAGCAAGCTAGGGCTTGGCCCTCAGTTTTCTCTTATGCTTCCTGCAAAGGCCTTAGAGGCCTTGTCTTTTAGATGGTACAACTAGATTCCATATGCATGTAATTTCCTTGTAATGTATAGCCTGATGTAAACCATGGGGTGGGGTATTTAAGATATCTGGGAAGCTTGGATTCTGAATAGATCTCACTAGCTCTTTGTTCTCACTAGTCAGCATTCCATTCCTGGTGTGTGTGGTGTATGAACGTGTGTGTGTGTGTGTGTGTGTGTGTGTAGTATATATAGGGGCATTGCTTACCCAGAGTCCTAATGTATGGTTGCAAAAATCAAATTTTGAATGAAATCTGAGGGGGGGAATACCAGCTCAAGTCAGACTATATCCAAAGCAAATAATCAAATCGTGAACATATAAAATAAAAATTGGAGGCAGTGAGAGAACCAGATGAAGACTGAAAACTCAGGGAGAAAGGGTCAGAACAAGTGAGATAAATGGAGGTTTAGAGTTTTCCTAGAACCATGGTCAATGTTCCCAGCTCACATTTTATGTGCTTGTAGCATGTGATTTTATAGGTGGTTCAAATTCATGGAAGTGGCCCAGCTGATAGACGCTGACTAATAAGCTGAGATTAGAAATACTGACTTGACTCCCCACCATCTCCATCTCTATGCCCTATCAGCTGTATCAAATCTAGCCTTGACCTTCTCTTTGTCAACTTGACCCAGCTTTTCTGAAGTTGTTTTGTTGTTGATGTTTTGCCTGAATATATCATTACCAGGTATTACCATGGATGATGGGAGTATACTCCTAGATCTATTCTTCTCTGTTACCCACAGACTCAGGTGGACGCCTACTCAAACTTTGGTTCAAATGTAGAGACTGACAATGGCCCCTGAGCACACAAAGAGGGTATGGAAAGGTTTGGATTACGTAACAGGTCTTTGAGGAGGGCAGGGCAGGCCACTCAGGCAGGGGTGGGGTGGGGGGAGGGAGATGTCTGAGAAAGAAGACAAAGCATCCAGCACAGAGATTTTTTTTGTGGTAGGGAGTAGAGCCAGAGTGAGAATTCTTATATAGGCACCAGCTTGCTGAGTGTGAATCCTTCACCCCCACCAAAAAAGGGAGCACCCAGGACTTCTTATCAGCTGCTATGGGCACAAGAGGAAGAGGGAGGGGTGAGGCTTAAAGGCTGTCAGCAGTCAGAATTCAACAGCTGGGGTCAGACTCCTCATTCCTTTGCCATAACAATGGTCTCTCCATTGGTATGAGATAGCAGCCCAGCTTCTGCCTGGTATAAAGTATGACTCATATGTTTCTTATCTTCCCTTCCCAGCACCCCAGTGCTCCCCAGCAAGTCTTGCCCCCATCTGGTCTTCTCCCCAGGTTCAACTCTGGCCTTATCTTTCTCTGCCCCCCAGTCTGGGTCTTGCCCTACCTTCACTCCTAATGCTTCACCAGCTTGGCTTCCTACATGCTCATCTTACTCTGGGGACAGTAGTTAATTGGAGGAAAGCCCCTCCTGTTAATTGCAGATAGTAGTGATTAGAAGGAAGCAAGATTTTATTTTTTGAGGATTAAAAAAAGAAACCCAGAAAATAGAAAAGTAGAAAAGGAATGAGGGATGCAGAGGGGAAAGTAAGTGGCTCTATGAACAGAGACAGAATTAAACTGCATCCTTTTGATCTAATGGCTCTGGGTGATTAAAGATATCTGCTGTACCAGGAGAATTCTGTTTCCCTTAGGCCATTCTATCTGGTGCCCTCATGATGAGGCCTGCAGGAAGATGGCGGAGTACAAGCCAGTGGATGTCAAATTTTGACCAACTATTTAGGTCTCTTATCCCTATGACTCAGATTTGGTTGCTTGTCTAAAGGAAGCTGGTTGATGGCCAGGAGTTTTTGCTCCTAGCAGAAATAAGCTTGCAAAGCTCCCCTCTATTGTAGGCTTTAATTGGCCTTCTCTTTTGTGTACATGTGTGAAGACATTCTTCTGTCTTCTTTGTAAATACTTTTCTTTTCTCTAGAGCAGAGAAATGGCCTCAGCCTTATAATGGATTTACATGCAGAGAAGAGAAAGAAAATGATTTTGCAAGACTCTTTTCTCTGTTGACTTGCAACACAAAGAAACATCCACCTCAGCCCAAGCATCTTAAGAGCTAAAATTGGCTGCTTCATCAAATGGAGGAGAGATGAGGGGAAAGAAGGCGGGGGGAGATGCTCAAGTCATTTGGTCCCTAGCTGACTTTCTCATTTTAAGACTTTCTCTTTTCTTCATACTTGTCCTTTTCCTGTGGCCATTTCTACTTCTGTGGGATTTACTTATTTTTTCATGTACTCTTTAGTTGCTGAGCTGAGTTCACCTGTTTTCAGATCTTATGTTCTTATTTGGATTCTGATAAACTGGTAAGGGAAGTTTAGGAAATAATGCCCCCCATTGTCATAATTATAAAATGTCATCGTGCTCTTAAACTTGAGAGAACTAGATTAAGTCCTGGGGTACCTTATTTGTCCTAGGCTAGAGAATTAAGTGACCTTGTTGTTTAACCACAGACCACATCCATCAGCACCAGAGAAAATGGAACCAGAGTAAGAGCAAGGAAAAGTCAAATCAGTGCCCAGGAGTCTGGTCAATCAGATCCATGGTTCCTCTCTAGGGAGTAAAGAAGAGATGTTGAAAGTGGTCCCAGATGCCTTCATCAGGAAGACGAGGAAAGAAGCATCTTGAAGGCTTGGTGTCTCTCACAGGCAAAAATTTGTCACTCTTTTTTTTTTAAGAGAGGGAGAGAGGTAGGGGAGGGCAGAGAGGGAGAGAGAGAGAATCTCAAGCAGGCTCCATGCCTAGTGTGGAGCCAGATGTGGGGCTCGATCTCACAACCCTGAGATCATGACCCGAGCCAAAATCAAGAGTTGGACGCTTAACCAACGGAGCCAGCCAGGTGCCCCGTCACTCTTTATAGCAAAGCCCTCACCCCTTTTTGTCCCTCTCTGCCTCCTCCCTCAATCTAACTCTAAAGTTGGGCTTCAAATCAAATACCTAACCCAAGCCCTCTCACCTCTCACACTATATTAATTTCTTCCAGATACTCCCTTCATTTCAGAGAGTGTTTTCTCTAAGAAACCTCCCCAAATCTACCAGGAAGTATCTGTTTTCTCCTTCTCCCCACATTTACACATCCATTCAGGATCTGCATATGTGAAGCCACATTCACTACTGGCCACTCTCACTTTCTGTTTCATACCATAACCCCCTCACTGCGCATGTGGGGAGGAATGGCATCTTTTCTGTCTTTTGCAATCCTCTCTGCATTGCTCATGTACTAGTCATTTGTCACAATGCTTATTTTTCACCCCTGGACATGTCAGTTGCAAGCCCTGCTTATGTTTTCTTCATTCTAGGATCCAGAATGAAGGAGCACCCCCTAATAGAGTCTTGTGGCAAAGGCAAAGGAACCATGCAGTGGTTCTTGAAACTTCTGCTTGGATGCGGCACATAGCATGTTTCAAGTGCTCACGTTCTATTGGCCAAAAAAGTCATATGGCCAACCCCTGTGTCAATGGCGTGGGAAACTATAACCTCTTTAGAGGGACAGGAGAATGAATAATTGGGAACAGTGATACTGCCTGTCTCAGTTCTTGAGTAGGGTTGAGTGTCAGGTGCCTTTTGAATGACAACCTTCCGGTAAATTCAGTAATTGGCACCAATAAAACATTGGTTATTTTTCATTGGAAGATTTGTATAAAGCTCACCTCTTATAGTTGAAGATATGTATTTTGTTATGAGATTCTCTAAAATATATGATATATTTCCCAGTCCTCTTAAACCAATGCTCCTATACATAATGTAACTTTTTCTCAAAGATTTGGGGTTGTAATTATGACCATCAACTTGGACTTTGTTACAACGTAGTGATACTCCTTGGGACTGCTAGCAAGTATAGGGCTACGCACCTCTGCTTAAATAGTCCCAGGCCACTCTGCTTTTGGAGCTCAAGACTCCATCTTAAAGTTTTTCTGTCTCTTCCCATGACACTGGGCTCTCAGCTGTCACATCTTGATAAAGAGAGAAATCTTCCTCTAGCCCTTGTTACTCAGTAACATCAGCATCACCAGGGAACTTACTAGAAATTCAGAATCGGGGCCTCACGCCAGGCCTTCTCAATCAGACTCTGCATCTTAGTAACCTCCCCAAGTGCTACATATGCACACTCACATTGGGGGAGCAGCCCAGGGGTTCTCAACCTTGGCGGCATACCGGTATCACCTGGGGAGCATTATAGGTACTGATGTCCGGGCCCCAGCCACAGTGCTTGGATGCAATTGGTCTAGGGTGTGTGAGGGCAGTGGAGGGTTAGGAGCTCCCCAGATTCTAATGCGCAGCCAGGGCTGATAACCACTGCTGTCTGGAAGACTTTCTCCTAGTTGCCTGAACCTACTGGTTCAGTGATCAGAGAAGCAAATGTATTCGCCTCTGTGCAACTGCATTACTGACCACTATTGGCCCCAACAAGGACTGGAGGAGCCTAACCGTACAGATATAGGCTGTACTGTAATAATAGTAGCCCAATTATTAAGGAGCCTCTACAGGCCAGGAGCATTATCTCTAATCCTTACCACATACTGTCACCCTGATTTAAATTTAAGAAACTGAGCCTCAAAAAGGGTGAGCAACTTCCCAGTCACACAAATGGCAGAAGTTGGTTTTGAATTAATCTGTTCTCAAAGCCAGAAACTTTTTATCCCAAACCCAGGGAACGTTTGCTCCCAACCTGTGTGAGCTATGATGGGTGGACCTTGGAACACCTATGCTGACTGCTCGGAGCCCCTTATCACTGCCTTCCAAAATCTGGGTTGGGGTCTGGTTGCACAGTGTTACCAGGTGAGAGATCACTCAGATAAGTGACCTGTATGTGACTCCTAACCATTCCTTAAAGTGTGCCAATTCACAGAGGGATAAACTGATCACCAGGAGGACAGTTCCATGTTTCTAACAAAGAACATAGTAGAAACTGATCAGTGCAGAGGAAGCCCAGGAGAGGGAGGAATCATGCCTGGACGGAAGCATGCTTCTCCATCGTCAACCTCTTAATAGTAGTGCGGAGCCAAGCGCGCTGGCAACATTGTCTCATGGGATTTTCACCACAATCTTGTTGAATGTGATATTAATTTTGCCCATTTTATACATGTGGAAATGGAGGCTGGAAGGTAAATTTACCCACTACTAGACAGCTAATGGAGAGCAAAGCTAGCATGCATTTCCAGACTCAAAGCCTGTGCTATTTCCTCTACATTTCATGACCTCTTAATTCCTTAAGTGCAGCATTCTACCAACCGTGTCCCATCTGGGTCACTACCTGCTGTGAGCCAGGTTTGGGACAAACTGCTCAACATCACTTGACATGGGATACGGGATAGGTTTTTTTTTTTGTAGGAAAGGGAAGAGCTTCAGGTGAACAGCAGAAGAGAAAGAACAGGCTTCCGTCAGTCATCAATCCACCAGAGATGCATGGTGCCAGGCTGATCCGCCTTTTCACAGATCAAGGGTGAGCAATGACCGTGTGAACTGGGAAGCGGATAGGAGGCGCGGTGCCAGGCAGCTTGGGGCTGGATCGCGGCTGTTTACAGATGTTCTCTTTGCATCCAGTTGCTCAGGACTGGAAAACTTGCGGTTTCTGGGCTATCATAGACGCCCCTTCTGAGGCAGAGAAGCCCCTGGTGCTGTGGGAAGCTGAGCTTAGGGTCAGGCCCACACCTGGAGAGAAGCAACGTCCACCCCAGCAGAGTCAGCTTATTGTCTGGGTTACCCGGAAGGAGCTCCCAGCGCCAATTTTGGAGAGGACACCTGTGAAAATCCCCGCAATCTGGGTCATATAAATAGTGATGTGGGCAGGCAGCACTGGATCTGTCCTGCAATCAGCGGAAACTGGTTGTGAGGAAGGCAGGGGAGGAAGAGGACATGGCTCTGAGGCATAGACGGTGTTCTGCCCCCTTCTCATTTGGAGCCTCCCACTTCAGCCATCTACCCGGCTGGCTGGTTGTGGCGGCAAGGGGCAAGTGAGGCAAAAAGTAAGCTGATCCCACACTGGAGAAGTTGAGGGGGGATGTCACATTTGCTGGGGGTGGGGGCTTTGAAACTGGTAAAATCTTTAAACATCACTGTCTCATATTTTTGCTCCCTCTAAATTTCAGTGCCAGTGACAAACCATGAGAAGCCAGGAAACAAACTGAGGGTTACAGAAGGGAGGTGTGGGGGGTTGGTAACCAGGTGGCGGGCATTAAGGAGGTTACGTGATGTGATGAGTCCCGAGGGTTATACACAACTAACGAATTACTGAACACTACATCAAAAATGAATGTGTACTATACGTTGGCTAACTGAATTTAAATTTTAAAAATTCTATATTTAAAAAAAATAAGAAAAAAAAATAGGTATGCCCCTCTGTGGGGCACGAGTGTATCTCAAGTTGTTCCCTGACTGCAACTCTTGTCGTCTAAGCCACATTGCCACAGACTTATCTTTCTAAAACACATCTATTTGTGTCACTCCTTTGCTGACAAACTAGGACTCCATCCCCATTCCCTACAAGATAAAGTCTAAATCCCTTAATATGATGCATGATGCTTTTTATATGCTGAGTCCTAGACCCAGTTCTTATGTCAGTCTCTGGGACATGTCCCTTTCACTGTGCCAGGCTGGTTCTGAGCTCCCAGAGCAGTCACTCAACTTCTGTTCTTTTCTGCATCATAATTTTTATTTAAATGTGTTTCCTCTATTGGTCATAAGCTCTTGAGGGCATGGACTATACTAGATATATAGTGGGTATTTGATTAAGCTTCAATGATTTGTTAAGTCTATATCACACCCCAAGTTCCAAAGATATAAGGAATCTTTTTTTCCTTTTTTTGGTTTTGTTTTGTTGTGTTTCTTTGAGAACAACAGTTTGTGCTGAGGCAGTCCCTAATGCTTCACTTCCTACTTTCCCTTTTCATATCTCCCCACCTTTTCCTTTAGCTACTAAACATTCTTCTCACCTCTCACTATGCTTCTCTTGCTTCTTGGCCACCAGACAGCACTTCTCTTCCTAGAGAGAATGTCAGGAAGACAAAGCAGGGCCCATCCCCGGGGAAGAGGTAGTTCTGCATCATCTGTCTGCTCATTTGCAGCCAAACCTAAATATAAACCATGCTGTCGAGGAGGAGGCTGGAAGCCACTTGTGTGGAATCATAGCCAGAGATAACACCCTAGAGAGAGGAGTAAGAGACATGGGGGTCAAGCCCAGAGGTCCCAAGGCCAGGCCTGAGCATGAAGATTGCTCCTGACATTGTGCACATAGGAGAAGAGAAGGCCGCTATGAGGTCACCAAAGGACACACCTGGAAATGGGTGGGGGAGATGGTTGTGGTGAGGGAACACACAGCGAACCTGTTCCAGCCCAAGCACAGAATATGTAGTCCAGGGACAAGTAGGAGGATTTTTCTGGGTTGGGTTGGGTTGATGAATGGTGGGGAGCCGGCTGTAACTCTTAATGATGTAAGGACTCCGCTTTCAGCAGGTGTGATTCTTTGGGGTGCTTGAGACAAATTAAAACAAGACTCAAGCCCCATAATCTTGTGCAATCCTGGGAGTGATGTGAAGGGCACGGTACCTGCCATATCAAGGGAGCTAGGATATGGGAGTTTCCTGTCTAGCTTCAGAAAGGACATTCCATGAACAAGGCTCACAGAAGAGTAAATTGATCTGCAGTTCAGCTGCCTTCAGATGCAGCTCTATGTTGTGTGACAGGGAATGGGGAATCTTATCAGGAAAGACGGGTATGTGTCAGCCTGCTGCTGAGACCCTCCTTCTGTTCTCAGAGATGTTTGCCAGGAAGGTCCCCCAGTGAGCTCATGGCCGTCTTCAAAAGAGCATAGTAGAACGTGGGCTTGGGGTGCCTGGGTGGCTCAGTTGGCTAAGCGTCTGACTCTTGATCTCAGCTCAGGTCTTGATCTCAGGGTCATGAGTTCAAGCCCCATGTTGGGCTCTATATTGGGCATGGAGCCTACTTAAAAAACAACAATAACAACAAAAGAAGAATCTGGGCTTTACCAGAGAGCCTGGCTTGTGGGTTCTTCTCGAATATCCAGTGCTGCTGGGTTAGCTCATTAATACCTAGAATTCATAGACTTGGAATACCAACTAGGGAAAGACAAATGTTCTACCACAAGCGGTATGCAGCTTGTCACTAGTAATTAAGAGATAAGGGAATTCAAGGTGTAAAAGGGCAGTAAACTTGCTTAATTCCCAGACCTCAAAAGCTTAAGTGAGGAGTGCAGAATACCCCACTCTCCGCTCAGTTCTGAATTTTATAAGTGGATAGATCTAAAACTCCACTCCATTCTGGACCCTAGAATCCCAACTCAACATCCCTCAGTGTCCACGAACCCCAAAGCCTCCAGGGCACAGTCAGGTTTCAGTCCAATTCAGCACCCTGGGCTCAGCACCCTGAGCCCACTAGCTCACAAAGCAGCCAGACACAGAGATCTACATGGGCTTTTCCCAAGTTCTTTCCTCTTGCTGGAAGTTGTTCTTACTGAGACCCAGCTCTGTTCAGGAGCATGGTGCTGCCCTATTTCCATGGCTGCCCTAGGCTTCCTTACGGAGTTTTCCCCGGAGGTTCTGTTTCAGTTATCATCCCAAAACACAGTGGCTCAAAACAACTATTTCTTATTTGTCATAGTTCTGTGGATCAGGAACTTAGGTTGGGCTCAGTGGGGCAGTTCTTTTGTGGGAATTATCTGGGCTCACACATGTCACTGTGGTCATTTGGCAACTCTATGAGGACTCATGAGGGTAAATTCCCCTTATTCACACGGCTGGGATTCGATGCTGGTTATTGGCCTGGCCTTGTTCTCTGTATGGTCACTTGCCGCTTAGTAGCCCAGACTGGGATTTCTTACGTGGTGGCGGAAGCATTTCAACAAGGTGAAGTTGGAAGCTACAAAACCTCTTGGCGCTGAGCCTTTGGAATTAACACATCATTTCTGCCACGTTCTGAGGTCAAAGCAAGTTACAAGGCCAGCCCAGATTTCAGAGATGGGAAAATATACTCCAACTCTTACAGAAAAGAGCTGCAAAATATAATGGCCTTGTTTTCCAATTTCCCATAGCTCTCTACTGTACTTAGCATGAAGTTCAAATTTCCTACTGTTTATGGTCCTGCATAATCTAGGCCCTGCCTCTCTCTAAATTGACCTACTACCAATCTCTCCTTGACTCGCTGCAAACAGTTCTCCCTTTAGGGCTTTCATGTGTGTTGTTTCCTCTGCCTGGGATGCTCCTCTCTCAGATCTTTGTGAGGCTGAATTCTATTTTGTCTTTAAGCCTGACTGTCAGTTCCTCAAGGAGGCCTCCTCTGAGTACTTCTCCCAGTTACTTCCTACCACATTACCCTGTCTTATCCTCATGTGGCCCTTAGCACTATCAGAAACCATTCATTCATTCATTCCCTATCTTCTCACTAGAATTTGAACACCATGAGAGCATAGCCATTGATTCTCCAGTTCACCTCTGTATCCCCAGGGCCTACAACAGTGCCTGATAGCATGTAAGTGCTTAATGTTTGTTGAAGAAATTAACCATGCAGTGAAAATCTGATTTGAAGATCTGTATCAGCTTAGAAGACAGGACAAAAGAGGGGGAAAAAATGAATCTCCATTCTCAAAGTTGAGATTAAAAAAAAAAAAGTGGGTTCTTTTCCCGTAATTAGCACACACTGCCACCAAGTGGCAGTAGATGTCTTAATCATTTTGGGCAATTTATTGGACAATGTTTTTCTTTAGATTCAAATGATGTTTGCCCATGTCCAAACTAACAGATTTATAGTAATGTATTTTCTACCTTTTAATTATTAATTATTTAGTATACTTTTTAATTTTATCTTAAAGATTTATTTATTATTTGGGAAAGAGAGAGCGAGCACATGCAAGCATGGGGGAGGGGCAGAGGGAGAGGGAGAGAGAGAATCCCAAGCAGACTCCCTGCCCAGCACGGAGCCCGACACGGCGCTCGATCCCCTAACCCTGAGATCACCACCTGAGCTCAAATCATTCGGATGCTTAACCGACTGGGCCACACAGGAGCCCCTTAGTATACTTTTTAAAATTGCTGACTTGAAACAATAGACAATAAAGCTGTTTATCCTTAGAGAACAAACACCTTTCTTAGAGAAGCACCTTTTTTCTCTGTTTTATTAGTTATTATCATTAAATATAACTCTTCTCCCATAGCCACGTTCTGATTATTATGTTCTTTTTACTTTATTACAAATTCCACCTTAGAGTCACTATGACTCAGGGCTGACGTGCGGAGCTGGACCTTCAGGCTAGATTTATTTTGCAAAGCTTCACGGCTTCTCTCCACTCCTAGCTCTATCCTCATTGAAAGCCCACCGATGACTTCGTTCCCCATGTGTTTCAACTCCCTTTTTCTCAATCCTAGCTCTTTTATTTCTCTTCCCTATATCAGAATTAGGAAGGGAGAGAAAACACCTATTCCTTTATCCTGAACACATGATTCTGTCCCAGGTTCTTTCTATTACAAAGAAAGTAATTTCTACTTGTCCTTAAATAAGAGTCAAATATCTCCCTCTATTCAGTTTTCTCGTTGGGAGTTCTTTAAACTAGTGATTATGTACAATAGGACTTATCTCAGCGAAGCCAGAGCAATGGTTCCACAAGAGGCAGTTTATACAAAGTGTTTTTGTGATAAGAGTTCCTCAGAAACTCTTTTTCTATAGAAACAGCGCTCTTAAACAGAAAAATGAAGCAACATTTAGACAAAGCTCCTGATTGGGCATTTAAGCTCCTCTGAAGAAGGCCTGTCCCAAAGGGTGGACCTTGTGAATCAGCCGCAGGGCTCCGCTGTGAGTCACCTTAACATCTCTGGGACCACATCCTCTCCTCAGCTTACATTCCTTCACCAGGCCTGCTGGGGATACCATAAATGCTTGCTGAGTGCTCTGCAGGAATGATCCAGACCTGGGGCGTTCTACAGTACGACTGCCTAATCCTACCTAAAGGGTGACTTTTTCCTTCTTTTGTCTTTTTCTTCTTTTGTCTTTTTTCTTCTCTTGTCTTTTTTTGCTAACAAAATCTGATCACCCTAAGGCTAAATGTCTTTTAGAATATATATGCAGTCGGGGCTCCTGTGCGGCTCAGTTGGTTAAGCGACTGCCTTCGGCTCAGGTCATGATCCCGGAGTCCCAGAATCGAGTCCCGCATCGGGCTCCCTGCTCGGCAGGGAGTCTGCTTCTCCCTCTGACCCTCCCCCCTCTCATGCTCTCTCTATCTCATTCTCTCTCAAATGAATAAATAAAATCTTTAAAAAAAAAAAGAATATATATGCAGTCAACAGTCATTAAAACAATATTTGTGTGTAACAAATGTTCATTGAATGAATGAAGGAAAATGACCAGAGTTCATAGTGTTAATTTATATCAGCGTCTTCTGATATTTTTGTATTGCGCGCCCCATTAGTTAAAAAGTAAACAACCCTCAAAATGTATATTATGTATTTATAAGTTATTCAAATCTACTACTGTACCAATGTTTTCTGTACATAAAAATATATACAAAAATATAAACTTTAAAAAGGATAAGATAAAAAATGCTTTTAAGTCATTATTTTATTATTGGTAAAATTTTATTCTCACTAAAATCTTTTACATATTATTAATACTCTTTGTGAGAACAATGCAGTTGAATATGCTGCTTTGTGTTTTAAAATCTTGGTTTAGAACTTTGTGATAAAATCATTCAGTGGTCTAGTTCTGAGTTTGGTTGGTTTTCTTACTTGGTTATAATTGCTGTCAGAGTGAAAAAAGGTACTTCGTTGATCCAAATGGAAGGCTTGCATCATCAGCCTCTTATCAAATCATGGTACTCATTACTCAATCATGCTCACCAATTATACAAATGTTTTTGTGGAAACTCAGCTAATACCTTTCTATGTTCTCTGATCTCAACCTGATTTTCTTACAAATGATCAGAAGGGGCACTGAGGGAATATAGCTATGTTTTTATATTTTTATAAAATAGGTTGAAGATTGTGTGATTGATTTTTAAATGCTAGGAAATCCAGTTTTTTAGTGTGAAGAGATGAAAGATTTCATAAGTGGTCCCTATGTCGTGTTCAACAATGTCACATAATGATGAAAACAATGCTTCCTCCATAGAACCAGCTACTTATGAAGGGCAGTTACTTTCTTTTTTTTTTTTTTAAAGATTTTATTTATTTATTTGAGACAGACAGCAGCACACGCGAGGGGTGGGGGGGCAGGGGGAGAGGGAGAAGCAGGCTCCCCGCTGAGCAGGGAATGGACGCGGGGCTCAATCCCAGGACCCTGAGATCACAACCTGAGCCGAAGGCAGACGCTTAACCGACTGAGCCAGCGAGGTGCCCCTGAAGGGCAGTTACTTTCTCAGTCATTGTTAAATTGCCACTTTTACTTTGAGAAACAGATTAGGTGTATCTGTGTATTATGTACGTATGTAGTCTACCTGCTAGGTTGAAATCTACTGTTATTTGTCATTATTTAAAAGGTCAGATATTTGACAAAATTGTCGATCCTCCCGAATGACCACTCTTAAGGACTTTGCCACAAGATAACCAGCAAACCTCTCCACGGTACAAATGGTTTGCATCACTCCACATGTCATTACAAAATAAAGATTTTACTATATTGCACATGATCTTATTTTGTAAAATTAATCCCAACCTTTCTTTATGGTCTCACTTCTCAAAGTGTGGTTCATTGACCAACAGCATCAGCATCACCTGAGAGCATGTTAGAAATGGGGAATCTCAGGTGCCTGCGTGGGATAAAATCTTAAAAAAAAAAAAAAAAGAAAGAAAGAAAGAAATGGGGAGTCTCAGGACAGGCCAGAATGACTGAATCAAAATCTGCATTTTAACAAGACCTCAGGTGAATCACGCACACTGTATCCAGGTTTAAGAGTCCTGCCCTATGAAACTGTGGCTTCCACTCCTTTGCTGCAATACCTTGTTTAGGAAAAATGCATTAAAGAATTTCATACATGGCACAAATCTGTAGCCTGACAGGTGAATCTTTTTTTCTCCAAATCAAAATTCTTTTTTCCACCTGTTCCTTTAGGTGGTAACACTAAGTTTTCAAGAAGTCATTTTCTGTGGAGAATACATCTTCTTCAGCGTCTCTTTCCGTTAGTGACTCTTTCTCTCTCATACACACACACAATAGTTCTTACACAGTTATTATTGAAAAAGAACCTAGTAATACCATTAACTCAGACATCTGTACTTTCACCCCAAAGCATAACAAACCTCCCACTCTGAATGATTTGTTCCATACACATTTCTTCTAACCTTCAACCACGTTTTCTACGCATCTGTTAATATTCTTTGCTGGGGAAGGAATACATTCTAGTTTGTGGCTCTATTCTCTTCCACATCTGTTTCAGTCATTTTTACCACAGATGGAAGGAGACAGAAAGAAGATGTGTGATTTTTTTGCTTCTAAGAAATACTTAAACATGTTTCTTTACTGGGGCAAATTAATGATAATTCATGAGAGTGGATGTAAATATGTATTTTAAAGACTCGTCGTTTCCATGTTTCTCATTTGGCTCCCTTCTCATCAGAAGTGATCAGATCACCACTGTTGCACTTTG
The DNA here is from genome assembly GCF_054177405.1 of Leptonychotes weddellii. Taxonomy (NCBI): domain Eukaryota; kingdom Metazoa; phylum Chordata; class Mammalia; order Carnivora; family Phocidae; genus Leptonychotes; species Leptonychotes weddellii. The sequence continues at coordinate 31,178,273 of NC_138377.1, read as the reverse complement.
CAGGGTGGCCCAGAGCCCGTTCACGTGCAGGGCTAATGGTCAGCTGGGTCACTTCCGCATTGTCTGTCCGTGCAGATCTTTCACCTGTTATTTCTTTGCAGGGAACTTTTAAAGCCAGGTGTTCATTTTCTGAGACTTAGTTTAGTTAAAGTCAGATACTATATTCCATCAATGCCCCAACAGGGTATATTTCACACTATGCTGAATCAAAGGAGAGGGGATGCCACGGGTAGACCCCTGATTTATGTCAGTGCAAGATCCACAGGGGACAACCATGTACGCCTTGACTAATTGTTTGTAAAACCCACAGCAGCATGCTTCAGTCCTGCTTCTAAAGCACAGGGAGGTATTTGTAGAATGGATCTGCCTGGAAATAGAAAGGAGGAAGACGGGCAGGTGATGGTCACTTGGGTTGGCTGAAGCAGATGGCGAGAGCTGCCTCATCACAGACTTGCCTTCCTGCCCCCTGGGCTACCCCTTCAGTTTGGCCCTGGGGGATCTGACTTTGTGGATCCAGAAGATCATTTCTTGCCCATCCACGGTAACATGGACAGAACCCACAGCTGTCTTGTTCTCCCTTTGGCAAACACTCCTGTCTCCCCACATATACTCTTACCCTCTCTCACAGTTCAATAGTCTTTTCTTATAAGATTTGGAGAGAATATTTTTTCTTTTACCCAAAAGCCGATTCTACCCACTCCGTTGAGGTGGTAGAGGGCTTTTCCCCTCTCTACAAAAGCAATAAAGCCGACTTTATTGTCGTTAAGTTTTATAAGGTAGTGCTGACCCTATCACGAAGGATTCTCCTCCAGACAGCTTTACTCATTAACCACAGCTGAGTGTTAACCTTTCCAGACATAAATAATACAGCAGCACCTTGCCCTGAACGGAAGAGGGAATGGCTAAGGCTTTAATTTGTCTTTTCCCTTGGATACTTGCAAACTTCTTTTTCTTCTTGTGTTTGACAAAATGTCAAAACTGTATTTCTCTTTATTTCTGTTAAGAAATTCTTCATCTGGCCCTGAACCCGTGCTCTCTGCCATTTAACTTTGCAGTGTGTGGCAGGGTGTGTGTGTGTGTGTGTGTGTGTGTGTGTGTGTGTGACTTGAGACGGGGCTCAGCCGTGTGACGTGCTTTGGCCACAGGGTTATTAGTAGACATGACAAGCGGGTTGCCCATGGGCGGGGGGCCGGGGGGGTATTGGCGCTTGCCCCCTCGTGCCTCTGCAATCACTGGGGCAAAGATAAGCTTTGTTAGCCCAGGGTCCCAGGATGGAGCTGAGGGTCAGGTAGAGCAGAGCCTAGGCACTCCAGTTGCCCCAGTTACCACAGACTCATCCCCATGAGCTGACAATGCTGAGAATCAGTCAGGGGAGTCCCGCCAAGATCAGTGAGTGGAGCTGCTTAGCTGGCCCCAAGTTGATTCCACAAGTGGAAACATAGACACTTACTGGTGAATACCCCTGGGTTTCTACAGTTGCTGGTTCACTGGCACTGGGTCTGTCCTCTTGTCTAAAGCCTGCTCCACACCCCTTGCCTCTGCACTCTGGACCCAGGCAAGCCCCCTCATCAGGGTCCCCTCTCTAATCATCACCCCCGACTCCTACTTCATGAATCTCTTCTTCCTTATTGGCTCTTTCTCATCAGTATCAGAAGCATCTCAAGTCTCTCCTATCATTTGCTCCTTGTGTCTTATCACCCTCTTCCACTCACCACCTCACCTGTCTTCCCCTCCACAGGTACAGTCTTGAAGGAGAAGGTTAGCCCTGCTCCGAGGTCACACTTCCCACTGCCCATTCACTCTGCAGTTGCTCTCCTGTCATATCACTGAAACTGCTTGCACCCAGGCCACCAGTGATCTGCTAGTTGTTCAATCATGGACACTTGCCCTCCTCCTCCTCTCTGCCCTTCTCTCCCTCTCCCTCCTCCTCTTCCCCCTGCTGTCCCTCCTTCTCCTCCTACGCCTTCCTGTTCATCCTCTTTCCTCCCCCTCCTCCCCCTCCTTTCCCTCCTCCCCCTCCTTTCCCTCCTCCTCCCCGCTCCCATACTCCCTCTGGCACCATGCTTTCCTAGGTCTTCTACTTCTCTGCTGCCCCTCCAGCTGCCTCCTGGGCTTCTCATCCTTATTCCAGCCTTATTCCAGCCTGCTTGATTCCCTCAGGCTCTTTCCTCAGACCTCTCCTCTTTACCCTCTACTTAGAATAAGCTCATCCCATTCTCATTGTCTCTGATACCAACAATAGGCTGGTGACTCCCAAATTTATAAGTCCTGCCAGTTCCCTGTACTGAGCTCCAGATACATATGTCTAAGGGTCTGTTGGATATCCCAGAGATAAATGGGAGATCTCTAAAATGTAATGCACTGTTGTCCCCCTTAGACTCTTTCCCCCGTGTTCACCATGTCAGCAACCAGTACCATCCCTCCCACCCTGTAACATAAGCATTAGCCTTAGCTTCTCTCATCCTTCCTTTTCCCACATCCAACTCATTCTCAAGTCCTGTTAATTCTACTTTTCTAACACATCTTCAGTCTGTTCGCTGCTCTCTATTCCATGTCAGCTACCTTAGTTCAGGCCATTTTTATCCTTTGACTTGATTACTTTTCCAGGCTCCTAACTTGCCTCTTGTCCTCATCTTTCCCGGCCCTAAGCTATTCCCATACGGCTACTGACACCATCCTTCCAAAATGAAAATTTGACCCCCTCATTCCCCTGCTTTGAAGTTTTTAATGATTTCCCATTGCCAGGAACCACAGAAGGCTCTTTGTGATCTGGATCCCTACTTACCTCTCCAGCGTAACCTCTTGACGTTCCCTTCCTCAAACTAGTGGAAGCCACCGAGAGCTACTAGCAGTTGCTCAAGGACAACCTGTTTTCTCCCTCTTACAGCTTTTGTACCTCCAGTTCTGCCTGCTTGGGACAGCCTAGGTCAGGTAGAAGCATCCCTGCATCCCCCACATGCATTGGCACATCACCCCCTGCCTTTTCTACCACCTACCCCCTCCCCTTGCACTCAGTGGCCTCCTTCCTGGTCTATCATCCATATGCAAGTCCTTGAAGCAGGGAATGTGTCTCATTCATCCCCATATCCTCAGAAACCACCTCATCTGGGAACATAGTAAGTGCTCAATCCATGTTGGTTGACTGATTTGACTGAGGAAATAAATGATTAAATTAATACACACATGAACCACAGGTCTCTCACCTGAAAGTGTCTCCACCTTATATACCAGAGCTGGAAGACCTTTTGACTCCTCAAAGATTTCCTCTTCTCACCTATCATCTACAAATGGGTTTCATCCTTATTCTGTTGGTGCTATCTTCAGGTCCTATAAAAATGTCTTCAATTCTTTTACTAGCTATCTCAGAGCGATATGTCTCTCAAGCTTCCCTTGTCTCTAATGGCTGCCATATGGGGGCATGAGACACTAATGCTCACTTCAATAAGCTGAAGTTATTGTTAAACTGAACTACCTTCAGCTCACTTCCCATTCTAAAGGGCCCACTAAAATTGATTCTGTGAAATAGGCTTTTAACAATATCCTCCTTAAGGAGAAAATATAAACAGGGGAGGGCTGTCAGCTCAGAAAACACAGGCCTATTTGCAGACCCAGCTTGTTTCACTTGACCACACAGGAGTGCAGCACCATGTGCACCTGTTTTCATCCACACTAACGGACCCAGGCTTCTCAAAGATTCTGAGAACAAGAAGATGCCAGATTCAGCTGTGACTGACTTGGGGGATGACCCAACTATGACATGCCCACAATCCATGTGTCTGTGATGATGGAGACAGTACACAGAAGCCTTGAAGCACAAAATTTCTTGTTCATTCGTGCCATGGGTTCTCCATACTAATAAACCAGACTATCACAATTCTGCATCTAAAAACTTTTCTTAGGACTTCATGAAATCTGTGGAGTATACCAATTCAGACACGTACACACATGCATACATTTTATAATATCTGTCGTCTTGTCGTCTAAGCCTTCTGTTTACTATCTTCTAAGACTGTAAGCAGTAAATAGCTCCAGACTGAGCATTTTCCCGCTCTATGACCAATTGGGGTCATATTGTGAATGGAGGGTCCTGGAATCACCACCAGGAAAGTACTTCAAGACTGGAAGCTGAGTTTCAAAATGGGGAAGTAAGTTTTGACTCTCTAACTCCTGTTGGTAGATATCCTTGGCAGTGGTCATTTGGCTAGGTGGTTTCCTTGAACTCTGATTGCTTGTGTCCCCTGGCAGGGTGAAATTGTCTTCAGAAGCCTGAAAACACACCCCAGACAGAGAATAAAGGCAGACAGGCTGAGGAAATGCATCAAAGAGAGCTGGAAGAGCAGTGGAGGCTCAGAGCAAAGAGCCCCAGGCAAGGTACCAGGAGGAGAACCAGTGTGAGCTCTGAGTGGGGCCATGAGCTGTCAATTGCTTTTGAAGGTGCTGATATATATATATATGTCATGTCAATTCTATTTTTTTTCTTTAAACAGAGAAATTAAATCTTTGTGGTGTCTACAGAGTGAAGCAAAAGCTGTGGAAAAACATATATAATAGAGAGAAATGTTAGGAAGAGAAATCATAGGATATAGCAGAGGAGCAGAAATGAGTCTCAGAGAATGGGGCTATCCAAGGGTCAACCACAGTGTCCCAGCCTTGGGCCTAGCAGGCACATTCCCTCCCCAAACTGACACACGGTTTGTTGTCATAACCCATGCCAGACCTTCTGTTTTTGGACTGAAGAAGTAGAGTTCAGTGCGTGCAAAGTTCTGAATGAATGTTTTCTCTCCAGCCATGAAAATCCTAAGAACATAGAGAATGGCTCTCAATGGCTTCAAAAGGTAGTGGAGTGTCCAAACTCTCATGATTATACACCCCCATCAGTTAAAAGTTGTATATTTATTGATTAATAGATTGCAAGCATGAACTACTATACTAATATAATGTGCACATGATAAAATATACACAAAAAATAGAAACTAAGCAATGCATGATAAACATACAAAGCTTATAGCACCATACTTTCCTTCCCACATGATAGATTGCCGTTCATGCCTCCTGTGGTGGTGAGGGTGGGTCCCCGCCAACAGTGAAGAGCGTCAGCTACACCCACCCCAGCTTACAAAGAAGAAAAGGAAGATCAAGAGAGTGAGAAGCTGGCAAATTCTTCACAGAGGGGATTATATGTGGCGATGTGGACTTCCATTTCTGGAAATATAATGGACTAGAAATCCTGATAACCTTTCCATTCCAAAATAAGCAAGCAAACGACGACCATTTAAAATACTGAATAATGTATTTTAAAAATTCAGAACCCTTCGGGCAGTGGAGAAAGACTCAGGATGTGAAAATAAAGTGGCCATAGAAGATGCCCTCAAGGGTTTCTTGGCCCCCATCATCTATTCCAGTGTCTTTGGTTTTGTCGCCATGCTGGAAGAGGCAGGGAGTTGGAATGGCAGGGATCCCCCACACGCTACACCCTCAGCAGAAGGATAAAAGGGGAGGTGCGGGGTGGGGGGGGGATTTCCTGCTCACAAGGACACAAACAAGGAAACTTGTCTGAAGTTGCCTTGGCTCTTGGAAGAAGAACAATCTCTCCCAAATAAATATCCCAATTTCCCCATTTCCACGCAGGTTTGGAGCTTGAATTCACACCATCTTTATATACCAAAAAGGACTGAAATTAATTACCGGGAAATTAGTTCAGAGCGGCCCAATGTTGAAAGCATCCCTGGCAGATGGCAGAAGCAAATGTAAATTTTTTCTGGAGGAACATACTTCGGCCCCTGTCTCCTGCAATTCCCACAGATAAAGTCCTGAGGGACAGGGGCGTGGAGGAGAGAGAAGGTCAACCACAGATCCAAGCAGAGATCCCAAGACAGATAGTAGAGAAAATGGGAAGAGCCAATATTGGAAGAGTAAAGGCTGAGGACTTTCCAGAGTTGGAATCACAGTAAATCCCAAGCAGGCTAATAAAGAAAAAAACCCACACTCTGACACACTGTAGTAAAATTGCTTTCATACCAAAGGCAAAGAACAGGTCTTAAAAACAGGCAGAGAGGAAACTTAGATCATAGGAACAGCAACTGACAGCCATGAGCCTCCTCAACAGCAACACGGAAGCCCAGAAGTAGAGGGATCCCAGCTCCAAAAGGCTGAGAATCAAAAGTGGCATACCCTGTATACGTGTCTTTGGAGAATACAGGAAAAGAAAACCTTTTTCAGACCAATGTCAAGAGAGTTCGCCACCAGGAGAACCTCCCTCTATAACCTCTTACTTCTGAGAGAGCCCTCCTCAGTTCTCACCGTGCTGGTCCTGAGACAGGCAGGACGGGTTTCCATGGAAGATGGTCCCCTCCCTTCCGCTCCCCTCACACTTCTTGTCTAGGCCCAGGCCCCATGTGCCCAGAGCTACCTGGAAGGGCTGGACGCATTTCTTCTCTCCCTTCTCTTATCACCTTGCTGACATGACGTGAAGGAGCCCCTGACAAGTTGTCCTTTTCCTTTCCTGATTGGGCTGTCTGCAGCAGATGTTAGAAATCAGATCCTGCGCAAATGTCAGCGAGTCTCGGAGACAAGGCACTGCCTGGGCTCCCCACAAGGCAAGGCCAGAAAGGCCTGCTCAGTTGATGCAAGAAAGAGAAGGCTCATGACCTTTGTTTCCCAGTCGGCCTGATGCTCATCCCCACCTACAGCAGTTCAGTGTGCTTGTCACCGGCAGTAGCTGGGTGACACTAACAGGTCAAGTGAGAGGACGCAGTGGAGAAAACACCAGGAGGCATAATTACAACGGACCACTAATAACTCTGCCCGTCAAAAAGCCCCTTTCCTTGTGGCTCTGAGCGCAGTTCATTAAGCAGAGCTGCCATCTGGAAGGGGGCAGGCAGAGCATGTGCCAGGGTGGCTCTGTCCTTGTCCTTGAGGCCAAGCACACAGACGCTGCTCCCTGCCCTCCTCACGGCCCAACTGCCTAGATAGCTCGCGGACTCCGCGTGCCACTTGAAGCCGCTCACGATGCCAGAGCTCCGGACTGGCCCTCCGCACGCCATCACGGGGGAGCGGTGCTGGTTCTGCAGTGAATTCACTCTGGGATGGAGTCCTTCAGGGCACCAGTGGCCTGCGGAGCTAGGATTGGCTGTTCTCGGGGAACTTGACCATCCTCGACAGCAACACTAATCACAGGGTAGGGGAAGGGTCCTGGCAGAGGTTCATGCATGAGCCAGGAAGGCAGGCAACCTTCAAGTGTCTGAGTAATTTTATGATTTCCAGATAATACAAACATTCCACTGTCCTGCACAGAGAAGAAAAGCTCAGGCATAATTCCTGGCTCATTTGCTTCTTAGAACCAACTTGGTTAGACAGAGGTTACTGGTATTCTGACTTTACAGATGGAAGATGCTGAGGGGAAAGTGGAGAGGCCAGCACCCTGGGGCCAGGGAGCTCAGAGCCCCCATCCTCTCTACGCAAAGACAGAGCTTTCTCCAACAAAGATGGTGCTCCGAGCCTGAGATGTTATGTGAGTACAGAAGAAATCGTATTAGTATTTACTGAGCTCTGCCCTGTGTGCTAGGAACACTCGAAAGGTTTTACATGTGTTAACCCATTTAGTCCTCACAGGGAGTAGGGGGTAGGCACTATTTTTATTATTCTACAAAATTGGAAAACTAAGGCCCCTGAGAGGTTAAGTTTCTTGCGCAAGGTCCTAGAGCTGGTAACGTGGCTGGGATCAAACCCTCCAGAGCCTTTGTTCTTAATCCCTTTTGTGAGTGTCACATTCTTTCATCCTTCCTTCCTCCTTCCTCTGGCTCTTTCCTCCCCTTCTGTCCCTAAATAAGGCTCTGGTAAGTACTGAAATGATAAATCAATATAAAGAAAATGTTCATTGCTTTTTTTTTTTTTTCCCCATCACCAGTGCTGCTGCCTGGTAGGTTCTCAACCTGGAGTGTGTCTCTGGCCGGTTTTTCTGAGGAGGGAAGGGTCAGCATTAGGCATCTGCATCTTAAACCCAGTCACTCTTGAAGCCAACAGCATGAGGGATCACAGGTGCTTTGTGGCCAGACTGGCCAGGACTGAACCCCGGGCTTGGCAGGGTCAACCAAAACTCCATCTCTGTGACCTCACCCAGGGCACAGCGTCCCCGGGCTGGCATCCACACACACACCCAGGGCAGAGTCCCTGCTGGCTTCCCTGCAGCCTGGACCAGGTTCTGTCCTGGAACGGCTAGCAGAGCAAGCCTGCTTGTGCTCTCCTCACTTCAACTCCCCAGAAAGCAGGTGTGCGAGTGGGCGAGCCAGCCGATGAGGTGGCTGCCCCCCTGGTGTTAAGCACAAGGTTTATTAAACTGCAGAGCATCAGAGCTTCATTTGTGACTGGCCGGTCCTCAGCAGCCTGCTTTTGTCATTTGTGTCACCGACTGTGTTTCGCTGCCACGGCTTTATTAGAATGTGGTGACACCTTGCAATTGCTCCTTTGTTTGGGCCCATTGACTGGACCATATGTCTGAGGAGTCTCTGCCAATAGATCTAGCATATATTAATTAGCTCCGCTTCGGCTTCTGCAAACACTGCCAGCCTCGTCATGGGTAGAAAAGGTATCTTCGGGGACAAAGATAGAGGAATGGACAGGCCTGGGTTTTTTGGCCCTGAAGTTTGTATAATCATGAGGGCCCTCTTTAAGAAAAAGAATACAACATTATGAATATGAAATTTCTGGGGCCTTGCAAGGGCCTATGTGCGTGGTACAGGGGTGCCGATAATTAAACTTCATTAGCTTCATGGTAAGAGTATCTCTTGTATCAGGTGATTGACAGACAGATGGAAGCAAGCCTACCGCATCTGTTGTTGCCATTTGGGTAGACCTCTGCCGTGGCTCATTTGGGGGTCTGTCCATGAAAATTGGTCTTCCTCTTTAGCACTCAGCAAAGGAGAAGAATGCAGGAGGAAGAAAAAGACACAACTCCCAACATGACTTCAATGGCTCCACCTAACAGAGCACAAGGCAAAGGGACAGAGAGAGTGGAGAAAACAGAAATGTACAGAGAGTGACACAATCACTCACTGGACTCCCCAAACTCATCAAGAAATGCTTTGACACTATTTTGGAAGGGGGCAGAGGGGCTGAAGTAATGAACTAAAATATTTTTCACTCATCCCACTAACAAGTCTTGCCGTTGTTGGTAGGTAGAGTCGTCTCTGTGTTGGCTATCTTCTATCTGTTCCCCACCTGCTGCCCCCTTCTGTTGCTTCCAGCCACTGTCTGCCTGTCTCTATTTTGCTGTTTGCCCAAAAGCTACCTCTATAGGTGGCATTGCCCAGGCTCCCTTCCAGCTGGCCCACAGTTGGTCCTGGCCATTGGGAAGCACCAGTGGGAGACCGGAAGGTGAGAAGAGAAAGAAAGACTGGGGTCTTTCTTCCCTGTTCCTCCCTGCTTCAGTGCCACAGCTCTGGCGGGGGCTGAGCAACCATGCCTCCATGATTACAGTTCTAATGGGCTCGGGTCATAGGCCTGGGGGTGGCAACGACTTCCCACTGTTAGTGTCTGGGTGCCTCAGCATAACAAAGGACTGTCAGCCTGTCCCATGAGCCCTCTGATGAAAGAAAGTCATGAAGAGAGGAGGAAAGAGAGAGGGACACACAGAAACAGGGAAACAGGCAGAGAGTAAGACAGAGAAAGAGAGAAACATACTTGAAATGATTAAATGAGAGCTTCTTTTCCTTTGCTAAACCCAGCTCAGCCATTCTCAGTCAGGATCTCTGAAAGATCTTTGAAACAGAGCCTAATGTAAAGGGTTGATGATTTATAAAAGCAGCAGGGACTCTTATGTGGAAATAAAGGGGAAGAAGATCACACATGGTCTTGAAAAGAGATCTGTTGTTTTGAAGTGGGAAGTTGTGCTAAGGGTGGCCCTTCAGCAGAAACATTTCTCTCAAGTCTTTAGAAACTGATGAAGGGTAAATAATAAAGCAAAGCCTCCATTTTCCTTTGGCTGCTGGTGGGTCAGAACCATCTGGGCTAGAAGAGCCTGCTGGAGAGCTGAAATCTTGACCACTGCAACCCCAATTAGTCATGGAGCTTGAACAAATTCCTAAACACCAATGAGTCCATTTCCTTTCCTGTAAGATGGGATTGATGATGCTTATACTACTTCCCCAGGCATGCTTCATCAATGGAAACTTGAACAAATATCACACTGAACAAGCACCAAGCACCACACCAGGGCTAGTTCCTTTTATAAACTGATGATACTTGGTCCAAGAACAGAGATTATTTTAAGTAAGTGTTACAACCATATAGGTTTTCCAACATATTGGAGAGCCCCCAGCAAGAAACAGAATTCAATGAGGACACTCTAACAAAAAGCCTTCTTACTAAGGTGTGGGCAGGGTTAAGAGAAACTGCAAGGCATGCTGAAGCACCCAGAAACTATGAAGAATGGGAAGACATTACTACCTCTAGGTTTGTGAGAGCTAAAGCCATGGAGGAAGGGTCACTCAGGGTCACTTTGAACAAGGAACTCAACCCTAACTCAAAAAAAGAGGGTAGGAGGTGAAAGTGCCACCATAAATCTCTTGGTCGTTTTCCCTTAAGCCTATTTTGGAAGTAGGTGAAGGTTTCTATTATAAATCAATTAACCTAATGGACAAACATTTTTACTTACATAACAGAATTTGTTAACTTTTATTCCAGGATAAATTGTCCAGGCCTCTTTAAAGAACAAACATTTTGGCTTATTAAAGAATATACACTCACTTAAAGGGTTTTCTGACTTGCCTTTGTTTTGGAAACTTAAACATGTCATTGACTAGATAAATATACGTGACAAGAAGCCGTGGCCCACAGCTTTCCCACTGACTAATAGCTCTTCTCTTTGGTGGTAGGTCCATCTGCCCACTAACCCATTATCGAATCCCCACTTTAGCTCTTAAGGAAGGAGGCCCAGTGGTCCAACTGGCATTTTAGGGTTGCTGATTCAGCTAAGAGTTGGATAGAATCTTGTGGTTCTCCTATACAGAAGCTTTCTCTTAGCCACTTCATAGTCCCTCTCTCACTACACATGCCCCTGCTGCTGCCGAGGGAAAGGCCCAACCACTGTACTTTGTCCAGGAAAGTGTATGCAGGACAAAGCCCTTCACATTGGCCAGAGGGTTCCTGGGGCCCATCTGTGCACTGAGCTTTTTCCACAAGGAGAAATTGATTCCCAGGAACTGCACCTAAAAAATAACTTGCTATTGATTATCTTCCTGCATCAGGGAAGAGCCAAAAGACATCAAAATCTTATGACCAAGAGAAGCCAAATGAGCAGATACCCTTTGCTCTGGGTCATTAGTTTCTTCCACCCTACTTAGGGATTCTGTAAATCACCCCAAACAAGCAGAGTAAAAACAAAGCAAGGTGAGGGAGTGCAACTAACTGTAGAAGGACCACTCAACCCAGCATACTCCTGATCTGTCAGTAGCTTTACAGCTCCATGCCTTGAGTGGGATGCCTGACCAAAAATCTTTCCCCAGGCTAAAATTCTCTACCTGCTGGGAAGTCAGATGATGAAAACAAATGGGAAAATAATTGAGCTGGGGCTCTATCTGAGTTGCAAAATTTCAGGGACGAGTTCCCTCAGCCTAACTCGATATGAAGAATACAACCTTATTACACAGCATCTTTTACTCTATATCTAAAAATGCCTTTCAGAGCAAATTTATTTGTGATTTGGACAATTTAAGACTTTCAGGCCAAGGAGACTCTAATGTCTTTAGTTGAGATTTGAAATGAACTAGAAATCCAATGAGGCACAGATATAGTCCTCGTGAAGGGAATCTGAATGAATCCTGCGGCCTCAGCTTCAGGACTTCCTGCACTGGAACCTACCTTGACTATCCATTTGGTTTTCCATTCTTTGCTATGGCTTTGGCCTATCTTCCCTCTGGCTCCACCTGTCTTCCCTCTGGCTCGGACTACACTTGTCTGAACTGCCCTCTGGCCTCCCAGTTCAGGTCATTCAGATTCCATTGAACTTTAGGTTAGTTTAAGAACCGCCCTTCTGTTGTCCTTCTCAGGGAACAGAAAGTCAAGCCATCTGTTGCAGATGAGGGGATGGAAACTAGGAATAGGGACAAGGTAGAGCAATTGCGGGGAATGGAAAAGGATTAAATTAGTCATTATGGAACCAGACCAAAAAGTTTCAGGTGCCAAGAGGTTGGCATCCATAATGCATAAGGATGGCCCCATTATAGGTTTTCACAGGCACCATTAAGCAGAAGAACTTGAGGAAGTGGGTGGCTGGATTTCCAGAGTTGGTATCTTCAGAGTGCTGATTATCAGTGGAAGGATGACATTCAGTAGGCAGAGGAGGGTACTGGGAAGTGAAGTGACTACCAATGAAAAACAATGGTAGAAAAGGAGGGATAGCCAGAAAGCCCTGAGGAACTGGGAGGCCCAGCAGAGTCAGAGAACTGGAAGTCTTGAAGAATGGAAGAGCGTGTTTGGTTGAGACTGGTGACATGTGTGAGAGAAATAGGGAAATGGCCAAGAGTGAAAATCCCAAATTTCAGACAGCATGAAGGGAGAGGGAGGGGGTGGCTTGGTTCAGGGTGTGGCCATGGTGGTTGGTGGACAAAGGGAGTGAGGGGTCTGGACTGGGCTGATAGATAATTGGTCCTTATGGACCTTGAGGTCAATTAGCTTAATGGCAGGAAACAGATCTTGCCAGAGAACTGGTGAATAGCAGTTCTGTGACTGGAGCCCAGGCCTCTGGGCTACCATCTTTGTGTGTTCCACGTTAATAAGTACTCTCCACCTTTCCTGCTAACTATCGTGCTAGCAGCAGCTCACACCAAAGAAAGCTTCGGGAAGCCTCACTTAGATCTCGAATTCTAGGTATCAGGATGGCAGCCCCTTTCCTGTCCAGGAAAACCCTGGGATGCATCTCTCTATGAGGCTGAGAATCCTGACTCCTATTCCACGTCCTCATTCTGGCTTAAAAGTACACACTAGTGGTTAGCCTGGAAAAAATGATGAAATGGGCTTTTTTTTTTTTTTTTAAATGAGGTTCTTGGTTCTTTTCTCCTGGTGAGATCTTGGCTCCTCCATGACCCTGTATCTGAGCTAGAGAGGCCACAAGTACCAGCCCATAAGCAACAGGGAATCAGCAACTCAGCATTCACTTGAGTTCCAAGGCAACATTTCTGGCATCCAATCTTGATGCTCGCTTTTGGTGCATATTCGTAAGTCAGCACCACCATCAAAAACAAAATCGAAAGAACTGGAACATTGTTTTTTTAAAATGAAAATTTCCTCTTAAAAATGAAAATTTAGCTACCAAGAAATGCCTTCAAGCCAGGAGATAGGGACACCGTGATCCTCTGTAAGTCACACTGCCTCCCTGGGCTTTCCCATCTCTTGCAATATCTGAGGTCTCTCTCAGCTTTAAACATTTATATGAATCGACCTAAATAATTAAATAGCTTTTATGGACCCCAAAAGAGAAAGAAAAAGTCTAGTTTAGTTGCTGTTGTAATTTTTTTTTTTAGAGCTGCCGACAGAAATCCTGCACCAGTGTTGTTCCTGTTCACCTCATCATTTCCTTTTCTTTTGTTGCATCTCACATCTCGGCAGAGAGTTTATCTTTACTCTATTTCCCAAATCTCCCATATTAGCTTCATGGTGTCTGTGTGACTCTATTCACTGTATTGAAGTTTGGAATACCGTTTTCTTGAAAGATTAACACCCAAAGCCAAATTCTTATAAAAGACTGTCGCTTCGGCTTGAAGAGCAGAAATGAGTTGGCAGTAAAGATAAGGCCCTCCCTTCATGTTAAGACCAAAGGATTCTGAAATCTTTAAGAAGCCCAATTATTAACTGCATACTTCACTGACAATGCCAAAATAGATACATAATGCTTTACAGTAAAGAAATATCACCTTTAGCAAAAGGCAGGGACACAAATTCCATTTAATCATCATTTATACAAGAACTTGGAGTCCCAGCATGACTTATACCTTATTACTTTAAACATTACGTCATTTATTCCCAGCTCAGTTCAATTCTCTTGTGTTGGATGTGTTCCTTTACTGAAATTGATCTTTGTTAATACCAGGCATAATGTGTTCTTCATTTCTTAAAGGAAACCGATGGACTCCTGCCATGACAGGATAAGCGGAAATGTATATACTCCGGACACCAATTCCCCATCAATACACTGGAATGTCTTTTCTTTAAAAATAACTGCCCTGCATGAATGTGATCACTTTCCCAAATTAGTATAATTGATGCACCCGGAGACCTTAATGATTCAGAAAGTGCATACTCAAGGGATATTTAAATAGCTATTTTGTAGGGAGATAAAATATGGGCCAGTTCACAGAAGATGCATTCCTTGAGTTTAGGTAACACTCAGAGCCCAGTGGGGGGCTGGCCAGTGTGTCAGGAAGGCTACTGTTAAATGACAAAGAGGGCAAATGGCTTTGTACTCACATTATCTCATCCTTTTCCAGGCCTTCAGTGAAAGATGCAGAAGACTGCATTTGAGGTCACGTCAGTTATTACAGCCAGGATTATTAAACCAAGTATTACCAAAAGTGAGATGAACTTCAGTTTTCTAGCCTGAAAAATTGGGATGATAATAATTTTTATTTCCTGGAGATTGTTTGCTGATTTGAATCTAAATGAAGTGCCAAAGCATGATTGGGTCTGTAAAATAGCTCTGAGAGTCCCTGGAACTTCTTCCTACAGCACACCCTGTCTCTCTCCAGTGTGGTATGCTGCCCATGAAGGCCATTCTGGGAATGCTGAGTAAATGAATACATGAATGAATAAATTCCTCCACCAATACCCTACAGGCATGCTCCAGCTGCATATCAGCTAGGAGGAACTGACTGCATTACTTCCAGCTAAAAGGTAGCAAGCATACCTCACTCATCATTTCTAAGCCCTTGGCAGACATAACTAATCAATCATAGCATTCTTCCCAAATGTGGCCTTCAGAACATTTCTCAAGACAATGTTCTGGGCAGCCATAACCAATTGTTCAGAGGTGACACCAGAGATAAAATCCATCTGAAATCTCCGAGGCTCTCCAGATCATCGTCGGGGCACTGAGGCTGCCCCTGAGCTGCTGTTTGAATCACTGATTCATCACAGCGTCCCTCCTGGATTTTCAGTGCTGCCCTCAGCACCGGCTGGTTGCCCTGTGTGTGGGGGAGGTGGGAAACCAAAGTCTATTCAAGGGAAGACCATGCTTTCTGCCAAAGGACCCTGCAGGGGGACTTACCTATTTTGTTTTCACCCAGCAGTCCTTGCCCCTGCCGGCCCCACTTTCCTTCCCAAGGGAAGCAGCCCGTTTGTCAACTACCTGAAGTCTCTGGGCTTTCTGCTCTTGGCCCAGAAATCCCCCAGAAGTTACCCGGTTTAATAATAAGCCCCATTCTTGTTCTTTACTTGTGTGTCTATCACCCTCTCGGTATGTGTTGCTTCTGACCTCATTTGGCCCTGACTCTTGCCTGAGACCTTGCTCCTTGCTGCTCAAGCCCTCACTGAATCTCTAAACTCCTGATGTCTGCTTGTCTACTACCAGTCATCTGGATACTTGTCTGCAGTTCTGATGACCCGGGGCAAACATCAGGCACATTACGCTGGATGCTTCTCAAGGTTGTCAGCCTCAACTAAAGAAAGATCCAACACTTACTGCCTGCTTTTCTTGCCAGCCTCCTTAAATCCACTACCTAATTTAATTTTTTTTTAAAGAGTTTATTTATTTGACAGAGAGAGACACAGCGAGAGAGGGAACACAAGCAGGGGGAGTGGGAGAGGGAGAAGCAGGCCTCCCGCTGATGCAGGGCTCGATCCCAGGACCCCGGGATCATGACCTGAGCCAAAGGCAGATGCTTAACGACTGAGCCACCCAGGCGCCCCTAATTTAATTTTCAAAACAAAGGCAGGAGGCTGATACAGCATCATTGTAACCTATACGGGACTAGAGATTTAGAGACATTAAATAATGTGCCTGAGGTCACAGAGCTGGTGGGTGGCAGAGCTGGGATTCAAGATCTGACCATTCACTGCACTGCCTCCTGAATTACTGCATGCATGGTGGGCTTTTGGAGGGGGCGGTCCACAGTACAGGGAAGTTACCTCTTTCCACTCTTCTCTCCCCACCACCTCTAGTCTCAGCGCTGCTCATCAGTACTACTTATGCTCATGTGACTCATGTGAGGAGAGGGAGAAATAACAGCCTTCTCTGGGTACAAGAATCCCCATACAGGGATTTGTGGCGTGGGGCCTGATAATTAACCAAATAGGATCTTTTACAATGAGACAATCTCACCAGTTTTTATTGCCACATTAAAATGTGAATCTTAAGCAAAACAAGAATATAAATCTTATTGGAGGATGCTGAAGTTTAAAACAATATATACTCAATTCAGTTCTTAATAGAGAGCAGTCTTTATTGAAGGCCATAAACATTTCTGCATGCCAGAGGGGAAATATGACCATAAAACTAGTTTCTATTTAGTGATTTGGTAAATGAATAGAATGTTTGTCTGGGTCCCAGCAGGATTCTTGGGGGCAGTCATTAAGGTCCCCATATGCAAGAGCAACATTCTGTAGATCAATGTCAGCCAAGCGCAACGTTGTTCCCTCAGGGTGCTCATGGTATTTGGGGGAGGATATCTTCTTTTGGGGGGACTATTTTGTGCATTGCAGGACATTTATATCTCTGGGAATAGACCCCTTCCCATTCCCAAAACTACTTCAATGCATTTCCTAAAGAACCCATAGGGGTGGCACTCCTCTCCCTTCTATGTGAGCAAACTAGAACAGAAGTGAGCAAATCAAGGGTAAGTATTCACTTCTCCAAGCCCCGGTTGTTTCCTCTGTACACAGAAGAGAGTGTCATCTGCTTCTGACTTACTCCAAGACATGTAATTGTTCAGAACAAGAGAACAAGAGAAAGTGATCAGAGGAGGAAGAATAGAAAGGAGGTTAAGCTTTCCAAAAGGTACTTCTTTATCAAAGGGGAAATCTCGACTCTTACACAAATATGAAATGAATGTGTCACTATTAATGAGGGAACTAATAAGACATTACAACTAGTTCAAAGGAGGATTCAAAACCACACACGTATGTAGACCATCAAGAATGCTGAAAATAAATACAGATACCAAACTAGTCAGTATCTACAGGGCAACAATCACCTGCCTCTCTATTGGACACAGTTTGCATTTCTATGGGCAAGAATCACTTGCATGGCTCTCAGGATTCCACATCCTGATAGAACTGCAACATAGTTTATGGACAGTGAAAGATGAACCACAAGGGTGCTAGAGCTAGGACACCCAGAAATCAATTTTGCTTATTTCCAAAGTTTTTCACAGCTGATGTGATCGTGGCCACATCTCTCCTGCAATTTTCTCCAATCTCCTCCTTCTCTACATTTGAGCTACACTATCCTCTTTTACTCCATCAAACAGGACAAGCTCATCCCTATTTTGGAGACTTTGCACTTTTGTTTCTTCCTCCTGAAAATCCCTTCCTCCAGATTTTTGCATGGTTGCTTCCTTCACATCATTCTGTTTCAGCTCAAATGTCCTGTGTTCGACAGACCTTCCCACCTCCGGCTCCCCTCACAGTACCCCACATCACCCCTTCTTGTTTATTTTGTTTTTGGTGCCTATGACCTGGCTCTTTCCTCTACAATATAATCCCTGAGGGCAGGGACTCTCAGACCTATGCACTGCTGTCCCCAGGACCTGGGTTATGGGTGTGCTCCAGAAATATCTGTAGATTACCTGGTTGCTTAGACAGCCAAGCTGAGGCATCCCACTCTTCTCTCTTGTGGCTGAGTGGCACAGATGTGACTCTTACATCTGGCCTCTTAACTGGAACAAGAAGATGACCTTGGTGGGTCTAGTATGAATTATAATTGCTGAGGCCCCCGAAGTATGGGCATTTTGGGAAATGACAGCTTGTGTAGGTACCTCCATGGCCAACTCCCAATGCTTCAAAATTCTGTTAATCCCCTAGGCATAGAGCCCATGCCAGGGAAAGTGGGTTAAGGAAGTAACTCTGAAGTGACCAGATTTATCCCTGGTTGGTGAGACTGTGTTTTCTGCTACTATGTGGAATGGGACTCAAGGCAAAGAAATTTTAAAATGATGTTTTGGACACCTTAGATTTGTGGCCTGAAATTATTTTCCTTGCTATATAAACAAGTCTCTAGGCTAACCATCAAAATTTTGTTAGGTCATGAGTACTGCATATCAATGTATGTAAAAGGCTCCCAGGAAGAGGAGGAGGTTGAAACTTTTGCCTTCACTAACTTACCCAGCTCTTCTCCAGCACCTTGAACTGAATATTCTGTGTCTTATTGTGTTTATTGGCTTTGCCAATATAGTGAAGGCCAAGGTGGGAGGGAGGTAGGAGATGGGGAGAAAGGAGGGCATCTCTAATTCATGTCATTGCCACAGGAACTCTGAGGACATCTATTCATGCTTTCCACACATATTAATTGAATGCCTGCACGTGTCAGGCCCTATTCTAGGAGCTTGGGATACAGTGGAGAATAGAATAGGTAATCAGCTCTGCCCTTGAGAATCTTGTATCCTGGCAAGGGAAGAGAATAATAAATAAATGATAAATAAGCAAATTCCACGGCAGGTAAAAAGGAGATGAGTGTTTCGAAATAGAAAAAAACAGATCAGGATGAAGAGGTTCAGGAGTGGGTGGCGAAGGGCAGAACAGGTTGAGGTATTAAACAGCATAGTCTGGAGAGACTTCATTTGAGCAAATTTGAAAGAAGTGGGGAAGGTCCCCGAGCATCAGCTTGAAGGAGCAACCAGAGCAAAGACCTTGGGGAGTGGGGTCATGGTTTGTTGAAGGACAAGGACAGATGTGCCCAGAGCCAGGAAGGATGGGGAGAGGGGTAGGAGGGCGGTCAGGGAGTTGACAAGAGCTAGATCCCATAGAATAGTATAGGCTTTTAGTCTGAGAAGTAGTGGATGTATTTGTTTCCTGTGGCCACTATCACAAATCACCACACACACCTGGTGGCTTAAAACAACAGAAATGCATTTTCTCACAGTTGTAGGAGCCAGAAATCCACCATCAGTTTCACTGGTGGAAATCAGGACAGGATGTCGGCATGGCAGTGCTCCATAGAGGCTCTGGGGAGAATCTGTTTCTTGCCTCTTCCAGCTTCTGGTGCCTCCACGGTCACATTGAATCTCCTGTTTGTTGATCACATCTCCCTCCGCCTCCCTCTTGCAAGCATCCACGTGGGCTGCTCCAGTCTCAGAAGTTGTGGGGAGGGGGCCGTAAAGGGGCAGCCCTAAAAGGAATGAGAGCAGAGGCCGGGCCTTTTTGGGCCGGTGACTTAGAGCAGGCTGGCATGGCTGCTCAGCCCCAAATGCCCTCTACCCCAGCACTGGGGGCTTCCTTCCAAATCACCTGAAAAAAAATTACCTGACAGAAAGGACGATAAACTGAGAGGGTCAAGTGAACATCTGGGAATTCAAAAGGGCTATGGCAGTTTAGGGGCTAGGACACATACTCAGAGCTATAGTCTCCCCGCTGGAGGGAGGGCGGAGGACAGCCAGAGCAGAGAAGCAGAACAGAGATAATGGCGGGGAGTTAGGGTCCTCACCTGGGGTGAGCCTGCCCCCAGCTGTGGTCACTAGGCTTCCAACCAGGAGGGAATTCACCCAGCCCCAGACTCCACCTTGCAACCTCTTCTATGGAGAAGAGATACTCTGCCAAGAAGTCTAGCCTCATGCAATCTGGCCAGACCTAGTTTGGAGGTCGTCAAACCTTTGCCAGTGTGGAGAGGAAACGGGAGAGACTAAAGAATGTGGATTAAGCACCCCCAGCTGCTGACATGTGCTGACAGAGGCAGATGAGAGGAGTTGAGTAGCATATGCTGAATGCAAGCTCCAGTAGTCCTCCACTCGACTGCTCTCAGATGGCTGGTGTTCAGTGTACTTGAAATTATTTATTCAGACCCATCAGCTCTGTTTGGGAAGCCTGATGAATGTTTGCAGACACGTGTGAAGAGTCAAGGAAGCTGCAAATCAAATGTTGTCATGGCCCACACTTGCCTAGCCCACACATTGCCACCCCTGACCCCAGGCTCATGGTCCCTTGAATGGACTCCCTCCTCCTTTTGTGTATTTGTAAAAAAGTGAAAGGGGCCTATGGCTCAGGGATCCAGGCAACCCTCTGACTATCCAAAGGCAGGTTTGTATGCTATTAATGCCTATACTTCCCAAGTAAGGAAAATATGTAATGTTTATAAGCACCCAAAATGGAGGTTAGAGCAAAAAACTGTAGCACTTTGATGTAGTCCCTACTGAGTACGGAGAGTGCTCTACTCATGATGCGGGCAGTTGGGTCACTACCCATATTACACTGGGCAGGATGTGTTACCTCCAAGCTTCCAAATTCTCATTAGTAAAATAAGAGAATTAGATCAGACGGAAACAGTTCTTTTCTCTTCTTTTGCCTTTCATCCTTCTTTTCTTCCTTTCTCTCTCTCTCTCCCTCTGTCTCTCATTTTCTTTTAAAGTACGGAACAATTTTCTCAAATGAAGAAAATAATTTCACTGGCATTGCTTTTGCTTGGTTCTTGTTCCTAGCTTTTTAGGGTGAAATGATCATTAACAGAATAATTTATGGACAATCTGTGGTATATCCAGAGGTCAGCAAACTTCTTTAAAGAGCCAGATAGTAAATATTTTAGGCTTTGTAGGCCATTTGGTCAAGTGAAAAACAGCAATTGACGATAGGTAAACCGATGGGCATGACTGTGTTCCAATAAAACTTTATTTCAAAAATAGGTGACAGGCTGGATTTTCCCCTTGGGCTACTGTTTGCCACACCCCCACCCCCACCAGGATAGCTCTTCCAGCAATCTCCTTCACTCTTGAACCCTGTTGTAAAACTGCAGAGTTAAACTGAGTGAGGGAGGAACGGAGACAAAGGAACTAGATCACTTCATTTTCCTGCCCTTAACCCAGTAGCATTCCTCTTACACCTCAGCATAAGGAATAGTTTGCATTTGGAAATAAATTGCTCCACATTCATAAAGAGAAAAGAGGCGAGAGACCAAAACTCCAAACTGTTGTTAACTTAACAAATGAGCAGATTGGCAACCACTCCCCTCTGCCCCACTGGGCCAATGACAAGTCCAGAGCTGGGTCCTGGAATCTATAGGGTCCTGCCATCTTCTTCTACAACAGCAGAGACCCCAACAGTAGCCCCTAGAATGTCCCTCTCTGCTTGCACAGTATTGCTTATATCAATAGCTTCCAAAAAGTCCCAGGGTAAGGTTGTTAATTATATAATTAATCTGCCTATGTGAGGATAGAGATTCTAATAAAACTCTCAAGTCTCCACTGTTTTATAGTAATAGGGAACACCTCCTAAGTTAATGGCCAGTCCATTTTTTCTGAGTACCATTTCTCCCCACCTCCTGTATGATATGTGCCCGAAGAAGGCCCAAAGCCCCCACACCCCGCCTCAGAACCTTTGCACACGCTGTTACCTGGGCCTAGATGTCTCTTCCTCCCACTCTTGCCATGATTAATTCTTAGTTATCTTTCAGGTCTCAATTTACATATCATTTCCTAAGAATTACCTTCCCTTGCCCTCCAATATAAGCCATTCCCCTTTAGTATTCTCTCTTAGTATCCTATTCTCCTCCTTTATCACATTTATCATAAGTGTTATTATATATTTATTTTTTGTCTTTTGGTTTAATGTCCATCAACTCTAAAAGAATTTAGGGGGAGAATATGGGGACCATAACTATTTTGTACAACACTGCATCCCCAACATCTCACACCATGAGGTAAATTGGCACTTAGTTAACAGTTGTTGAGTGAATGACCCATCATTTACTACAGTTGTAAAAGAAAGACTGACATCTTTCCAGTGGGCTGGGGTCCAAGCCCTCCTCTAGCTTGCAACTTGGACTGAGGTTCTGTTATGGAATTCATATGTTGAAAAATTCATATGTTGAAATCCTGCCCACCAATGTGATGGTATTCATAGATGGACCTTTGGGAGGTGATTAGGTCATGAGGGATCAGTGCCCTTCAGGAGGCAGCAGAGAGCTCCCCTGACCCTTTCCACTTTGGGAGGACACAATGAGAAGTCAGCGGTCTGCAACCAGGAAGAGGGTCCTCACCAGAACCTGACTGAGCTGGTACTCTGATCTTGGACTCCCAGCCTCTGCAACTGTAGTAAATAAATTTCTGTTGTTTATAAGCCAGCTAGCTTATGGTCTTTGTTATAGTGGCCAAGTTGGACAAGACAGGTTCTTACTAATCACTGTGGAACTGCTCACAGAATGGATGTAAGTGATGTACCCTGGACACTCGCACTGACATTAAGCCAGAAAAAAAGAGGTGGGAGCAGGATGAAAAGTCAGCAGAGTACAATGTCTTTGTTTCCAAAGTGTGAAAGGAAACTTTAGAACTCTAAACCAGGTGGATATGTGTCATATCTTCCACCTCTTATGAGTTTTCTTCTCCCTTGAGGAGAACTACCTACCTACCTACTCCTTGACATTTCCCAAAGTTATGGTTACCCTACTTCTGTCCCTACTCTATCCCCCACCCCCAACACACCCAGTTACTTGATCCACACTTAACCATGGCCACATAAAGTCTCTTCCCTGAGAATGCCCAGTGGAAACAGAGAGAGATTCAATCTCTCCCACATGTCAATTGGGTGACCATGGTCTCTGGATCAGGAAAGCAGAATCAAACAGATGTGAAGGGAGAGCCTGAGAGGAGACATGGAGAGAGAGCCCTGGTGGATTCCAGTCCCTGATTCCAGTCCTTTCCTGAAGTCCTGTAAAGCTGCCCTTGGGTGATTTGAGAAACTCACCTTTTTTTTTTTTTAAGATTTATTTTTCATTTTTTATTTTAGAGAGGTGGGGGGAGAGGTGTAGAAGGAGAGGAAGACTGGGGCCCCTCCTCAAGCAGACCCCTAGCTGAGCATGGAGCCCAACGTGAGGCTCAATCTCACAACCCTGAGATCATGACCTGAGCCGAAATCAAGAGTTGGATGCTTACCTGACTGAGCCACCCAGGCGTGCCAGAGAAACTCACCTTTTGATTAGACAAATTACATGTGAAAAAGGAATTCTAGGTAAATATAGTGATTTCACACAGTTCATCCTGTTTAATCCTCATAACAATGCAGCAGAGGAAGAATTGTTATCCTTGTTTTAGAAATACGTTTTGGTTACAAGAAAATTAGTCCTGGTCTTGAGTTCTAGTCTAAATTCTATCATGACCACATCATCTGAAGCAAATTAACTTCTTTCAGCCTCAGTCTTTCTCAGAAAGCAATTTTAAACCGGTGGGAAGGGTCTAGCAAGCCATTAAGCAAGAATCCTGTGTGTAATTTATGAAATCAATGTCCCTGACCTAGAAGATTTTGAATGGGTGGCAGCTATCAATAAGCCTGGCCTCAGTCTCCTCATTCCTGAGTGCCTGAATTGGATTATATAGTATCTAAGCCACTTCTAGGTCTAACAGTCAACAGATTATTTTCTGGCTTCAGTCACCAAGAGGTTCATTCTCAATCATGAAAGAGCTGAAAATGGCTCATAAATTTGGTGGGACATTTGGACAAAACAGTTATAGACCCACTTGTATCTGTAATAATTCTTTTTGGCTCTGAAAACCTTTGAAAACTTTCCCTTTTATTATGACTACATGGATCATTACTTGGCAAAGACATTTCCCCCTAATATTGACCCATGAACATAAAGAATTATGTGCCAGGATAAAAGGATATAAAAATAAAATCTATTAACTTATTGAGAATAAAAGTGAGAACAAAAGTCATGAAAATTAACCAACAAACGCGACCAGCGAAACTAGATGAGCTGAGAGAATACAAGTTTAATTGACTTACCCTGTATCAGTGGTTTTCCAGTTCTGGGCCTCTAAACTTTTCTCGAAATTGTTCAATGGGGAAAATTGATCCTTAATTTTCCTAGTCTATTGTTGGCTCACCGAGAGCTACAACCTTGATTGAAGTCTTCCTCATTCTAGGCAGGCTCCTCATGGGCACTCTCACTAGCATTCCTTGAACGAATGAAAATACCAGAAAACCAAGAATCTGAAACCTCACTACACTAGGGGAGAAACACAAAAGCAGAGCCCACTAGCATTGAATCTGAGTTCCTAAATTGAAAACCCATTAAAATAGATTCTGAGGATGATGGTCTACCAGTTATACTGAAAGCACTTTCCCAAACTGTCACAGAACTTGGAATTAAGTGATATTCAGAAACTACCTATGATTTTCACACATACAGTTTAGAGAAAATCCAAATCTATTCATAGAATAGTTCCTGGCACATATCAGGCATTCAATACATGATTTTTAAATGAATAAATTAGCTTTACATAGTGTGCAACTATTAAAGTTTTTAAGTGTATATCCACATAAGATGTTTATATTTCATTACACATAAAAGGACAAAAAATTTTTTTATTTTGTATTATCTGTTTGTTTAATTCTTTACCTTAGTTTGAATATCCATACTTTGCTCAGTCATTCCAAAGTATATTCTTCCATTATTCCTTTGGTGGATCATCTTCTGACCTTTAAGACCTCATCATCTGATGCTTGGATGAGAATGGGGAAAACATGATTAACTGGGCCACATAAGAAGAGTCCTCTGCCTATCCAAGACATATAAATATTATATGCCTCCCCTTGCCACACACACATGTATGAATATAGATACAGATAGATGATGTATAGACATAATGCATAGATAGATGATATACAGATATAGATGGACATAGATACATGGGTATCTATGTAAATAGAGATGAGCAAGGTATAAATGGAAATAGAGATATGTATTTCAATTTTACCTGCCTCGTAGAGCACAATAACAATCCTGAATTCACCTCCTTCCCTGCTCCAAGCAGCATGCGATTCCGTGACACCCTCTCCCTCTACCAGAGCTGTTCCTCTCCATTAGATTGCCAGGTCACTGGCCTTCATTAGCTTGCTGTAGCCTCTCATTTGATTTGCTTTGCAGGCTCCCCATGCGGGTAATGATTCTAATTTAGAAAATCTCCAGAGGTCACAGCAAAGAAGTTGGGCCAGAAAGAAAGACGGACGGAAATGACAAGAAGGTACCCTCACCTCTGCCTCACTCTGCACCCTCCAGAGAGAGGACAGCCGCAGGCTGCTTGGGACTATGGAGCTTGAGAGCTATACTGCTGTTTCTTCAGTCCCTGGACCCTCATAGTTCATGCCACAGAAAGCTTGATGAAGGGAAGACAGAACATTAGCCTGAAACCACCCAAGGCTTTTAAAAGGTGCCAGGTCCTCTTGTGCCCTGTTCTTTCTATACTATACAACTGCCACAGCAACTCCCCCCTTCCTTTCTTGTCTCAGGGCCTTTGCACATGATGTTCCTTGGGCCTGGATCTCTCTTCCCTCAGCTGGTCCCTGATAAATTTCCACTTATCTTTCAGGTCTAAGTTTACATATGGTTTCCTAAAAAATACCTCCCTTGGCCCTCCAATCTAAATTTAGTTCTCTCTTCTCTTCTTTTTTTAGTATCTGAGTCTCCTCCTTCATCACACTTGTCATAAGTGTTATAGATGTATTCATTGTCTTTTGCTTTAACATCTGTCTTCCCCAGAGGAATTTAGAGGGATACTATGAACTGAATGTTTGTGTCTCTCCACCCCAAATTCTTATGTTGAAGCCCTAATCCCCAGTGTGATGGCATTTGGAGGCAGGATTTGGGGGAGATAGCTCGTTTTGGATGAGGTCACAGGGATGGAGCCTCCAGGATAACACTGGTGCCCTAGGTGGAGATGAGGAGAGCAGTGTTCTCACTCTGCCATGTGAGGAAACAGCAAAAAGGTGGCTGTCGTAACCCGACCATATTGGCACTTTGATCTTGGACTTCCAGTCTCCAGAACTGTGAGAAGTAAATGTTTATTGTTTAAGCCATCCAGCCTACGGTATTTTTGTTAAAACAGTCCAAGCCTACTAAAATGGGGAAGAATATGGAGAACATAACTATTGTGTACAACACTGTATCCCTAGCATCTCACATGGTGCCATGAATTGGCACTTACTTCATATTTGTGGACCAAGTGACCATTTGTGGCTGTTGATAAAAGAAAAGGCCAGCATCTTTCCCGTGGGTCAGAGTCTGAGCACTTTCTCCCCGGGAACCTGGGTCGAGGGTCTTACTGACCACACACAGGACTGCTCACAGGACATAAGTGATTTGCTTTGGGCAGTCAAACAAAGTCCTTGTTTCCCAAGTATTAAAGGCCACTTTAGAACTCCAAGCTGATGTGGGTCTGTGCATCTTTAATCTCATGGGGGGTTTTCTTTTCCCTTGAGAACTACATAATCCCTGACACTTCCCAAACTCATCTACTCCACTGCTGAGCCCAGGCACCCCTCTGGCTTTGGCTTGAGTTTCTGTTTCATCATCTTCTCCCTCAGTCAGAGAGCACCCAGCCACTTGCCTAAACCAGAGGTGTTCAGTTTTACAGTCAATAAAGCCAATTCGTCATATTAGTTTCCTATGGCTACTGTAACAAATTACCACAAATTAAACACAAATTTATTATCTTACAGTTCTGAAGGTCAGACGTCTGAAACAAGTCTCACTGGGCTAAAATCACTTGTTGGAAGAGCTGTGTTCTCTTCTGAAAGCTCTAGAGGAGAATCCCATTCCTTGCCTCTTCCCCTTTCTAGAGGCTGCCTGCATTCCTGGGCTTACGCCCCCTTCCTTCATTTCTGCTCATTCTTCCATAGTCATATATCCCCCTCATGCTCTTCTTGTGTTTCCCCCTTCCACTCTTAAGGATTCTTATGATTATATGGAGGTCCACTCAGATAACCCAGGATAATCTCCCCATCTCAGGACCTTACATCTGTAAAGTCAATTTTGCCATGTAAAGTAAAATGCACAGAGGTTCTGAGGACTAGACCCACGAACTACTTTGTGGGGACTGCGTTATTCCCTCTTCCGCTCTGGTAAATTATTCCCAGGACAAGTCTCAAAACACAGGTGAAGAGGCTGTAGCTCCACACCTGCCAGTTCCTCTGAGGAGTCGGGGAATACGATAAGAAAGCCGAGAGGATTGGAACACGGATCAATAAACAAAAGGAGTGGCAGAATCTTCATGCCAGTGAGTCCCATTCTCTAGCATATCAGCCACCGCAGCCAATAAAAGCCAGCTGTGACAACATTGCAGGCCTGAAGAAAACTATGTTAAATAACAGACTGGAGTGAAGGGAAGTCTCTGATATTTGCTAATAACAAATTTGGGGGGATTCTGGCATAAATTTCAAAGCTATTTGTGTCAGGAATTATTTCAGCTGCAAAGAACAGAATAACCACAGATGAGTGGCTTAAGCAATAAAGACATTTAATTATTTCATGTAAGAGAAAACTCAGAGGTAGGTGGCTCCAACATGGGGGCAGCAGCTGAGGGTCAGCAGAGATGCAGACTCCCTCATCTTTCTGCTCTGCCTTTCTCAGGAGGTCAGTCATGTCTCCCCTTGTGATGGTAAGATGGCAGTCACAGTTCCAAGATCATGTCCTTATGAAACATCATTCCAAGCACAGAGGTGAGTGTGCAGAAGAGGACCCTTTCTCCTCCTCCTGCTCTCTCTTTCATCAGATGTGAAACCTTTCCCATGAGTAGTCAGTAGACTTCACCTCAGATCTCATTGGCCAGTTAGGTCACATGCCCACTCATAAGCTATTCCCTGACAAAGAGGAATGGGATTCCATAACTGGCCTAGACTAATCAGGAGCCATCCCTCTGGGGGTGAGCACATTGCCCCTCTGCTAAAACAGAAGAAGGGGACTAGCTATTGGATTGGCAACCAGTGGTGTGTGTCTCAAAAATATCAGATGCTATTTATTTTTCAGTGTGCTAACACATAAATAGGTAGATCTCCATTCAGTACAAAGCAAGTTTTTTGTTTAGGTCTGAGATGCTTATCAGGCTAATCTTCTCATCAATTGGACCAGAACAATTATGGTTCTAACATACAGAGTTACTCTAAGTTTATTTAATTTTATGTTAAAAATAAAGACATTAAAATTTGTATTCAGAGACAGTTTCTGATGTGGTAATCATCCATTACAAGTTTGTTTTTTGTTTTTGGGGGGTTCTTTTTGAGAGAGAGAGAGCATGAGTGGAGTGGAGGGGCAGAGGGAGAGGGAGAAGCAAGCTCCCCTCTGAGCAGGGAGCCTGATGCGGAGCTTGATCCCAGGACCCAAGGATCATGACCTGAGCCGAAGGCAGACGCTTAACCAACTGAGCTACCCAGGCACCCCCATTACAAGTTATTTATTGTACACTTACAATATCCCTGGCACAGTAGCTAAGATGTGGGGAATACTGGAGAAGATGATGTGTTTAGTTATGTTGAAGTTGAGGCACCTGTGAGATGTCTAAGGGGAGAGATCCAGTAGATATGGGTTTAGAGCTTGGGAAAGGTCTCAGCTGGGCCATAAATGAACATACAGGTGGTCACTAAAGCCATGGGTCTGGTTAGAGACCCTTAAGGAGAAAGTAAAGAGCAAAAGTGTGGAAGATAGAATTCTGAGGAAGCTGCACTCAAGGACAAAAGAGTAATTACAATAGGGATAGTTAAGTATTATTACAGGTGTAAGTACATGGAACAAAGAATGTGCCTAAGGATAGCCCTGTCTTGGGGTCACGGAGAATGTTTAGAGGAGGTGACACTTAAAGAGATATCTGAAGGACAAATGGGGTTAGCCAAATGATGCATGGGAGGGGGATTAGGTTAAGGGGGAGGATAAGAAAGGATAAGAGGATAAGAAAGTATTTCAGGCAAAGGAACTAACTGTGAAAAGACTTAGAGGTAAAAGTTCAGGCAAATTTTAAAATAAATGTAATTCAATGTGGCAGGACCAGAGTGATTGGTGGTGTGGGAAGAGAGATAGAATGGAGTCATATCACGAATTCACTCTCTCTCAAGGACCATGAGGAGTTACATAATCAGATGTGCATGTTGGAAATCTAGCTGCAGGGTGGAAAATGCATTAGAGTGGTCCAGTGGTAGATTACATTATTGGCCCCATTGCTTACTGCTCCCTGCATCCACACCCTTGCCATGACCTCACAGTGAGCAGAGTGTGCTTCTCCACCTTTTGACTTTGGGCCAGGCCATGTGACTTGTTTTGGCCAATGGCATGTGGGCAGAAGTGACCATGTACCATTTCTAAGCCCAGGCCTGAAGGGGCCTTGGGTGTTTCCACTGCCTTTTTGTACCTCTGCCTTTGCCTACCTGACCAATTCACTGGGCCCAGGAGGATGAGGGGAGACAAGTGGAGCAGAACCACTCCAGCTGCTGCAGCCTAAAGCATAGCTGGCTCAGCTGCCCCACAAACTCCTAAGAGAGAAATTAATGTTTTTGTTTTTGTGTTTTTATGGGATGTTGAGATTCTTCAATATGCAGCATTATTGTGATGACTGCTAACTTAAGAGAGGGCCACACTAAAAACAGAGTGGTGTGTTAGGAGATTCTTGTAGCTGTAAACAGAAAGCTTATGGTCACTGGAACCAAGATGATGGGGATGGGGATGGAGAAAAACAGAAAGAGTCAAAAGATATGAGAGAACAGAATTGCTGCTATGACATGGTAGTTATAGAGAGGAGTTACTTATGAAAGTTCCCGGGGGTTCTTCCTTGGGTAATTATTGACTGAGATGGGGAACATGGGGGGATGATATGTTTAGTTATGTTGAATTTGAAGCACCTGTGAGATGTCCAAGGGGAGAGATCCAGCAAACATGGTTCTAGAGCTTGGGAAAGGTCTCAGGTGGGCCACAGTGAACATATAGGTGGTCACCGAAGCCATGGGTCTGGACAGAGACCCTTCGGGAAAAAGCATAGAGCAAAAATGTGGAAGATAGAATTCTGAGGAAGCTGCATTCAAGGACAAAAGAACAAGAGTCTTCAAAGAAGACCAAGGAAAAGCAGCCAAAGAGAAGGAGAAACACCCAGGGACAGTAGTGTCTGGGAACAAAGAGTCAGAAGGCTCTAAAAAAGGAGGGTGTGGTCTATTGAGCAGAAAACTGGTAAGGAAAGAGGCAAAGAATTTATAAGGAACCACAAAGAATCTACCTAATTTACAAAGAAAGGAAAGAGATCTTTGGCCAAGAAATTGCAGACAATCTCATGGTAGATGAGTCAACAAAGCCCTAACCCCAAGATCAGATGGTGAGATTCACTGAGATGTTCAGAAAGTGAGCAAAAGCAAGATTCAGGGCATTTTGAGTCATTGTCCTTTCCTGGTCCCTCTGGGTGAGTGGTGCTTTGGAGCAGAACTTTGCTTTTCCTGTAGCAGGTCACCAGTGACCCATGCCACTCCACCCAGAGGCCTTGGCAGCCCTGACAAGTCCATAAGAAGCCTAGTCTGATACGTGCCACGGTTGCCCACAGTCCCTCCGACTCATTTCCCATTGATTGGAGTGAATTTTCTGAATGCCTTGGAGGCTTCTGATTGATCCAGTCTGCCCTCTGCCGTCAGGAACCATGGCAGGACCTGCTTTCAATAGCATAGTGGGCTCTTTCCCCTTGTGTTCTGGAGTCTGAGTTCTACAGCCCCGCTGTGGGCTGAAATATCAACACCCCTCCGAGGGAGCGCGGGAGGACGCGCTGGAGAGGAGGTGAGAGCGTGCGCGTGTTGAGGAGTGAAAGTTTGCCCAGTGCTTGCACAAACACACATGGCCATGGTACCCAGCACAGGATTTCCTGGGGCTCTCAAACAATCACCGCATTTATGACCTCAGCGATTGCTCAGGCTGGGAACGCCAGACATTTGAAGTTGGTTTTCCTCTTCAATTGGAACTGACATTTCCCCACGATTGGATTACTTTGAAATCAAGGAACAGCAGCTCAGATAGTTCATAAATGTATTTCTGTTCCACCTTGTAGCATTTATTACAAAGACTGATCAAAGAATATGGGTTTTCTGCTTTCTACTTCCTGCTTTATTGCAGTCACCTTTTAAGATAGGGTGGCGTGGTTAGCAGGGTGGGGGCAGCTCACAGGCAGTGGGTAAGCGTGTGGCCCAGGAGGAGAGAAGCATCCTTTTGCTCTCAGGGACTCCATCTGTTGCCTCTGCCATCCAGCCCCCTGGAGGAAGGGTCTGGAAAAAGACGTCCAGCGTCCTGGGGGAGGAAGGTGCAGAGGGGAATGGGTTAAAAGGTACCAGGAACCGCACACCACCATGGAAGCCAGTGCTGAAGAATCCGAGCAGAACCGCCACTCTCTCCCATCTCCACCCCCTGCAGCCAATCTTGGAGGGCAGGTGTGGAAAGGGCCATTGGCCAGAGGGTTCTGGAGAGGCATTCTAGGACTTCGGGGG
The DNA here is from genome assembly GCF_054177405.1 of Leptonychotes weddellii. Taxonomy (NCBI): domain Eukaryota; kingdom Metazoa; phylum Chordata; class Mammalia; order Carnivora; family Phocidae; genus Leptonychotes; species Leptonychotes weddellii. Next base: position 31,146,869 of record NC_138377.1, on the reverse strand, counting down.
GCTGAAGGTTGTGAGCCCTCGTGTGCATATGTTGGGGGAATATGAGAGAGAAAGACTTGTTATACAATCATTTACCTACAAGTGGCAGACCTTGGGTGAAGGCCTGCGGACCCGACATTGAATTGTCCCTGTCCTCCACAAGCTCCTAGTCACGTGGGGTCCCTGAGCTGAGAGCCAGAATAGGGGGAGCCCAGGGTGTCACGAGAGCAAGAGTGCCGGGAAGAGCTTCCTGGGGGGAGCAGAGGCTTCTGCTCAGAAGGCCCCTTCGATGTGAGCCCATTGCCTTCTAAGTTCTTAGACCCCGGCTGCTGAACAGGAAAGAAGGCAGGGGTGCAGAGCTGAAGCCCACTCTGAGAATAGCTGTGTAGTCGATGTTTGAGCAGGGTGGGAGAGTCCTGGGCCGGTATCCTGGCTCTGTCATTTGCTAGCTCTGTGGCCATACCCTTGTTGTGTCTCTTGTTTCTTTCTTTGTAACCAGTGCACAGAGAGGACTTGCCTCACAGGGTGGCTGAGGGGACTGAATGAGAAAATCCACGTAATGTCTGAGGATGGCGCTTGCCCACCAGGAGCTCTCGGGAAGTGCCAGCTCTCCATGAGGCGGGACCTGACATTGTGTGTGAGTTTCAGAGAGGACAGGGAGGGCAGGGAACACCAGGACCTGCACCTTCGTTCCTCAAGCTCTATTCACGCAGGTGGCTGACCCCATCAGAACCAGCCCGAGAATTAATGTACGACTATTTTAAATGGAAAAATGAGAGCAAAGATTTTCTTCATTTATCATATGCCTCATTCGGGGTTTAAACACCAGCCATAATCCTCATTCGTTTCCTCGTGAAATAGATGACAAGGAGCGCAGTCTACTTCTCCTAATGGGGAGAGTGAAACCTCAAAATTGGTTAAATAACTCGTCCCAAATCCCACATTGAGGTTATTGAAGAGTAGGGGCCTGAACTCTGATCCTCTAAACCACAAGCCCAGACCTTCTAATAAATCACAATGCTCCCTGTCAACTACTACCCAGCCAGATCTGCCCTGAGCCGTTTCTGAGCTGCTCACACAAGGTGGATTGATTTCATCGAGCAAGTCACGCTCAGAAACAGAAAATGTTGCCTCAGGCATTTTCTTGGCTATTTGATTTTAATATTAAAGCTAGTTCCAACCATAAGGAGCAAATACCAAGTGGCTGCCTCTCAGGTTTCTCAGACAGCAGGGAATGGGGGCTGAGAAGCAAGCCAGCGTTAAAGGGTCAGCAGAAGGGGACGGGGGGGCGGGGGGCACCAACTGACTTTTATTGGTGTGAGTGGGAACTTGACTCTGCAGTCCAACCCTGCTCTGCTGTTCACCCAAAGGAAGACTGTGGCTGGCAATTACAGAAAATCAGTAGCTAGAATTATTAATAATAGCAAAAGAAGCTGTTTGCACAGCAAGTAATTTGCGGTAATGTTTTGTAATTGATAGTCATTTCTATTATTTAAACACTAATTAATTCATGGACTCAGCAATGTATTGGCTTTACTTATAGTGTTATGGCAGCCCTCCTAGCTTAAAATCATTCCTATTGGTTTCTTTAGGTCATTAAAATGCACTGTTTATTTGTTCTGTTTGTGGGTGTTTATAGGGCTGCACCTTCTGAGATAGCTTTATGGGCGGTTTATATAAAAATGACCACTCATAAGCTCTGGTCCTTCTAAAGAAGGTCCTTCTAAAGAAGGCTGGCCTGATGCTTTTCTTACCAGTAGGATTCCCAGAACATCCCTTGGTAATTGGTCCGAAAGTCTCCTGTTGTTGGCTTCATTTGGCCCACCTGTAAAATGAGAAGGGTGAAATCTGTGAAAGCAGGTGCCATCTTGCAGCAATGACCTGGCAGGTCTGGCTTCTCTGCCGACAAGTTTCCTGGGCAGGTCCCTCTGCCTCCCCAGGCCTACAGGCCTCCTCTCTGGGCTGCAAAATGAGGGAGAGAGAAGTGGTCATCCTTACAAGTGCTCGCATCGCTAAGTGTGAATAAACTAAAAGAATCAGTTTATATGCTTTCTTGCAGGTACATCGAAGGTTCTGACTACTGGAACCAAGGGAAAAACACCGAGAAAGATGAATAGGGCTGTGTCACTAGAGGATTCACTGCTGACAGACACGAGCTGCCTGTTCCTGTTTAGTATCTCCACATCTTCTCGAAGGCTGAGGTTTACTATTTGACTCCTATCCCTTTAAAACACTGGCTGCACATAAAATAAAATCTACTGAATCTCAACTGAGGCTCTAGGCTGATGTTTTATAGAAGATATTCCAGAATATTTTTCCAAGTTTATTTACAAGATGGGAGTCTTTACACTCCATTTAGTGGGCATCTTAATTTTGTTTTTGTTTTTGTTTTTGTCTCAGAAAGACAGGAGAAGGCATTTATAAACTGCCCGGCCTCACCTCACAAGGTCAGAGCTGAAAGCCACTTTTAGAAAAAATCAACTCTAGAATGCAAATATGTTGTATCGTTCCTGCTGGCTTGTGGTTGTGAAAGTCAGTCAGTTTCAGCAACCTTGAGAGATCAAGATCATGGATTAGCATTCTTGTGATTCCATTAGCTTTGTCCTGTACCATGGCTTCATATCACGGTCCTAACTCCACTCAGCTCTTAACAAATACGTGTTACTGGTTGTAAGAAGCATTTGCTCTGAACTGAAGCTTGGTGCTGGGTTCTTGTTACCTGTGGATGGAACTTCTTCTCTATCTTGGACCTACCAACACTGAGCACCCTCCTGAATCACAACTGGAAAGGTTAAATCTCTTGGCACAAGAAGCCTTGTCTGCCTGGTTGAATCCTGACTTTCGGGTGGCATCCCCCAGCTCAATGGCTCTCCTATCACTCTACTAAGCAGGTCTAATATTAGGCCTAAACCTTCCCCAACATTTCTTTGCCCAGCCTTGAGTAAGCTGTCATGAGCCTTGCAAACCCATCCTGAGATGCAACGATGCAACCATGACCAGTACCTCTTAGACTGTTACACAACATTTGGAAGAGGTCAAACAAGTAGACATGATTACATTTTATAAGGAAATTGTCAGTGAACCAAAGGGCTGCCCAAAAAATTAATTTTGAACTTGCCCTTTGCTGGAGTTCATTAAGAAATAACGTGGATGAAAGCAACTAAGCTTCTTGTGTTTTTAATAAAAATAAAAATAGTGTGGAGGGACATGCCCTAGACTTTAAAATATACTATTAAGTTGAAATAAATGAAATAAAGAAAATAAATACGCATTTTGGTACAATTACAAAAATAGACATATTAAGAAGATATAACCTAGATATAGACCTTGATATTTATAATTGATCTATAATAAAGGAAAAACTATAAATTCCACAAATTGATTTGGAGACATTTGATGTTTGAGAAGGAAAAGAATTAATTTAGCTATTCCTCCTACAGTTTTTAATAAAATAATTTCAAATGAGTGAGATAGGGGCACCTGGGTGGCTCAGTCGATTAAGCGTCTGCCTTTGGCTCAGGTCATATCCCAGGGTCCTGGGATCCAGCCCAGCATCATCCAGCTCCTGCTCAGTGGGGAGCCTGCTTCTCCCCTCCCTCTGCCACTCCCCCTGCTTGTGCTCACTTGCTCTCTCTCTCTGTCAAATAAATAAATAAAATCTTTTAAAAAATGAGTGAAATAGATGAGAAGTATATATATACACACACAATGAAACTTAAAATATCATAAGAAATTGTAAAAAGATTTTTATGTAACAGCTGCATGGCAAAGGACTTTTTAAATATAAAAATAATAGGGGCAGATAAAACAGATTTGACTAAATAAAAATTTAAAACATCTGTATATACGTAAAAAAATCAATGTCAATATTCAAAGACCAACTATGAAAAAATGGTGATCAAATGAGGGATTCTGGGAAGATAGCAATGACAGTGACATGGTTTTTAAACCTCCCAGCATTCCCACACAAAGACAGAAGGAGCAGCTAGATAGCAAAAAATTAAACAGCCATGGACCACATTTACAACAAGTTTAAGCGACAAGAGACCACCCCAAACCCCAAAACACAAGTAGCAGGGCAAACCACCAATAGCTTCAAGACTGGCCAGGTATTAGCAGGTGTCAGAGGAAGTGGAAGGAGGGCAAGGACTCTGACAGAAGTGCAGCAGACCAGCTGGAGAACAGCAGGTCAGTTTAGGAGGGGGTTTGCTCATCCAACAGTGGTGAGCACAAGGGGTTTGGGATGAGGTCTCGAGGGGGCCCCAGAGCAGTCTTTCCACTGCCAACCCTTGAAAGCGACCAGTCAGAGCTCTTCTCTGGGAGACTTCTCTGTAATTATATAGGTTGTGGCAATTTTTGTACTGTTATTCTGAGGCTGGTTGTGTGTGAGAGATGGGATAAAGCAAATGAGTAATTATGGAATATTCTATCATCCCCTACATCCTTGAGAACCAGGATTTTGGCACAGAAGAAAGGAGATACAGATGTACTACAGATGAGGTTAAGTAAGTAAAAATCTTACAGTCCTGAAATAGAATTGCAAGTGTCAGTATGAACTCGTGAGGTGTGTGCAAGTAGAACATGACATATGTGCTCCAAAGAGTTACCGCAGTATGGAAAACCATTCGATAAAAACCACAAGGCTTATGGCAAAAATAGGAGTAAGGGCACAACACTCAGAAACCTCATCAGTGACAATTTTTTTTTTAAAGGATAGATATTTAGCACAATTATATACATGTTAAATGGGTAAGAAATACATAAATAATGACAATAAATATGGCACTTTGCCTTGGAAAGGACCTGAAGGTTGCTTGTGGAAGTGGGCATTGGAAAGGTGTGGCTTGTTAGTTATTGTGAAGCAGTGGAAGGACACTTACTTGAAATTGGGTAGAAAGTTGGAAAACCTGCTGTGGGCGGCTGGCTCATTATCCTCTGCTGGGCACTGGTGCTGAACACCAGAGTTACGAGATCTTCTGTAGCCTTAAATCCTGGGTCGTGTTTTCCTGTCTTTGAGATGGAGGCCCTCTGAGACATGCATTTATAATAAATAACTGTTTCATCACCATCGAAAATGTTACCCAGTGCATAGCTTCTTCGGTTAGCTTCTGTGTCATTGCTGGAAATTCTTTTGCTGCTTTCTCGTCTGCACTCGTAGCTTCACCTGACAGCTGGAAACTGTAGATATTCGAAACCACCAAACCAGCCACTCACACATGGCAGCAAAAGGTGCCACTTAGGCAAGATTTGGCAGTTTGGATTTAAGGTCTTTGTAGATAGATGTGGTCCCTTTGGTGGTTGGAAAGATTATTCCTGCGATTTTTTTCACTGTTTTGTGTATTCTTAAGCAGCTCAGATCAGCTGGGTGCAGTTTTCTGCCTTCACCTATTTTTTTCTCCTGTATGAAATCACCCATAGCCAAACGCAAAATCTGTGTTAGGCTCAAATTGTTCCTTAATATACCAATTGTGTTTGAACAAGTTTACATTTTCAGAACAAGCATTATAGCAGAACTGACTATACACAGATTTTTTCCCCCATTAACTCCTTAGGTCTGTCCACTGAAAGGACTAAAAACAATGACTAATACTGTAGCAAATTAGCATTGAGCATCCCCCGCATCATACCCCACTAAAAGAAATCAGGGCTTCTTGGAGGAAGGGCTGGTTTCAGGTCTGGGGCAGAGGTAGATGAGCCTTGTCACCCCAGATAGCAGGGAAGGTATCAAAGCCTACCAGGGCCATGCCCACAGGACTCAGGAGCCAACTGAAGAAGCTCCCACTGCCAAAGGTGGCACAACTTATATTTAAATAAGGATAAGAATTGTATAAATGTATTTAAATCCATCAAATATGTTTAAAGCCATAGGTCCCTCATGATATCTGAAAAAACTTAATTGATCACTATTGAAGGATGAAAAGCATTCATTCATTATCTTGAAAACTGATACATAAAGACAAAGAATCAAGCATTTGTCTTGCCTTTCCTTTGTGAACCACAGCACTGGAAAACCAAATTGTAGATGAGAGGAAACATCTCTTTGTGGAAGGTTGCCAACAATAAATGACAAAGAAATGATAGAACATCACCATTTTGCCACCCCAGTGAATGAATGGATCTAGGCATTAACCATCAACAGCTGCTAACATCACATAAAGGGGGACGTGCAGACATTATGTGCCTCCTGATGAAAAACGCACCACATCTATAATCTCGCCAAAGAGATCAAACTTAAGCCTAATCAAGCCTTTGGATCCCACGACTAATTTGCAGGAAATACAGTGCTCATGAACATATTGAACTGTTCTTTGAATATGCAATCAGCAAAATCCAGACTGTGGGGAAACCTGACAGGTTAAAAGGCTCGGGTTCTCAAACAGAAAATTTATAAAAATAAGAGGGAGTCTGTGTGGGATTTGTCGGTTAAAAATAATCTTAAAGACATACGTCATTTTTAGAAGTTGGCAAGGCTACATGATAGTGTTTTAAGGGATGCACTTTTTAGTGAGAGAGCTATCAGAAAACACATAAGGACGTGGTTGCTGTAAGAATCAGGAGAAGCAGTAATTAAGCTACAAGAAATAACAGAAACTGTGTTCCCTGTGCAACTGGGTGTGCGGACTGACTCATGCTCAAGATAGGCCTTCTTGGCTCTGCTTTTCCTCACTGGCCTTATCTCAGGATCCTGCATGGGTTTGCCCCTCGGCAGCCCTGGGGTAGCAGCCATGGGGCTTCCCACCGGGCAGGGCTTAAATGGTCCTCTCCACGCCAAGGGCTGAGGCAGTTCCCTGTGGGGAGCAGGGCTGCTGCGTGATCCCGGATCTCCTCTCTAAGACTGCAAACTCAGCGTTTGCTTTTCTCCTTGTCCATCCAGGAAAACAGCAAACACAAACGCTGGGCCTGTCTGAGTCGTCCTCCTCACTGTCCCTGCAAGAGCCCACGAGTCCTGTTTGGCGGTTTCAGGACAAGCCAATTAGATCTCGACTGTTAATCAGAGTAATGAAGGGAGAAGGAACCTGAGGGAAGGGAAGGCGGGAAGGAACACAGCGGAGGGCTTCATGGAAGACAGTGAGCACTGCCCCCCTCCCCACTCTGATGTTTTATTTAGGCTATTTGCAAAGGAGCCAGTGGAAACAGCATTAACAATAAATGAGGTGCAGGAGGCTGTGGAGAGTGGGGGAGGGAGGCTGGAGCAGCTCGGCTCCTCACCCATCAGCAGGGCTGGGGCGGGGGGGCTGTCTTACCCACCAACGCGGGCCCTTCTTGCTTCTCACCTGGCTTGCCCTGCTCACCCACCTGGACTCAGGCCTTCTGAAGACTCTCATATTCCATTTAGCAAATAATATGAAGAAGTTCAGAGATGTTTCTAGCACACAGAGCCAACCCAAAAGGCAAAGCCAATATAGCAAGTGCCTGAGGACAGGAAGCCTTTCCTCTCAGGCCCAGCACTGAAGTTGTCACGAGCCCAAGGATCTGTTAGGTGGTTGCCCCCTTGATTAAAGTGGCTAATACTTGATTTGTGCTTGACAATTAACCAAGCACTTTGGCATGCGTCGTCAAGTGTGTCTCATAATAACCCTGTAAAGTAGTGGTTTGACCAGTTGTATAAATAAAGAAACTGAGCACGGTTACTCAGGGCCAGGAAGCCCTCACTTTAAAGAATTCAGGTGTCTCCATCATTCTTTCCCTCTGGAAAATTTCCATCAGCTCAGATCCCCCCATCTACTAATTTGCCTAGACTTGTGTAATTCCTTCCTTCCATCCAACAACTAGGTACTGAGTGTCTCTGAGGGCCGGACCCTGAGCTGGGCGGAGAACAGGAAGTCCCAATGGCTAAACAGTCCTGCTCTTTGATCCTATAGGCTACCAGGCTGCCGGTTCCCCTCTGGTTATGGATTCTGATTCTACTCATCAGTGCTTCCTGTTAAAAAAAATAACAATACCTGTCATTTCTTATGCACTCGCTAGCAGCCAAGCACCGCGGTAAAAACAGTTTACAAATGCTATTTCATTTAAACATCTAAGCCCAGAGCTCTTGCTTTTAAACGATACACTGTAACACACACTTCTATTACAAAGGGGAACATTTTACTTCTCCACATTGACTCCCTACCCTTTTTACAGCCTCAGTGAGACCCAACTCCCAGTAGAGAGACACTTTCCACCTGTCTGACCTGGCAGCCTGATTCTGCCAGTGTGGTCATACCCCATTTCACTGTGCTCTGCTTTATTGCACTTCGCAGATGCTGTGTTTTTTTATAAATTGAAACTTTGCAGCAGCCCTGCATCGAGCAAGCTTATAGGCACAGTTTTCCAACAGCATTTGTCACTTCGCGTCTCTGTGTCACATTTTGGTAATGCTCACAGCATTTCAGAGTTTTCATCATTATTCTATTTGTGTTATACATACTTATATTTGTTCAGTAAAAATGACTTGCTGAAAGCTCAGATGATGGTTAATGGTTTTTAGCAATAAAATATTTTCTAATTAAGGCGTATACATTGTTTTTTGGGCCATGTTATTGCACATTTTTAGTGAACTACAGTATAGTGTAAACATAACTTTTATATGCACTGGGAAACCAAAAAATTCATTTAATTCACCTTATTGCAATATTCGCTTTATAGTGGTGGTCTGGGAACCGAACCCACACTATCTCCCCGGTATGCTTGTATATCTCTTACACTGTATTTCCTCTTCACGCCTGTCAGCACTCTGGGGAAGGGTCTTTTCAGCAAAGGGGGATAAAGGAAGGCCAGGTTTCCTTCTGAAGCTGAGACAAACACTGTTCCTAGCATGCAGACATTGGATTCCTGTTGGCTACACCAGTGAGACCTTGGAAACTTAGGTTAGAATGACACTCCCTGGCACCCCCGCTTTCTAAGGTCATCCAAAACATCCCCCAATATCCCAGGAAGGCATAAAGGAAGGAAGAGATCTCTATCAAAGAGGACCAAGGCTCAAGAAGGGGCTGGCTTACCGGAGCCTTGCTTCTGAGCATCTGGTCCTCACCACATCAGCACAGGTACCAAGCTCCACTCCAACCTATTTGATCGGAGTCTACGCTTCAACAACCACATAATTGGAAGACACATAAAATTTAGAGCACGTGGGGAGGCAGTGCAGCATAGCGTGTTGGTTCTCAAGGTGTGGTTTCTGCAGACCAGCAGCATCAACCTCACCTGGAAACTTGTTCGAAATGCAGGTTCTCTGGCCCCATCCTAGATCAACTGAATCAGAAACGTTGCAGGTGGGGGCCAGCCATACATGTTTAATCAGCCTTCTGAGGGACCCTGGTGCACACTAAACTTTGAGAACCACTGGTTTAGACAATTACCTCTCCCAGCCCTGGCTCCCTTCCTCCTTATACATCACTTCTTAGGCTGCAATCTTGGCCCCCACTTGGGGAACGGAAGGAAGATCTTGTGTGCTTGGTTTTCCCTTTTCCATTTTATTACCCTGGGGATGGTTCTGAAAACTCCAACTTCTGAACAAAACCTTTTTTGCTTGTACTTTAATCCATCATCTGCATTGCCAATAACGTGGGAGGAAAGAAGTTCCAAGATACCAACTGGCTTTTAAGTGCTTTGTTGTATCTGCTCAGAAGCAGGCTGGGGACTGAAAGGCCCAGAAAAAGTGAGGGCTTGGAGCCACAAGGCAGAGGGGCTCTTCTGGTCCCAGACTGGGGGTGCGTGCGGGCATGGACACACTTGCACAGGCACGAGACAGAGCCAGATTGCGGGAGCGTCTCTACAGACAGAAGAGACAAGAGGGTACGAATATCCCCCGAGTCAGAAAACTGCCTGCTGTCAAAAACAATCTAGTCTACCCCCTGACTCTGATCAGTGCCATGTCTACCTCTCTCCAGGCCCCGGACCTCCATTCCTTCCATTTGGGGAGGTGCCGACACCACCAGCTGATTTAAAGGAAAGAGCACGATAGCGTCCATGACCTTTTTCAGCAAATCTTTTTTTTTGAGATTGTCCTATATGCCGGGCACAATGCCAGGTACACAAAGACAGACACGACTCCCCATCTCACAGGGTATACGTTCTAGTGGAAGAAACGGGCATCAGTCTCTCAATTAAGTGTATCATTACAGCCTGTGAGCACAGCACGGGAGTGTGTAACAGGGACCTGGCCTAGTCTCAGGTCAGGGAAGGCTCCCCTGGGGATGGGGTTGTTTGAGTCAGGGTCTAAAGGAGTCTACTAGGCAAAAGTAGGTGTTGTGGTGGCGGGAAAGGCACAGGATGTGAACAGAAATGGCACACGGCAAGTTTGAGGCTCAGAAAGAAAACCCAAGGAAGGGACCCAGACCATGGCAGAGGGAGGCACGGCATCAGATGACACAGGAGTGGTGGGCAGGGACCAGGCTGTGCAGGCTTATAAAGCTTTGGGTCTTTATCCCCAAAGCGATGGGGAGCCTCTGAAGTGTTTCAAGCAGAAGGGCATCAGGGATAGGATCACAAGTTGTAACCCTCACTCCGGCTGTGCCATGGAGAGAGCAGTGCAGATGGCAGGAGGATGCACCAGGTGTGAAGGTAGTAGAGTGGTCCAGGGGGTCCTGACTGAGTGCTGGTGGTGGACGTGGGGAGAAGCATGCAGAGTAGGGAGACTTAGATGACATCCACAGTCCTTGGGCATGGAAGCCCATGGGGCAGAGGAGGAAAAAGCATCAAGGGCGTCTCCTAGGTCACTAGACAAGGGCTGCACGTGGGGTGAGAGCTGGATTGGGAATGAGGTGGAGTGGATCAGCTACAGGGGAAGAAGTGGTGCTCCCAGAAAGGACAAGTGATCTAACTGGAACAGTGTGCTGTGAATAAGACTCACTTAGTGTTTAATTAAGGCAGGTGTCCAATCCATGGTATTCATGGTGATCTCATGTGTTGATTAGGGTCCCTTCCTCCTAATGGAATCTCTGGGCTTTGTTCACTCATGCCTTTGCCAGCAGGTGGAAGGAGAAGGGAAGGGATGGGGTGGGGGACCAGGTCACTTAGTCATGTGGATCTGGTGGAGAGATGGGCACTAAATGTCCTCACCTATTTGGATTGCCTTTTTTTTGTGACTGTTTAGCTTACAGAACAGCAATCCTCTCCTTGAAGGGGAGGCTGCCTAGAAATGCAATAATTTACATCTCCAGCAACTTTCTACAACCATCCCTCAATGAATTAGTCAAACCATCAAGGCATCAAAATCGGTTCCTGTGATCCTTTCATCTTCCAGGTTGTTTGCCTTTAAAGTTTAAAATGGAATTAAAGAGTATTTATAGCAATGAGAGTTTTCTGTGAGCCTGCAGGAAGGGGTCTTTGATAAATAAACACTAGAGAATTACAGAAGGAACCCTGCTACTGGTGTTCTTTAGGCAGGTTAGCAGTGATTGCTGTGCTGTGTCTTGGAAAGGTGTAGGGAGCAGCCACCACTGGGCCTGGAGACTGCGTGTGTGGCAAAGGGTATCAGAACTACAATAAAGTTTTAATTATACATTTGATCCATTTCAGGGTGAAGACTCCAGATAGATTTAGGTTTCTGCAATAGTCAGCGTTGGGGCAGGGGTCAAACAGTGCACTCAGAGGAGATGATTGAAGAGTAGTTAATGAAGGAATAAAGGAGGCCAACACAGGATAGTGAAGCACCCAGACTATCTGGAAAGCTCTCCCACCTAAAGGCATGATAGGGGAAGAAGAGAGCGTGTTAGTCTTTCCTAGAGCTGTAGGAGTACCCTGAATCTGCAAGGAAATGAAGCTGCTGCCAGCTAGATACCGGCAGGGAGGGAGCCTGGGGAGTAAATATGCAAACCTCCCTTCCTGCAGGTGCTTCTCATCAGTCCGTCCAAACCAGAAACCAATGAACAAGGGACTGTGACGCCGTCCACACAGGCAGCCTCCCCCGGGCACAAAGCAGGGCAGGGAAAGGTAGAGAATGGATGAGCAGGAACAACAGAGAGAACCCAGCACATGAGCTGAGAGGCTGAGTCAGATTTGCAAGTTTGTGTGGATCAGTAGATTTATTAAAATCTTTGCATTTCACTGCCAAAGCTCTTCCAGGTTCATGATGGTACAGTTAATCCCACATTGATAGTATTAAACAAACAAGCAACAGAACACTCCTGCTAAGCCCAGGATGTGCCTGGGGTGAGATGGGGTGAGAACTGGATTGAGCAGCACTGTCTGTCTGGTGTTTCCTCAGTTTCCCCTCTGAAGGAGCCAGGGCTTGCATTATTGATGGAATCAAAAAGGGTAAGTTTGGGGATCGCACGTTCCCATCCTGCCTCTTGTTTGTCCAGTAAATAACATTTCCTCTGTAAAACTTGAGCTTTCATCTCAAGCGTGTGGACCAGACTTAAGCAGACATCAAAGCTTCCCTTGGAAAAAACCCTCTGTGATCCTGGCTAACTTTGATCTGTTCCTTCCCCAGATGCAGTCATAACACACAGAGTACCCAGGACACTCTCCCCTTGGCCCTATTTTATTTCCCACTGTGTAGCACACTCGCAACAGACTTTGCCCCTCGTCTTTTCCCTGACTAGACATATTTTCTTTTCACTGGCACTTGCTAATTTTAGAGCAGTTAAAATGTTCCCTTTGGTGAGTCAGGGAACCCCTGAGAGCCCCAATATAGGGAGGCAGACCCGCTCAGACACTGCCCTCTGCTGGAAACTGTTACAATTGCGCAAGTCTTCTGTGAGGGTTGAGCTGGCCAGTTCTGAGCTGTCAGGGTCTGAGCCTCCTACCTGGGCTGTAGCTACACCTGCCACGTAGATAATGTGTTACTTACCTAGAATACCCCTCTCAGTAACAACTTAGATGCAAGGAAACATTTTAATATGATGCAGGAAGATTTTTTTTTTCACGACTTGGTATAGAAAAGGATTTCTAAACAAGGCACAAAAACAGAAAAGACTGATTATTTGACTACATCAAATACCAGAAGTTCTGTATGACAGACGACACCATAAACAAACCTAAAGAACAAAAGGAGAAAATACTTGTGACAAAGGAGCAGTACCAAGAATACATAAAGAACTTCTACAGATCAAATAAAAACCAAAAAAATATTCCAGTAGAAAAATATTCTAGATATAAAACTCTAATCATGAAAATATAAATGTAAAATACAACTGTAAAATTTTTATGAAATAAAAAATGTAAAATATAAATAGAAAGAAATATAAATGGCCCCCAAATGACTGATCAAAATATTCCATTTTATTGGTAATCCAAAAAATGGAAATTCAAACATGAGGGAAATTTTTTTTACCTACTACATTGGAAAAAATGAAAAGGAGAAAAAATTTCCATGCTGTATAGGTGGGATTGTAAACTGGTATGATCACTTTTTAGAGTAATTTGACAGTATCTGTTAAAGTGAAAAACATTCATATACTACAAGTCAATGATTCGGCTTCTCCATATCTCCCCCAGAAAAACAATTATCCAAGTGCTCAGAAGGCAGGACCAGGGATGTTTGTGGCAGCTTTGTTTGCAATAGCAACATGTTGGAAATAACTTAAGTGACCATCAGAATGGGATTGGCTAAATAAAGCGTGGTTCATCCATACCACACACACATATCTGGATAGCAGTTTTTTTTTAAATGTTCTATAGGTACTGACATGGAAAGATCTTCAAGACCTATTGTGGTGTGTACAAAAATCAAGCTATAAGATGATGCAGAATGTGATAACTTATAATAAACACACCCATGCACATTAAACAATATTTTTTTTTCCTGTGGGCATTCGATGCATGGTAAAATGTGTAGAAGATGACACAACAAACTGATGGTGTGTGTTTCCCCTAGGGTAGAGATGAGGGCTGGAGATGGTGTGCAAAGGAGACTTTAGCCTTCTCTGGAATGCTTAATTTTTTTAAAAGAGAATATATTCCTGTATTACTTGTAAAATTAAAATTAATAAAATCTATTCTTATATTAAAAAGAAGAAAACCTTCCTTACTCTTCATTCGTAAAGCTCCTGGAAGGGCCAGAGCATCTTTGAGCTATAAGCAAAATGGTGCCTTGGGTGATTTGTCGGGCAACCTGCTAAGTGGAGGGCACTGTGGTTGTCATGGAGATGGCTGTCCTCACGGCAAACCATCCTGTGGCCCATCTTCCAGTCAGTGTCATGCTTTTAAATCTTGGCTTACAAACTAGCAGTAATAATGCAGTCCCTAACACTTACGGAAGGCATCTGACATTAAAATATAATACCTTACTTATTATTTTCTTCCTCTCTCTTTGTCCAGATGAGGTTACGTACGTTCAGAGATGTTAAATCACCGGTCCCAGGTCTGTTGACCAATACGTGGTAGAGTTTGTTCTAAACCCAGGGGCTACGCTTCCGACCATTTAAACTGTGTTACAAAGTCACAAACATCTTTGTAGTTTTGTTAACTTCAGAACATCAACTTCCTGTCAGGAGCTTTCCTGGGTTTCTCTGCCCCCCAGGTCATGCCCACCTGCCATATTGCTCTGTGACAAAATGACAGCTGGTTCACTCAGGGAGAAAAAAATCTACCACAGGATGAGGTGTTGTTCAAGCCGGTGCAACCGAGAAGCTCAAAGACAAACACACACTAAAGGAATTACTAAGAGATTAGGAATAATCCTCAATGGCAAGACTACTTCAAATATTTTTAAAGTTAATTTTAGGAACAAAACCAATCAATAATAGCAAAGGTTAAAGTCTGACAATAATGTAAGCCTTGCAAGATTCTCCCAGGATACAATGTGCTCCATCTTCTAAATTCTGGAAATTTTTAAAAAAGGATTTATTTATCTATATTAGAGGGTGGAGGGGCAGAGGGAGAGGGAGGGAAAAAATCCTCAAGCAGATTCCCCACTGAGCGTGGAACCAGAGGATGACTCCACGACTAGGGGCTCAATCTCATGACCCTGAGATCATGACCTGAGCCGAAATCACAAGTTGGATGCTTAACTGACTAAGCCACCCAGGTTCCCCTGGAAATTTTTTTATATCAAAATGAAATGCTTTCCAGTGATGCAGGCCTACTCTCACAGCTGAGCCATCCCTGTCAGGCAAAGAACACAATTGAGCAACATCAGGGATCACGGAGGTGTATCTCCGGGCAGAGGTCCCCCAACAGGGCTCTTGGGGTCCCCTTTGGAGAGGAGGCAGCCTTTTGCTGTGGAGAGATGGACTTTTGAGAGATGTTTTGGGAATAGCTTATGAGTGGAGGGGGCAACAGGCTTACAAACCAGAGCTGTGATTCCTCCTTCCAAATAAAAAAAATAAACAAATTAATTAATCTCTATTTGGTTTTTTTCTTGAGAACAGGTGTGTCTATGAATAATACATAGATGGGCAGGCCATACGTGGATCTGAAGGCCCAGAAGTCTGAAAGCAAATGAGACCCAGAGTGTGAAGATTACACAGTAGATTTTAAGTTGCATCACGTAGGCAAATAAAACCCTGGGAGAGCACAAAACACACTCTGCAAATAATAAGCACATCTAAGCCCCTGACTATGTACACAAACACATCTCCTCTCAGATAATGGTAATTGCAAGTCACTAGGCTCCCATTTGAGGAGGGGGACGATCAATCAAGAAACGCAATCTAAAAAAAGAAAAAAAAGATTGAAACATGAGGGTTTTAATGAACGATGTTTCGGGGCAGAAAATTAATGATATTTAAATCTTCCTTTCTGGGTTAGAACTGCACCTCCTTAAGCTCAGCAGGGATGGGCACAGGGGAGCAATGGTTAGTGCAGCAGATGCGGGGTGGGGTGGGTAGCTGCAGAACTCCCGGGTCCATTCCGAGATCCCACCCCTGGCCTCCAACAGCCTTCCTCTGATGGGTCTGCCCACCAAGGCCAAGATGTGTTGTTTTCATTTGTTAAACATGAGATAATGCCATGGCATCATATGGATTAGGGAGATTAAATGCCAGCAAAGCCTTGTGATGTAGGATTTCTAACCAGCAGGATTTCTCAGCCTAGAGCTCTCTGGGGGAAACAAAGAAGATGGTGAAAAATGTGCCCTAGGCCAACTTCAAGAGCACGAGGAAAGGATCTCCTACTGCTTGATTTGGTCCTTCGAAGACCAGCAGTGTTCCCAGATAAAAAGGAAGCCTTGAGCATCACTGAGACTCCTCATCTCTCCAGTAAGGAAGTACTGCTGACCAAGGAGGGGTAGTCTGAGCTCTCAACAGCTTGAATGTGCAAGCCTGCATGGGCACACACACACACACACACGTACATATGGTTTTATCAGCTCTGTTGAGCAAAGGATTTTCATAGATAAAGGATTTGGGTTTTTATCTTGTCCAAATCCCTTCAGGTATTGTCTTGAGCTAGGACAAGTCCCTTTAACCTTGCCCCATTTTGAAAATGTAACAAGTCAAATATTATCTCCTGTCCACCCCCAGCCCTTAAGTAAAATGGCCCGCATTTATGAGCAGAAGATATTTGGAGCTGTGGCAGGAAGCAGATTAATATGGAACTGAAAACAGACAGATCCCTTAAAAGTCTGCCCACAGTGCAGAACTGGAAATAGATGAACCTCTTTCCCATTACAGCAACAATACCACAAGGCAGGATTTGTTTGCAAGAGAATAAATTGGCAAACAAGCCAGGACTAGAAAGAAGGTGGCTCCCACCTCCCTATGCAGCCTGAGCAGGGCTGAAGACCAAGGGAAGCCCAAGGCAGCGGCAGGCTCCCAGGGGAGAGAGGGCAAGGGGCTGCACCGAAGATCCTACCCCATTATCTCTCTCCTGATGGCTTGGCCTTACAGATGGAACCCCTCATTCCAGTCACTCACGGTTGGAGCCAAGTAGGGTTGGGTTGGGTCGGCAGGTGGCTTGCCCTTTATTCTCACCCTGATGGGATCATTCGTCATGGTGACAGAGGCATTGTAGTGGAGGGATAAAGGGCAGACCGCCATATGCGACCCGACTTTGTATTCTGGTTCCACTGTGTACGAGCTGTGTGACCTTCGACAAGGCAGAACATGGTGTGCCCAGCAGGTGGATGAGAGTGGGAGGAAGGAGCCCTGGAAAGAGCTGCAGAGCCTTGGATGCCAGGGTAGGGGTGGCCCCTTTATTCTGGGGCACATACCATGGGTCCTTGCTGGGAAACCGTCACTCTGGCTCCCCAGCCCCAGCCTGCCGGTCTTTGCTCTGGGGGCTGTGAGTCACTTTCTAACACCTCTCTCCTGACACTTCTCCCGGCCCTCCCACACACCCATTTAGCACTGCCTGAGGCATGCCACCCGGTCACGCAGACCTTTAATAGCAAGCGAAACAGTAGCAGGTGTCAGAGCTGAGAAAGAAAAAAAAATCTCAATCCTCACTGGGGGGCGAAGATCATTTTCTGCATTTCCATTTAAAGGGAGAAGTGAAAAGCATGAAATCACATGCCAACAGGGAGAAAGTTTAAACCAGAATAACCTTGACAGGAGCAGGTACCAGCAGCTTCCAGGTCACAGTTCCCAAAACTGAACTCCTGGGGAGAAAGGGGACATGCACACAGGGAAACACAGGTAGAAGTCACCTAGCCTTCCAACCTAAGTGCCAACCCTCCACCTGCTGGCCTGCTTGACCTTTTCACTTGGATGTGCCTCAGGCTCTTAGGCTCACCCTGCCCCAAACTCAGCTTGTCATCTGCCTTCCCAATCTGCTCCTCTTCTGGGTCCCTTGTCACATAATGACTCCTACCCAAGTCAGAAGTCCGGGAGCCAGCCAGAACTGCTCTCTCCTATTACCCCCACCATCCTGCACCACCCCCAGCTACTCAGCCTCTCAGCCCAGCCAGTTCTGCCCTAGCTTCCTCCATGCCCATGGCCTTCGTCTGGCTCCATCATCTTGCATGGACTCTGCAGCAGCCTCCTGCCAACTCTTTCTCCAATCCAGCCTCTGTTTTGCTCCCAATATGTAACCCCATCATGAAATGCAAATCTAATGATGGAACTTCCCTTCCTAAATTCCGTAAGTAGTTTCCCTCCACTATCGGGATCCATTCTAAACTCAGGCTAGTGCACAAGGCTTTCCAAGCTTTGCCCCAGTCTAGTGGTCCAACTTCATCTGCTCATCTACTCACCAACCCCTGACCCCATTCTCAACTCTGGCTCAGTGTGTCAGGCCCTTTCACACGTCCATGGCTTTGGAAAGCCTGTCTCTTTGCCTTATCTCCTTGATGAATTCTTGCTTGTCCTTCCAGGCCCTGTGCACGTGTCTCCCCTTGGGCCCTTCCTCCCATCACCTCATGCATGTCCTTTATCACACCAGTGTTGCTCAGCCACCTTTCTGCCTCCCCCACTGGTTCCT
Source organism: Leptonychotes weddellii (assembly GCF_054177405.1). Lineage (NCBI taxonomy): Eukaryota > Metazoa > Chordata > Mammalia > Carnivora > Phocidae > Leptonychotes > Leptonychotes weddellii. The sequence goes on along the minus strand of NC_138377.1, from coordinate 31,128,605 downwards.
TGAGAGCAGGGACTCTTTCTTGTTCATCTTTGGATCCTCAGGCCCAGGACAGAACCTGACACAAAAGTCTAAACAAATGTCCATGCAAAGTGTGAGTCTGTGAATGGTCCCCTCCTTGCGGGGGACAGACTGTGGAGAGAGACCACGGACATGTGAGGTGAAAGAGGAAAGACGCTCTTCCTCATCAGAGGCCTGGAACCCTGCCTGGGACAAGTCCTGGGCCTCCAGAGCAAAGGGGCAAACCGAGTGTAGACACCAAAGTCCCTCAGAATAACAGATGAAATATAAAAATGTTAATGTCTGTCCCCATGCTGTCACAGGGGAGAAGTTATTGCCTGCTCCAGGGATCAGAGGGAGGCCAATCTTACATTTTGTCTTATTCTGCAGGAGGGTCCTAAGGTGGATCCAGGCCCACCAGGCTTCAGGGTCTGTACGAGCCAGGATATAAGGACATCAAAAACACCCCTGCTTCACCAGGGAGCTCTACCCACACAGGAAGCTGAAAGCTGACTTCACTCACTTTTTTTTTAATTGAGATAAAATTCATATAACATAAAATTCACCATTTAACTGTTTTTAAAGTATACAATTTCATGGCTTTTCTTATGTTCACAATGTCATGTAACCATCACCACTGTCTCCTTCCAGGACATGTTCGCTAGCCCCAAGGAAACCCGTACCCATTAAACAGTCACTCCCCATTCACCCCTCCTCCCAAACCCCAGCAGCCGCTGCTCTACTTACCATCTGCAGATGTGCCTATTCTGACTATTTCTTTTTTTTTTTTTTTAAAGATTTTTATTTACTTATTTGACAGAGAGAGACACAGCGAGAGAGGGAACACAAGCAGGGGGAGTGGGAGAGGGAGAAGCAGGCTTCCCGCGGAGCAGGGAGCCCGACGCGGGGCTCGATCCCAGGACCCTGGGATCATGACCTGAGCCGAAGGCAGACGCTTAACGACTGAGCCACCCAGGCGCCCCTATTCTGACTATTTCATAGGAACGAAATCATGGGGCATCTGGGGGGCTCAGTCAGTTAAGTGCCTGACTCTTGATATCGGCATAGATCTTGATCTCACGGTTGTGAGTTTGAGCCCTGCATCGGGCTCCACGCTGGGCATGGAGCCTTCCTAAAAAAAAAAAAAAAAAAAAAATGAAATCATGTAATATGTGGTCTTTTGTGTCTGGCTTCATTCACTTTGTATGATGCTTTCAAGGCCATCCACGTTACAGTGAGTGTCTGTACTTCCTTCCTGTTTTATGGCTGAATGATACTCTGCTCTATTGCATCCTGCATTTGTCTATCCACTCATCGGTCGATGGATATTAGGTTGTTCCCACTTTTTGGCAATGATGAATATTTGGCTGCTATGAAATTTGTGTACAAGTCTTTGTGTGAACATATGGTTTCGTTTCTCTTGGGTATATAGCTAGGAGTGAAATTGCTTCATCAAATGTTTAACATTTTTTGAGGAACTGCCAATATGCTTTCCTCGGCAAGTGCACCAAATTTTACATTCCCACCAGGGATGTATAAGGGTTCCAATTCACTCACTTTCTAAAATCTTAGGTATCTTCTAGTTCCTCAGATTGGGACCTTCCTTACAGACCTTGCAAAAAATACAATCAACTGGATAGTAACAGAATTGAAATCCCAAATCTGAAATGGGGAAATGGCCTCCAGCCGAATGTGAGCTGACGCCTGACACCTCCAGTCACACGTCCTCCAAAACGTGCTCGCTGCAGCTGTCACCGAAGCAGGGCCCCCGCGAAACTTTGAATTGCAAGGACATCGTAGAATTGCCCGGTCCTCTAGATCTATTAGGTAAGAATGTGCAAGGGTAGCACCTCCACTACCCCCCCCTTCCGAATCAGATGAGGAATAAAAGGTTGAGTCTACACCTCACTGGGAAGCAGGAAGGAGAGGAAGCGGGCCAGATTCCAGCAAACCATTCTATTAACCAGAAGTTAGTGCTTCTTTCTGCAGAAGCCGGGAGACTGGGGAGTTCTCTGGGCCGGGGCAGGTGGACCAGCAGCCGGGCACAGAGTGGTGGGCTGCCGGGCGGGCAAGGAGCGGCTTCGGCCCCGTCGGAGGTGAGGTGGTTCACAGAGGTCCGGGCGGGTGGCACGGCACAGCCACGAGGCGCAGGCCTGAGCAGGAACACCAGGCAGGGTCCCGGCGGGTCCCAGACGCTGGGCCACAGCCCTGCACACCCCACCTTGCCTGCTGGGGTCATGTCTAGTGAGCTGCTGCCCCTCCTCCACCTGCATCCCAGCAGTAAAAGCAACACTTACCGGGCACCTGGGTGGCTCAGATGGTTAAGCGTCTGCCTTCGGCTCAGGTCATGATCCCGGAGTCCTGGGATCGAGTCCCGCATCGGGCTCCCCGCTCTGCGGGAAGGCTGCTTCTCCCTCTGCCTCTCTCTCTCTCTCTCTCATGAATAAGTAAATAAAATCTTTAAAAAAAAAAAAAAGCAACACTTACCTCCAGGTCCCTGAACACGGACGCCGCTTGTCCCCTTGCCATCATTTACATGATCTTCTGCCGGAAAATTTACACCCCCACCCCATCTCTAGAAAACTCCTACCTATGCTTCAGGACTCAGCTCAAGCTTGTGGCTTCCGGGACCCTCCCCCACATGCACAGGCTCCATGCTCGCTGAGGGCCGCGAAGGCTCCCTCCCCCATACCCTTTGCCCTGTGGCGCTGTACCACGGTGCCCTCTTACTATCTTGATTCGTGGCCGTCTCCCCGCGGTGGTGAGCAATGCCAGGGCAGGGACGGACACTTGGCCCATGTGTGTGCCCAGTCCAGTGCCCTAGGCAATGACAGGCTATTTTGCGATGTCTGCTCCTGGGGAACTGGACAGGGAACAACCAGAACTGGTGACAGAGAACCAGGCTACGGGTTCAGGGCGAGAACAGTCGCAGGCTGAGGTGATGATGCTCCAAGCCAGGGGCTGGACAAACCATGGCTCACAGACCAAATCCAGTCCACTTCCTGTTTTGGTATGGCCCAGGAGTGAAGATTGGATTTCACATTTTTTATAAAGATTTTATTTATTTGATAGAGAGAGAGAGAGAGCACAAGCAGAGGGAGCGGCAGAGGCAGAGGGAGAAGCAGACTCCCTGCTGCTGAGCAAGGAGCCCGATTCGGGACTCGATCCCAGGACCCCGGGATCATGACCTGAGCCGAAGGCAGACACTTAACCTACTGAGCCACTCATGAGCCCCTGGATTTTGCATTTTTAAATACCTGAAAAAAAATCAAAAGAAGAATAATGTTTCATGATATGAAAATTATATCAAATTCAAATTGGAGTACATAAATAAGATTTTTTATTTTCTTAAGAGATTATGGGAATTTGCCTTTCTTCTTTTTACATGATTACCTACATAATATTCTTGATTTTGCTTCTTGGCTCACAAAGATTAATCTGTTTACTATGTGGCCTTTTACAGAAACAGTTTGCTGACCTCTGCTCTGAATGGTTAGCCACAGGATGCTTCAGTCCTAACATCCACCCCCACCCCCACAATCCACCCAAGACCAAGCCCGCCAGCTCCCCTTCCTTGAATGGCAGCCTTCTCTGTGGAGAAGGACTCCATCCCTCCCCATGCTTAACCCCATGCCCCCACCCACACATACTCTTATTCTGTTATCAAAAGGCTCCAGGAAAATACAAAGCAGTTCCAGCTCACGAAAAGATGAATAACCCTCCCTGCGATCAGTGACAAAGGTGGGGTAGTCCTAACGTCTCGTGTTTACTGAGCACCTACTACATGCCAGGCATGGCATTAGACTTTTTAAAGACCCTTTTTAAAAGTTCTCATCATTATAACCCTCATATACACGGCAGAGCAGAGCTGTTGGTCCCCTTTCCCCCTTTTATTCTCTTCTATCTTCACTCTGAGTGGAAAAGGAATCTTTAGCATAAAACATGAAAGTCACACCAACTTATGTAGCACTTATCATAAGCAAGGCATTGTCTTAAGTCAGGATTTCTCAACCATGTCACTATTGACATTTGGGATGGATAATTCTTTGTGTGTGGGGGGCTGTCCTGTGCATTGTAGGATGTTCAGCAGCATCCTTGAACTCTACCCACTAGATAAATGCCAGTAATACACCCCTCCAGTTGTGACCACCAAAAATGTCTCCAGACACTGCCAAATGCCCTTCAGGGGTGAAGGTGGGGGCAAAATTGTCCCCAGTTGAGAACAACTATTCTGAATGTTTTACATACAAGCTCACAAAAACTCTATGAAATAGGTCTTGTTATTATCTTCATTTTAGAGATAAGTAATCTATGGTACAGAGAGGCTAAGTAACTTCTCCTGAGTCACACAGCTGGTAAGTGACAGAGTGGGATTTGAATCCATGTCATCTAGCCCCTGTATCCATGCTCTTACTACTGTCAATTTTACCAAGTCTGAGAACCCCACTGAGCCGACCCCACATAGAAAACTGTAGGGGCTACCCCTTTTGCCCTGGTAAGATAGAATCAGAATTGAGGGCCTCCTTGGCTTGACCACAGGGAGCACCGGCAAGATAAAACAGACTGGGAGAGGGAAAGGGGCTAGAGAAAAGGAAGTAAAGACAAGGCCAGGGGAACACAAAACTCCTAGGCATCATAGAGGCTGACTCTGTGTGGCCCAAGAAGAGACAAGTCCTATTTTGTGTCACATCTTGCTATGGTGTTCATGACCAGCTGGGAGAAATTTCTTTCCTATCTCTCTCCTCCCTTCCTCTCTCCTTCTTGCCTCGCTCCTTCCCTTCCTCTTTTCCTCCTTCTCTCCGTCTATCCTCTCTTCCTCGCATTCTCCTCCTTCCTTTGATGCTGGTAACGGCTGTGCACCTGCTTCTCCAGATATTATGAGATATAACTTGAAAAATAAGAGTAAATAAATAAACTGAGGCTCAGAGCTTAATGAGGTAGAACACAGACATGCATATACACCATACTCACTTGAGGGACCTACTAGTACAGCTGGAATTTTCTATCAGTTATGATTGCTATGGGCTGTAGGTAAGAGAAACCAGGCTTAGAGTGGCTTCAGTAAAAAGGGGATAATTACTCTCTTTCCCAGAAGCGTCAGATGTAAGCTCTCCAGGACTTCTGGACGGTTTTGCAATGCTGTTGACATCCCAGGATCCCTCTGTCTTTCTGCTTCTCCACCCTTGCCATATGGCTTTCACCCTTTTGCTCATGAGAAGGTTCCTGAACTTCCAGGCATTACAAGCAGGGGGAAGGGACAAGATGGAAACGTGAGCGCCAGCCAGGTCCGTCCTTTTGGCTTACATCTCAGACTGTGTCACATGTCCACTCTACCTGCCAGAAAGTCTGTGGAGGTGTTTGTTTTTAATTGGGCATATTACCATCCTGCAAAAAATATTGGGGCTCAGTGAGTAAGGAAGTAGGGGAGAATGGATATTGAAGAGGCATCTAGCAGTGTCTGCCACGGATTCCAAAGGCAGCGTTCATTCCACTAGGGACCACCGTTTCCTGAGAGCCAGCGGACTGGGAAGGAGACGGAAACTCTGGGGATGGTGGCTAATCTTAAATCCTCGCCCTTTCCCTTACTGTCTGTGTGACCTTGGGCAGATTGCTTTATCTTTTCATGTCTCATTTTCCTCATCTATAAAATTTGGGGGGGAAAATCCCCCCAAATTTGTGGTGGGATTTTTTCACAGTATTGTCATGGGGATAAAATCAGTTAGCACATGTAAAATGCTTAGAATAGTCTCTGGTGCATAATTAGCCCTCAATAATATTTATTAGCTATTTTTAGTTGTTATTATTTACTGAATACCTACTCTATGCCAAATGCACCAAGTTATCTTCTCTAATCCTCACAACAAATGCCCGAGGGAAGTAAATGTCCACCCACAGAGTATGAGTTCAGGAGGGGTCCCAGGTCCCAGTACCTGTCATTTTGCCATTTCATGGAAGACTTCTAATCCTTGAGAATTTCTTTAATGAAAATACCTCTAAGAAAGGTCTCTGTGGTCTTTTCAGCGAGCAGCAAGCCACTTAGACACCAGGGCAGAGATAATCAGCACCGCAGGATGTCAGACAAAGCCTTTCCCTGGCACTTTCGAGGACGTTTTGCCCTGGTTTAGTTTCAAGTTTTGAGTGAAGATTTAATCTAATTTCTATTCTTTTTTGCTTGATCTGCAAATTGAGTCGCCCATCCCAGATATGTAAAGATATATGATAATAGTGCTCTGGGAATCAAGCAGGGGCTGACGTACTCAGAGGTTTCGTGGCCAATTAGGACAGGGTGCAATCTACAGAAATGCTGGAGTATGCTGGAGTAGAGGAGCATGGGGGGAGAGGGGAAACCGAGGGTCACAGATTTCATCAGTTGGCCCCTGGGTAAGGTCAGACTAAGCCAGAGAACTATCAAGTTCAAGCCCCACACCCTGACATTAGGGAGATCCCAGGCTCTGACTGAAGGGCAGCCAGCAGGACAGAAGGCATCTGTTCTGCTGTGAAGGTGAAAACAGACATGACCCCCACCGAGCAGCCCCCAAATCAACCATCACACTGGGGCTGACTCCTGGAAGTTCAGTGTAAATAAAGTTGTATGTTCCTGGAAGTGCTCTGAAAAATTTAGACTCCTATCTTAGAATAAATTCTATTTCTAGGAATATTGTCTACAGAGATAATGTGCAGAAGGATTTTGCACTGTGGCATTGTTTGTAATAGTGACAAAACTGGGAACAGCCAAAGCATTCATGAATAAGGGGTTAGTTAATTTATGGAATACATATTTTTAAAAACAAAAATGTACATCAGAATTTATTAACTTGAAAAGTTATTGCTGAAATGCAGTTAAGTAGGAAAAAGCACGTTATGGGGCAACATGTAAGGTAAGTACCATATATGTGAAAATTAAAAATATATTATACATATTCATATATACATATACATATTCATATATATACATATCTATATTTAGAAAAATATTAGCAGAAAGGCAAGAACACGGAGCAAGACAGAGATGTTTGAAAAAATTTCACCAAAATGTTTCTTTTTTTTTTTTAAAGATTTTATTTATTTGACAGAGAGAGACACAGTGAGAGAGGGAACACAAGCAGGGAGAAGCAGGCTTCCTGCAGAGCGGGGAGCCTGATGCGGGGCTCGATCCCAGGACCCTGGGATCATGACCTGAGCCGAAGACAGACGCTTAATGACTGAGCCATCCAGGCGCGCCCAAATTTCACCAAAATGTTAACATTGTTTATCCGCATAAAAGAGTTCCTGCAGAACCAGGTTTCTCGCTGTTGGAGTGGAAATTTACAGATAGGCAAAGGGAGGAAGCTAGAATAATCCATATGGTAATGGATTAGAGTTTGAGGCATCAGTATGAACTCATGTTTAGCTTAATATAGACACAGATGGTGGCATATAGAATATTTATAGGTATGTGTATACACACAGGTTAATATACGCACACATATTTCTTTGTTTTGTCAGCTGAGGGGGACTAGAAGAAAAGACATCCCAGTAGCAAGGAGCACACCTCGTGCCCAGATATTTATTCATTTATTCATTTATTCATTTATTCATTTATTTATCTGAGAGAGAGAGAGGGTGCCAGGGAGGAGCAGAGAGAGGACAAGCAGACTCCATGCTGAGCACAGAGCCCAGTGCAGGGCTCTATCCCACGACCCTGAGATCATGACCTGAGCCAAAATCAAGAGTCAGATACCCAGTCGACTGAGCCACCCAGGCGCCCCCCAGATCTTTATTTCTAATACCATTCTCCAATAAAATGAACCATGTTTCCTTGAAGAAATGGCTGATTCTAGGACTAGGGTGTGAAATATACGAAATGAGCCTAGAGATCTTCTAATGCCATAGAGTAAGAAAGGACTGGGCGCCCGAGTGGCTCAGTTGGTTAAGTGACTGCCTTCGGCTCAGGTTATGATCCCAGAGTCCTGGGATCGAGTCCCACGTTGGGCTCCCGGCTCAGCAGGGAGCTCAAATAAAGAAATAAGTAAAATCTTTTTTTTTAAAAAAAGAAAGGACTGGGGCGCCTGGGTGGCTCAGTCGTTAAGCGTCTGCCTTCTACTCAGGTCATGATCCCAGGGTCCCAGGATCGAGCCCCACATCGGGCTCCCTGCTCCGCGGGAAGCCTGCTTCTCCCTCTCCCACTCCCCCTGCTTGTGTTCCCTCTCTCGCTGTGTCTCTCTCTGTAAAATAAATAAATAAAATCTTAAAAAAAAAAAAAAGGACTAAAAAAAATTAAAATAAAGTAACCCACATTAATGGGTATGTCAAAGGAGCACAGAATTCCCAATGGCCAATACTGGGAACACAATTTGAGCTACAAAATGAATAAAGCAGTATTGTATTATAATCTAAATATTAAATAAATGTCTATGAGCCCATGCTAATATAAATAAATTATTGAATAAATTAATAAGTGGTGGGGAAAGGAGACAAAATAAATGTCTTGTGCAGAAGAATTCCAAATAATTTATGTAGATTCTCTGCCCTGAGAGAAGGAGGGCATAACTACTCATTTGGGAAGTGTGGCTGTGCACAGTGGTCTCCTTGCAAAAAGGACAGCCAGGAAAGAGGGAAAAAGAATAGCTTCACAGTGGAGAAGCTGACAAGCTCATCTCAGTCTGGTGATCAAGGTCAACAGCAACATAAATCATAAATCACATTAGTAGGATGTAACCTTGATATGATGTGATAAAAAGACATTTTGCCACCATGTTCTTCCTCCTCAAAACTCACAACCCCAGCCTCAACATGAGAAAAACATCAGACAGATTTCCAGGAGAGGGGCATTCTCCAAAATGCCTGACCAATACTCCTCAAAAAAATGCCAAGGTCCTCAAAACCAAGGAGAAGCTGACAAATGGTCATAGCCAAGAGGAGTCCAAGGAGACAGGTAAATCTAAAACTGTTAAAAAAAAAAAATAAAGTTTTTCTCTTTTTAAAGTTCCCACAGAATGATTTTTCCCTAAACAAAAGAATCAAAGTGAGTTTTGATCTCAACCTTTAACGATGCAGAAAAGCAGTAAGGGCTTTGAAAATGAAGCTTTTCTTTAAAGGTTTTCCAATATCCTGGATCAAATTCTTACATGGGGCTTAAGGTCAAAGTTCTTGGGCTTTCTCCAAAAAATTGAAAGATTTTCCCAAATATATCAGAGGCAAGCACAACCCTCATAAGGGGAGGGCTTGAAGAAGGTGGAGTGGAGGCTTCCTTTCCTGCCTCTCCATGTTCTCCTCATCACACATGTTCATCTCAACACATTCTTTGTGAGATGGCAAAGCCTACTGTTTCCAGGGACATTTACAACACTTTCATCAGCCCCTACTCCATCTCAGTGGCTGGCCACTATCTGTCCACAGAACAGACCCAGAGGAGCTTCTCAGAGAGGCCGTGGAGTGTCCAGATAGAAGTGTGTGGGCAGTGGCCAAGTCCTGGCAGTCACATGGCCTCAGGCCCCTGATTCCTGGGGGACGATCTGACACTTTGCCATGAGCACATCTGGAGGACAGACTGGTTTATGAGCTATCCCAAAGAACCCCCCAGCCCCCACTTTAAGTCAGAAAGAAGAATCCTGAGAGATTGCACTTCTGTGAATCAAGCTGAAAGGGGCAGGCCATGAAATTGTCGTATTTCTTCTTATTGATTTTGTACATATGCAGCTCGACTAGGTAGAATTAGAGCAAATTGTGTTCCTGATGACCTGAGAAATATGCTACAAAAACATTTCTTCTGAATAGTCCAAAAAGTCCCTGAAGTTAGCACTAGGATTTAGAAACAAGGTCAGAAAATGACATCTCTGAAAACTGAAAATGACAAAAATCAATATGCAATGAATGGGATTAGTCCCCCCTAGTTACTTATCCCCTATAAGTCATCCACTTCAGAGATGCTTAGCAAACATATCATAGATAAGACTGGAATGCCTTCCAGATCCAGACCCCAGGAATCTTCCGCATTGCCACCGGAAACTAGTCCATGGACTTTAGCTTATTGAGATAAACTATAATTTTGAAAATTGTAACATGCTAATGACAAATGCAATGGAAAGCTCTCCTTGGAATCTAGAGATATTGGATATAAATTAAAAAGTCCAATGGGGATTAACATAAGAATAAAAAAAAAAAAAAAAAAAAAAGTCCTGGTCAGGGTTTTAAAAATAATTCTACGGGAAGGAAAGACACAGCATGGGGAATATAGTCAATGATAGTGTAATAGTGTTAGATGGTGACAGATGGCAGCTACACTTGCGGTGAGCGCAGCATAGCGTATAGAGATGTTGAATCAGTATGTTGTACACTTAAAAGTAATGTAACACTGTGTCAACCACACTCAAATAAAACATTTTTTAAAAATAAAAATGAGTCTAACCAAGAGTGACCAATTTATGGTTTTTGGTTGCTAGAAAAGTGTCTTTTCCCTGGACAATTGGGACAACTCTTCAGATTCTAGCAGAGCTGGTCCTATGAGACGAGGTAACCCTTCCTTCACTTTCAGTTTTGCAAGGAACTTTAGGATCTCCAGGAAAGACACTGGGAAGGAAGGAAGGTAAATGGACATGAATATCCAGTTAGTAGGAGTCCTCCATTAATGCATCTCTAAATCAGTGTCTCATGAGTTTGGAAAGTGTCCCTCCGTACTCCAGAGCTAGCACAAACCTGCATGCACTGAGGCAAGGGAGGTCCCACATCACAAGGCTAAGGACTCAGATGCTGGGCTAAGATGTATGACTAGCGCCTACTTCAGGAAGCCTGTGTGGGCTGCCAGCTGGCCTCCTTAAAAAAATAATATCCTGCCTCTTAAATTCTATTTGCTTATAGAGTCATCTCCTTTGGAGCCTGGCTAATGTTACAGTCAGTGAAGACAGATTGGTCTGACCTCCCCAGATGTTTCTCTAATTGTTGATTTTTCAAATTCATCCAAGAGCAAGAGGATTGGGTTCTTTCCTAAATGCATTGAACCACTGAATGGCCCCCACCCAGTAGTTGGGTATTGGTGAAGAAACCATGACAAGATATGTTTGGACTACAAAGCCTGCACAAGGATCCTTTGCTCATGCTATCAACTTTATGGCCTGAAAAACACTGCTTCAAGGGCTCCACAATTTTCCAGTTATCATTTAAAAAGCAAAACTCACAAGAGGGGAAATTTTGCTAGTCGCCCAGATGCAGGGCATAGGCCACAGTTTCCTTGAAGAAGTTTTACCCATGGGTTACAGAGAACATATGTTTTAAAATATTTGCCTGTACATGAGTAGAAACTATCTTATTCCCCACTATATGCTCTTAAAAAAAAAACTTAATTTGGACTCCATTCTGCTTTCTAAGACAACAACCATCACTTCTCCTTCCCTACTTCGCCCTCTGCTCTCTGTCAAATGTCTTTTATGACAAAGAAATTGCAAGGCTTCGGGTCATACTCAGCTTTCCCCTTGGTTTCTGCAGGCCTCCTTGGGGCACACACACCCCATTATGATTACAAACATTTGCCAGCTCAAAATGTCTTCTCCAAGCCCCTCTATAAAAGAATATTAAAATCAAGGCTCATGCTGTTATGAGTTTCTGGAACAACAGTCCTGGAGGCAACAGCTGCTCTTTCTTATTGTTGTAACAGCAACTCTCTTGGCAGCACTGAGATGGGCTTTTATAACTTCCCTGGAGGGAACCCACTGAAGTTCAAAAGTGATTCCCACCAATTCCCGACCTCTGTGTGATCCAGAAGAACCCCCTGCCAGCCACCAGCTAGGGAAGCAAGGTGCGGCCCATGAGCCCCTCCTATGAACTACGTGAGAAGGAAATGAAAAAGAGAGAGCAAGAGAGACTGGACAGCATTCCAGTCTCCAAAACCTGGACAGCATTCCTCTGTGTCTAATGGCCCTACTCGGAGGCAGCTGCTACCTTCAGGCATGACTTCCCCTCTGGAGTATCGGGAAGGCCTGAGGTCAGGCATCAGCGCTTTGCACCAAAGATACTCCTGAATTTCAACCTCCAAAGGAACAAGGCAAGGATCCTCTTTGCTGAAGAGACTCCAAAGGAGAACAAAAATGGAACTTGTTGGCAAGAAGCCTGACCCGACAGGTCTCTGGTTTGCTAAGGAGACAGCAGCAGCTCTTGTAGGTGAGAGCACAGAGAGGGAAGGGGACTCCTGCAGCTCGAGAGCCTCAGACATCAAAACCAAATCCGTGTATCTGGGGGAGTGCAGCACCGGGCCCAGGCTTTCCCACTCAGTTCGGGTGGACAGATAAGCCTGGGTCACCTCTCTAACGAGCACAAGGCTATTTTTTTCTCACTGTCTGCTTCTGTCATCACTGGGAGCCCAGGAGATAAGCCATTTGAATAGGGTACAGTAATCAAATTAGGTATCATTTATGTTTTATATATATTATTAAATCCTCACAAGGAGCCAATGAGATGAGCATTATTATATTCATTTTATATGTGAATAACTTGAAAATATTAGGGGATAAATAACCTACTCGAGAATACGCAGCAAGCAAATGGCTGAAGGGGGATTTGAACCTGGCTCCAAAGCGCATGCTCTTTGTCAGGCTACCTTCCCTCTCCACCTCTCATGCCCTCCCTGCCCGGGGTGGCTGCCCCTCAAGTCTCAGACAAGGGACCTGGTGTGTGCCAAGCCCTCAGAAGAAAAGTGACCTCCACAACACTCCTTGGGGTCTCTCATCTGAATATTTCACACACTATTTGCTGAAATTAAAACACTGGTATGTCAAGTGAATGGAGGTCCTTTGGAAATGCCAGCCTCTCAGGGTTGCAAGGCTCCCGAAGAAGCACCTGATCTTCATATACATCTCAGGAGTTCTGCAGGTCACGGTGTTGGCCCAAATGCTTTTTGCATAGGAGCAGTTAAACCTGCTCAGAGAATTGGTACAAAATACTGGGAGGACTTCCACTAAAGCCTGGATATTGAAAGCATGTATTTATCTTTGCCTCCCATGGAACTATCTCAAAAATGACAGTACAGAAACATAAAGGAGGGGCACCTGCTTGGCTCACTCGGTGGAGCACGGGATTCTTGATCTCAGGGTCATGAGTTTGAGCCCCACCTTGGGTGTAGACATTACTTAAAAATAAAATCTTAAAAAAAAAAAAAAAGAAATGTAAAGGAAGAAATCACATGGACAAAGAGAATGGATGACAAGACAACAGGAAACAAGACAAAGGAAAGTGAATGGTTGAGTAAAGCCTGCAGATCAGAGAAAGTTTGAACCCAGCTGCCTTCAGAGGGATGGCTGATGACAAGCAAGCAGATGTGTGCCGTGGAGCCCCTACAAGGCTTGGCTTTGAAGGCACCGGGTACCTCTAAAGTCAGGGATGGGGAGTGGGTCTGGAAACAACCTGATGGGTAAAAAGCCTTCACGAGGAGCATCTACATGGTAGCCCTGTCCTTTCCCACACCATGCAATCAAACGGTCAGCATTCCTCTACCTCCCATGGGAGACAAGGGGCATATTCCCTGGAGAAACTGAGCTGAAACATTTCCAGAGCTGGAGACACCAAGTTCAATAAAGGGTAAAGTACTAAATGGATGAATGTCTACATACTGGACAGTGGGGCTCTGAGCCCTATGTCCACCCCTCTCCGAAGGCTGGCAGACAGGTTCTTGGGAGAAAATGAACAACACCAGAGAAAGACTTATCTGTGATGACATTTCAGGGCTGCCTAACAGAAAGGCACAGCCTCTGACTTCCTTATTTTACTAAAAATTTTTAAGCTTTTCATTTTGAAATAATCTGACTTCCCCAAAAATTGAAAATACAGTATATAGTTACCATAGATTCTTCACTCACCTTTCCCAAATTTTAATGTTTTACCTAAGTATAGTACAAAGATCAAAATCAGGAAATGAACATCAGTACCATACTATTAATTAATGTAGAAGGCTTATTCAAGCATCACCAACTTTTCTTCTCTGGTCTGGGATCTAACCCAGGGCCACGCATTGCACTTAGTTGTCATGTGTCTGAGACTCCTCCTACAATTTAGGACAAATGACCATTATTTCTTTGTTTTGAATGACTTTGACACTTTTGAAGAGGACTGCTCAGCTACCTTCCAGGATGTTTATTCTAAGTGCATCATAACAGGAAACATGATATCGGTATATCTCATTACTGGCTATGTTAACTTTGATCACTTGGTTAGGGTGGGGGTGTCTGCTAGGCTTCTCTACTCTATTGTTACATTTTCTTTCTTTTTTTTTTTTAAAGATTTTATTTATTTGAGAGAGAGAGAAAGAGCAAGAGAGAGCACGAGCAGAGGGGAGAAGGAGAAGCAGACTCTCCACTTGAGCCCGATGTGGGGCCCCATCCCAGGACGCTGGGATCATGATCTGAGCCGAAGGCAGATGCTTAATGGACTTAGCCACCCAGGTACCCCTATTGTTACTTTTCTAATTAATAACTATAGGTGGGAAATAAAATATCCTGTTTCCCAATACACTTTGACCTACTAATTTTATCATCCACCGATGCTCCTGCCTGTAACAATGATTACTGTGGCCTTTGCCAAATGGTGATTTTTTTTAAATTTCCATCATTACTTCTAGATTTTTTTTTTAAAGATTTTATTTATTTATTTGACAGAGAGATAGAGAGCACAAGTAGAGAGGCAGGCAGAGCGAGAGGGAGAAGCAGGCTCCCCGCGGAGCAGGGAGCCCGATGCGGGACTCGATCCCAGGACCCCGGGATCATGACCTGAGCCGAAGGCAGCCGATTAACCAACTGAGCCACCCAGGCGCCCTACTTCTAGATTTTTAATTAAAATTCTATAGTTAGAGCTTTATCTTCTTCCCCAATCATTTATATATCTACTAAAGCATTTATTTATATTAGTATAGACTCATGGATATTTATCTTATTCTATTCTATCCTTTTTTTTCACTTGAAGTACAGTTGCCACATAATGTTACATTAATTTCAGGTGTACAACACAGTGATTCAACAAGTTTATGTTATACTATGCTCACCACAAGTGTAGCTACCATCTTCTATCTTATCTTATTCTACTCTCATTATTTATTTTGTTGCTCAAATTCTCTCAGATTTGGCCAATGAAAACTTTTGTCAGTTGGCTCTTCCATCCTTTCAATATGTCCCCACCATATTTTGAGTACTTTATTACTTTTTTTGTTAAAGATTTATTTATTTTAGAGAGCAAGAGAGTGTGAGCAGGGGGAAGGGCCGAGGGAGAGGGAGAGAGAGGGAGAGAAGCAGACTTCCCGCTGAGCACGGAGCCTGATGGGGGGCTTGATTTCATGACCCTGAGATACCATGACCTGAGCAGAAACTAAGAGTCAGATGCTTAACTGACTGAGCCACCCAGGCATCCCAAGTACTTTCTGACTTTCTGAAACCATAAAATATTCCAGGCTCATCCTGTACTTTTCCTAACCTAGCCTAGAATGACCTATTTCTCTAAGGAATGCTAGCTGCTTTTACTAGAGAATGACATATCAAAATCAGGCTGCCCCTAGATGTGCTTGTTGCTATTGGGGTACATCTCTTCTAGACCCTCTCAGCAGACAGAGCTAGAAAATAAATTTATGGACACATATGCACATACACACACTTATACTCTCTAGTTGTTTTAAAAATAGAGACTCAAATTTTAGTTTAAGATGGACATAAACTAAAGTCTGCTTCCAACACGAAGAATGGAGAAGCACAATACAACTCCCCAGTGTTCTCAATTCCACGAAGTTGTAAATATTCTTTCATATACCTTCACATGGAACAAATATGCAAAAATAGATAAGTACCTTAAACAAGCTGCCAAGGGTTTCTTCCTAATAGCTATTTTTCTTTATAGTTTCTACTTATACTATTTACATGGTTTACAGAATATTTACAAAGGTTCAAAATTCCTTCCCATAAAATACTTATTAGTTACAAAGGCAAAAAGTAAGCTTTATAGAGAAGCCTGGAAGACACCTCCTTCATCAAATGATCAAAAAGAACATCACCAGTGATAGGACAAGTCAAAATCATGCACTGGATACAATAAGAAGCACATAGTACCCCTTCTGGGATATTCCTATCAAAGATGCATGACTTGACTCTAATCAAGAGGAGACATCAGACAAACCCAAGTTGAGGGAAAGTCTACAAAGTAACTGACCTGTACTCTTCAAAAGTATCAAGGTCACAAAGCAAAGACAGAGAAATTGTTCTAGAGAAACAAATAAATGTAACATGCGAATCCAAGCTGGATCTTTTTGCCATAAAGGGTCTTCTTAAGGAAACTAGAAAAACGTGACTGCGGTTTGAAAATTAGATGGTAATAATGTAGCAATGTTAATTTTTCTGAGTTTGATGTTGTGTTATGTAGGAGAATGACCTTGTTTGTAGGAAATACCCACTAAAGCGTTTGGACATCATGGAATTATCATGTCCATGGTTTGCTTTCAAATGGCTTAGGAAAAAAATTTCTTTCTGCTATATCCACAACTTTTTTAAAAAAAGATTTTATTTATTTATTTGAGAGAGAGAGCGTGCATGTGCACAAGCAGGGGGAGGGGCAGAGGGAGAGGGAGAAGCAGGCTTCCCGCTGAGTAGGGAGTCCTATGCATGGGGCTTGTGGCTTTTCCTGGAATCATGACCTGAGCCGAAGGCAGACGCTTAAGCTTAACCAACTGAGCCACCCAGGTGCCCCTATCCACAACTTTTATATAAGCTTGGGTTTGCTTTACATTTTTAAAAATTAATTAGCAAATTGAGAGAGAAAAATCATGGGAGAAAAGATTTTTGAAAAAGTCAGATGTTTAGTCCAGGAAATTCAACATCCAAATACTAGAGCTCCAGAAAGATAAAACAGAGTAAACAGAGGGGGACAAAGTTAACAAAGAAGTGTAATAGAAGAAAACGTCTGAGGCATTTTTCCTATGGGATACCATTTCTCAGATTAAAGGCCCCACCAAGCACTCAGCATAATAAATAGAAAAGACCAAGGCATATCATCATGAGATTTTAGACATAAAAGAAGATGCAAAGAACTTCTGGGGGCAAAAAAGTCACATACTCTATATGGCCATTTTTGAAAAGTAGATCATTTCTCTTTGCCAAGCCTCAAATCAATAAAATTCTTTTTATAAGACAGTGACTGAAATGTTCAGAACTAGAAGAGACACACATCAGTCAAAAACGGGCTTTTCAACAAAATCCTGCGATTTTCTACTCAAGATAATGTTAAATTATAATCAGAAAATACTCAAATGAGTTTCTCAGCCCTTTCTTTTAATGAGATTGCTTCTTGAATGGTGTCAAACATCCGAGCAGAGATTTGAGACCCCCCCCTGCCACTTGTCCTGGGAAGGCTGCATGAAAGAGGATAAGGCTGTCCTCCCAAGGATGTAAGAGGATACAGCGGATAAAGGTCCAAGGATAAGGTGTGTGGACACTCGTTGCTCACCGCTTCTCTCCTGGAGGTGAACAGCCTCGTTCATTTCTACCCAAAGCTGTCTAACAGGGATGGCATCCAATTACAACTTGTTCTTCCCACAAAACGCCCAACATATGTGACAGCCCTGGGCATTTGGCCTGACCTGGTCCTCAGCTGGC
>NC_138377.1:31067553-31110517 GCF_054177405.1 Leptonychotes weddellii | reverse complement strand
GTTGGTGGCAGCAGGAGGACCTAAACCGTGCCAAGTAGAACCCAGAAGCCACCAGGAACTCTGTCAGGGAAGAGAGAAACTTGGGGTCTCCCTGTCTGAGAACTCATTGCCGAACATGGTTTCTGTTATCCTTCTAATGGCTACACTTTTTGAATGTTCTTCTTAAGGTTAGTGTGGCCCAGGGCCAGCACAGGTTACAGTGCAGAAGGTTCCAGACACATCAGCCCCATCTGGATGGGAAGCCTTTGAGTCACAGCCCCTGTAGCTCCCCAGTGCCATGGGAAGTGCAGAAGATTTGTCAATGTGTGTCACTCCTTTTGGACAGCTCCAGGGTCTTCTCTTCATCAATGTGACACAGAACAGCCATTAAATTTATCTGTACACCGAGAGAATTTATACTCAGCATTCATGAAGCCTCTGCTCTTTCTATCTGCCCTCAAGCAATCAACATCATTGAAAAGAAATCCTTCCTGATTCCAGCAAGTAGATTTTGAAAATTTCTTCCATCTTCAATTATTCTTACTACTCTCCTTCTTGCCCTGTGACCTGACTGGGAGCAGCCTTGAGGGCCCACACCCCCAGACAACCCACCAGCCATCAGGAATATATTAAATTTTTGTCTTGACCTAATTTCACTCCAAATTTGAGAGCCCTCTGCTATCTTAGGAAGTTTTCAGTCACTTATCAGGAGTCTCAAATTTAGGTTCCCACTGCAGAGAAATTATGGCTTCCTTAGTTACAATAAAACCCTTCCAAATGGCCAGCATCTATTTAGGCACTAATTAGAGTGAATGCCCACCCACCAAATATAGGAATCAGTCAGATCCCCTTCCTTCTCTATGTCTATGAGCTATGGAGCCAGACTGCCTGTTCAAATCTTGACTCTGCTACTTATTAGCTGTCCCCTTGGGTGAACCTCTCTATGCCTCAGTTTCCACATCTGTAAGAGGAAAATAATCATGGTTTATAATTCATGATTTTATTGTGAGGATTAAATGAGTCCGTATTTGCAGAACACTTAGCACAGGATGTGGCACCACTAAGTACTCTATAAATAATAGCTGCCATTGTTATCATTATTACATAACTTTGGCCCAATTTGGTAAAAAGTCTTCCACTCAAAGTGCTGTCAGAGCGCTTGTATCATCCCTAAAAGACAATAAAAAATATCACATTACCCCCGACAGCAGAACAATAGCTTGCCTTCCAATATGGATACTTCGTAGGTAAGTTATTTTGATAAACCACTGCCCCAGTGCTTATTGGTCTTTATGAGCCCAATGAAGCTTCTGAGTTAACAGTAACATTCAGAAACAAAGAGATTTTTTCCTTTCTCTGGACCTGCTTCTCTAATTCTGACTCCTCTCTGACATCTCCATCTGAGTTCAGCCTCCAGGGGAATAAGCATCATCTGACCTGGTGAAGACTGATGGCAGGAGACAGCCCTGATGTGCAGGAAGAATCACATGGGGTTTTAGTGCTGGATCCTGGTGTATCCTTCCCTAGAAGGCCACGTCCAATCCCATCTAAGCTCCCCCTTGGAGTTGCTGGATGTTTGCAGCTCTTAAAGAGACAGTTGGTCCCAAAGGAGCTTCTGACTGAGTGTGAGGTTCTTCGTGGCGTTGCTTTTCCAGTGGTTTGGGATCATATGGCGAGAAGCAGAGTTGGGCCTTATTCTCAAAAAAAGGATTAACTTGAGATCTAGTTTTAGCACTGGTTTGAGACAGGGCTAGCTTCCCCATCCTGCCAAACCAGTATAAGAGAGACAAAGAAAATGGCGCTCTAGGAAAGCTAATCTTCCATTTCTGTGTAAGGTGCGCTGGAAGAGATAGATCTGAAGCTGGGGAGATGGTCCAGGTGGGAGACAAACAGGCCTGGGCCAGGTGGTGCCAGCCATAAACATGCAAAGGCAAGAATAGATGTGTCTCAGTGCATTCAGCCTGCTATAACGAAATATCACAGACTGGGTGGCTTATCAACAACAGACATTTATTGCTCACAGTTCTGGGGGCTGGAAGTCCAAGGTCAGGATGCCAGCGAAGTTGGGTTCTAGGAAAGGCCCTCTTCCAGGTCATAGACCTCGCACTGTATCTTGTGGGGTACAAGGGCTTGGAAGCTCTGTGGGATCTCTTTTATAAGAGCACTGACTTCAGCCATGAGGACCCAATCCTCATGACCTAAGCACCTCCCAAAGTCCTCACCTGCTAATATCATCTATCACCTTTGGGGGGTAGGATTTCAACATATGAATTTTGTGGAACACAAACATTCAGACCATAGCAAGATGAAAGGTGGTTCCAAGGAAGAGCAATCTGAACAGGGGAGAAGGAGCAATTAAGAAACTCTAGGTTTGGGACACCTGGGTGGCTCAGTCGGTTAAGCATCTGCCTTCAGTTCAGGTCATGATCCCAGGGTTCTGGGATCGAGCCCCACATTGGGCTCCCTGCTCAGCAGGGAAGTCTGCCTCTCCATCTGCCTCTCCCCTCACTCATGCTCTCTCTTGCTCGCTCTCTCTCCCTCAAATAAATAAATAAATCTTAAAAAAAAAAAGAAAAGAAAGAAACTCTAGGTTTAAGTCTGGGTGGTTAAAAGAATCTGTAACTAGGAGGACAGCCTAGTGATGTGGGAGTTGATTGATTAGATGCTGCTTGGTGACACCCTCTTGTAAAGATCCAGGCAGCTCCAAACTTGGGGTAAATAAAGCAGTCGGGGCTAGGCACCCAGATCCCAGATTAACACATATCCATCATGAAGTTGTGAGAATAGTTGTCTCCTCGGAGGGAAAAGACATAAAGAGAAAAGAGTAAGAAGTTGCCATCCAATACTGAAGAAGCCTCTCCTGTCAGGGCAGAAGGGGGAATGGAGACTAGAAGTAGATGGAAAAGGAAAGGTCCAAGAAGGAAAAAGTGTTAGTTAGGGTTTTTCAGGGAAACAGAACCCATAGGACGTGTACCTTACAGAAAGAGATTTATTTTAAGGGATTGGCTCCCATGATTATGGA
This sequence comes from Leptonychotes weddellii, assembly GCF_054177405.1. Lineage (NCBI taxonomy): Eukaryota > Metazoa > Chordata > Mammalia > Carnivora > Phocidae > Leptonychotes > Leptonychotes weddellii. The sequence goes on along the minus strand of NC_138377.1, from coordinate 31,107,516 downwards.
GGTTGGCAAGTCCGAAATCTGCAAGGTAAGCTGGCAGTCTAGGGTCCTGATGTTGCAGTTCAAGTTCAAAGGCCATCTGCTGGCAGAATTCCTTCTTGCTCGGAGGGCTCTCAGCCTTTGTTCTATTAAGGCCTTCAACGGATTGGGTAAGGCCCACCCAAATTGGATGGAGGGGGGTAATCTGCTTCACTCAAAGTCCACCAGTTTAAATGTTAATCTAATTCACAGAATACCCTTATAGAAATATCCAGAATAATGTTTGACCAAATATCTGGACGCTGAGGCCCAGCCAGGTTAACACATAGAACTAAGGATCTCAGAAGATGAGGACATATGTCCAAGGAGACCATGGATAGGATTTTAAGATTGAGAATGATGATCGAATATGAGCACTACCTGAGAGGCCTAGGATTACAAAGGAAACGTCCATTGGATTCTGCATCTGTGGATCATTGCTGACCACCTTTCTCCTCCTGTTAGGTGTATGATAGTGGTTAAGAGCATGGGCTTTGGGTTAAAAAAAATTCTGAGAGCCCATACTGACTCAGGCATTTCTTGCTGTTACCCCTGAACAAATCACTCTCCCTCTCTGGGCCTCAGTTTTCCCATCTCTAAAATAGGGGTAACAGCAAATAAATCTATTTCTTATGATTACTTTGAGCATTAAATGAAATAATATTTTTGAGTGTCTACCAGATACTAAGTGCTTGATAAAAAGTAGTTCATACTCTTTAAATTAAGTGAATTAATTAGATTCTAAATAGATTGATAGCATCATTATCTTGATCATTATTGCTTTCATCTATCCCATATTCTGAGGACACAGTTTAGAGTACAAGGATTAAAGAGGAATAGATTAAGGACTAAAGAAGTCCATTAAAGATGGAAGGAAAGTAAGGAAAAATGTGTGCATGCACTGGATCTCAGACCTGGCATTCTAACCTGCAACTCAGTCCTGAGACTTGGATACTTTAATTCATTCCCTCCCCTTTACAAGCAAGGAAACATTTTCCACACTAATGTACTATCTTCTCCCAACCCTTAGTTCAGTAATAGAGTCAGAACTAGAAAGCAGACCTTTTCCCTCTGCTCTGTGCCTTTGTCACCAAATCAGTCTGTTCCCAACTCCCACAGCTTAGCCCTTGATTTTGATGCTGCATTTCCTAAAATACGTCCAGAGAGAATGAGGGTCACAGTGGACCACATCACTCCCTTACCGCAGCAGTGCTGAGGCGTATGAGCAGTAAGCAGGTGTGGCACTCACACCACACAAGGCAGGCATGAATTCTGACTCTTATGTTTTACTCAGGGTTCCCTGACAGTCAAAACCATCTTTCGTTTCTTCTTTCAGCCCAGTGAAACAGGGGTTAATGACTTTGTCCAAAGAAACAAAAGACTCAAATCCAATTAAAAAGATCTCAGAAACAAGTCAGGCATAAAGAGTGTTCCAGAAACTCTACAATTGAATTTTTTTTCATTGACAAATGATCCTGCCATTGTTGTAGATAGGGTAACATATCTAATTCCTATAATTCTATATCCTTAACCGAAGACTGCAGGAGATGCTTTGATGGAAAGAAAGATCAATGGGACTGAAAGGAACATATTCCACTTCATTCCCTCTCTCTGAATTCAATTTCTCACCAGGTACCCTGATAGCTTCCCTCTTCCACCCCCACCTGAAGCCAATTCTCATTTATCCAACCTTAATGAAGAACATGAAGCCAGTGATTCACCAAACATCTAACCTAGTAAAGACCTCAACCCTCTCCCCCAAGCAAACCTCTTCCTCTTGGCAATTTTGTCTGATGTTCTCCATCCAGAAGAGAAAAAAATAAACTGGAAAATGACCAGAAAGAGTAGAAACAGAGAGAGGATTGAATGGCCTAGGGAGCTCGCATATAAGAAAACCTGCTTCAGTATTATGAAGTGTCAACCACACTTGGGTTGTGTTTAAATAAGACTTATCTGACTCTTTTGAGAAAGCACCAGCATCCAAATCATCCACATGGTAGCACATCTGTGGCCTGCTCTATGACACACAAAGCCACATATTGTCAGTATGCAGAGAAGACATCGCCCTGTAAGTGACATTGCTCTGTGTGTTATCGTGGACAAGTGATTTAATTTCCCTGGGACTTAGTTTTCTCATCCATAAAATAGGTATAGTAATAGACTCAACCTCAAAGGCTGTGATGAGAATTAAATGAGTTATTATGTTTAAAGCACTATTTTATAGATGTCACCAAAGGAGCATAGAATACCTGAGAATAATTCCACCAGGACCTTCACAAAGAAAATGATGCTTGGCTTGGCCTTAAAAAAAAAAAAAAATGGAGCAGGGGTGTAAGGAGTACAGAAAAGTGGAGAAGCCAGCATAACAATGGCAAAGAAGTGAACATACACAGGAATCTCTGGCTGACGGGAGGCTGGAGTGGGAGAGACCTGGGAGGGGAGGCTGCCGGAGCCCCAGGCCTCCTTCTAGGCTCTGCTGGGCAAATGCACGCAGGGAGGAGGCTGTCCAGGTGATGAGTGCAGCTTCTGCCACAGGGTGGAAGCAGTCCTTGACTGGGGACAGAAAGAGTGGTCCTGGGAGAGAAGGAGGAGCACCTCCCATCTGCTCCCATCAATGCCCTCAGCATCTGTTCCTATTACTTCCCCATGGTGGGGGGCAGGAAGAACGAAGGGATGTCTGGCCTGGGATGGGATGGTTTTCCAGTTAAATTCAAACAGAGCTAATCCTTGGCAAGTTTCTGAGTGGAGCCTTCTGTTCTAGAATTTTCCCTCATGAGCACCACCTTCATAAGCAGCCCCTACGCACAGGCTCCCCTCTGTCCCTGACTCTCCAGAGTCCCCCGACACTCTGAGGAAGGAGCAGCCCAGGTGAGGCAGACCTGGGAGACCATGTGTGCAGGAATAACATCAGCAGCCCCAGGCTTTGTCCCCTGGAAGGTCCAGGCCATCTCACCAGCCTAGCAGCCTTGACCAGCTGAAGTGCTCACTGAGGTGAGGGAAACAGAGGGTGGGGTGTGGGAAGTGGACTGGGGACCAGCTGTGAGATCACAAACCATGGTATGTTCCACTCACCCTCCCGTCCGAAGTTTTTGGTGGAGATGGTGGTTGGCAACCCCTTGAAGTCCTTGTGACAAACGGGACTTAACACAGGCATCACTAGATCAGTGCAGGGTGAGGGAGGACTGGTCCTTGAGTCTGGCCTCACTTCTTCCTGGCCCACATCCCAACCATCCTGGTTGCTGTGGTAACCAGCTTTGCACAGGGATAAACTGAGAGCATCGTGCCTCAGTTGTGCTGTGCCTCCAGGCTTCCTGGACACGACAGCGTGGAGCCCAGCCAGGATCTGCAAGGAACTTAACTACTCACAGGGTGATTCTGAACTACTTGATGGATGTTCCTCCCTTCTGTTGCTTAGACAATTCTGGGCACCGGTGGGCTGAGCCCCAGTGGCCTGCAGGAGTGACTCAGGCAAGAACACCCCCTTGTGTGGCCTTCCCACCTTCTCTGTTGCAAGCTTTCCAGTCTCCATCCCCATGCCCCAAGCTTCATTTCCCCAAATGGGCTGCCCACACTCAAGATTTTGGCTCAGCCCTTCTCTGAGGGAACTCAGGCTAAGATACACAGTTGGGGGAGGCGGAGGAGGAGGTGTAGAGAGCCCCAAAGAGGAATACACAGGTAAGCAGAGCCAGCAAAAATCACAAAGGAAAAAGATCAAAGGAGAGAAGCTTCATATTCCCAGACCAACCAAATCCTATGGTAGTTGCCGGCTCAGGGAGGCATCATGGAGTCTGAAGTGGGAAGGAGAGGCCAGTGAGGGATTTGAGTCGGGAGGAAAAACCATCCAGAGAACAGTTACAATCCAGACCTCTCACCACCCCTACCTCCGCCCCCGCCCAGATCACACAGCCATATCTCAGAGCATCTCAGCCTCAGAAAGGACCACATGGGGCAGAGCTGAGGGTAAAGCATCCTCCTGGAGGAGGCAGTCTGAAGGGCCAAGGCATAGATGTGGACGGGTGAGACACCCACTTCGGGGAGAACTGAAATCCAAGCCAGCTTTTAGAGGCAGGAGCAGAGTCATAAACAAGAAACCAAGTCAGGGATTGTGAGCCAGGCGGAAATCAGGAAGGACATACTTATGCACTGGTGGGGACAACTGTCCCTAACTGTGATTCTCCTTTTTCTGTGTATGGCTCCCTCAAGGGTACAGAGAAGGGTGGCTCAGGGTCAGTGACATGAAGGAAAAGCAGTCACTCCTGCCAGGGTGGTAAAGACTGATAACAGCTCAGTGCACTGCTCCAAAGGTATTTACACTTCAACACAGTATCCCTTGAAGAACATTCATCCAAGCAATGTTTATGGAGTACCTATCATGTGCTGGGTGCTGTTGTAAGCACAGCAGTGAACAGATTTGATGGAGACAATCTTGTAGGGGAGACATGATGACTTAGTGTAAATAAATGACTCTGAGAGAATTCTGAGCAGAGGCAGGGACATGGGGAGCTTTCCTGGTGCCCCTCAAACCATAACCCATCAACCATTGTTTAGCTACTGGTAAAACTGGCCCAACTTTCAGCCCTGTAAATAGAAAAGAATCCTACAGCAGCACTGAATCATCATGGTGAAAACTGAAGTGTCTCAGAAATAGCACAAGGAGAGCTCTGGGTCCTGAGAAAGGATGACAAAAGTAGGGTGAGACAGAAGTAGGCCCGCCCATGAGCTCACAAAGAGTAAGTGTTGGTCAGAGTCCATGGACCCACTCAAGAAGCCTGCACCTGGCCCTTCCCTGCAGATGAAGGGGAGGTTCTTGACATGGATGAGTCAGGATTCACAGACAAGGAGACTATGGTGAGTCTTACCCACTCTGGTTCAGCTCCTTTCCTACATCATGAGTCTTCATCCATAACAGACGTAGATGGGAAGGAATGAGGAGGAGAAGTAGGTGCAGCCTCAGGGTCCTCCTAACCCAAGATTCCTCTGAGGCACCAAGCCCAAACCCTCCCTGGGTATGGGCCAGCCCCTCCCTTCCCTGTGTCTGCTTGGCTCTGGCATCGACACCAGCCCATATTTGGTCCCATCGCTCCTAAGTCACATAGTGCACAGGCTGTATAGGATGTTCTGTGCCTACCCTGCTCTCAGGGCTGGGTTCACTTGCTTCCCTGAGCCTGTGTCCCAGGGATGAGCGCCAGGTGCCCCCGAAACTGTAGCTTTTCCCCCGGCCCTCTCCATGTTTACCTGTTCCCTAGTCTGGCTTGTTCCTAGTTGCTCTGCTGGAACCAGAGCCCTCATGTGAGCCCAAGCTCCCTTAGCTGCATGAGGAAATCATACCTGTCCCTGCTTTTCAGTACACCCAGCTGCCACCTGGAGTCCTCTTCCAACGAGAGGAACCACTCGGAACCACAATGTTGCCAGACCCCAAGTACCATTCCAGGGACCTGGCTACTCCTGATGCCACATCTCATCCCTCAGAGTCATTCTGAGTGACCCGTCTGAGTGGCAAGGCTGGTTCAGATGATCTCGTTTCAGTGACCTTTTCCTGGCCCTTCCCTCCATCTGCCAGCTCACTCCCAGCCTGACTCATGGCTGAGCAGCATGGATTTGGACAGCAACAACACTTCTGACCAGAATTGAATATATTTATTTGTATATTATATACACGTATATACATAATATGAGATATAGATATAGATATAAACAAGTGAAACCTTTCTCTAAAATAAGGGTCCCAGGCTTTGCAATGGTTTTAAATTACCCCATTTTCTATAGCAAAGTTACACACACACAAACACACATACACACCATATCTTAAATATAAGTTGACAGGGTGTGAAACTGCATCTCATTTACTATATAATGAAACACCTTAATGATACTCTTAGAAATAATGCCTTTTCTCTGAACCACTTTTCTTTTTAGCATTTAATGTAATCACCACAATTTTCATCTTTTTTCAGAAGTACTCCACAACTCCATTTTCCTTGCTGTGAAACTAAACCCAAAGAGTGGGGGTTCCTGCTACATTCTTAGCAAGTATTTTGAGATTTCTTTAGAAATGCATAACTCCACAGAATTGAGCTTATAGACCTACAAGATGTTGAAAAGGTGTCACATCAGTAAGAATATCTTGTGGGCTAATTTTAAGTGAACACTATGCAGTGTGTTGGGGGGGGGTCGTACCCTCAGAAGTCTTTCCTGGTTGTCTGAGATCAAACAAGATATAAAGGTAAAGTCAATAACAAAGCAAATGACCAACAAACCATTTTTACATCAATCAGGACTCGTTTTTCAGTTGAAGTGATCAAAACACAACTCAAAATAACTAGAGCAAAAAAAACATGGGGAGAGTGGAGAGTGGGGGGAAGTGGACTCCAACACACCCAAGTTCAGGAACTCAAAAGGAAGGTATCAGACCTCTCTCCCTCTCGGCTCTACTTCTTTCAGTGTGATAGCCTCATTCTCTCTGACTGAAGGGAGATCTTAGTTGTAGAAAATTCTAACCATCATCCCAACACATCCAGAAAATCCTGGAGAAGGACTCCAAGTGGTTCTGCTTCAGTCACATGTCCACCCATGGCCACTAACTATGGCCTGAGGATGGGGCACCGACTGGCCAGACTCTGGTCACATGTCCATACCCATGGCTTAGTGGAGCAGAGAGCCAAGAGTAACAGTTCCCTCAGAATCACGTAGTATAGAAAAATGGGCATTTCTGTAAGGAAAGGGAGGACCAGGGGTGAAGGGAAACCAAGCAGACAAAACAATAGATACTTACCTCAAAATTCAATGCACTGGTTTTCTTCAACTTACACTTAACCTCTTAACAGTTTCTCCTGGTCTCATCAATGTGGAAAAGAGGATTTATCTATATTCATATATACACACAGAAGAATGAAGAGAGACCCAGAGAAGGCTCAACAATCTACCAGTCAGCATTACACAGAGAAATCTTAATCTTAATTTCTTCTGGAGAATGGGCCAAATTCAAGTCAGAGGGTGATGAATTCAAGCAGGAAAACTCATATCGTCTCAGACAATTCTGGGCAAGTGGAGGAAACAGTAGTCAACACTGTGAAACCAGAGTAGAGTCAGGCAGGGCTCAGGGTGAAAGCTGCCTTTACCATCTACCCTTACCAATCCAGTGCCAACCCCTGCCTCTTGCAGCCCAGCATGACCACATCTACCCGCTTCCACTGAGCACTTTGAGCTGAGCACAGCCTGTAGCTCCCTTGGCCCATCTTCTGCTAACCAGGCTTTAACTATCCTTTTGGGTTCTGCTTTTTTGCTTCTGTTTTACCAGGCTATGGGAGCTTAGATTTCATAACTTGGTTGATGCTTCCAAAAAGTTTTAAGGAAACTTCCCACCCTACTCAAGTAATTCTATGCTTCTAGCTCCCTCAACTCCCCAAATCCTAATCCTTGTTCTGGACAAACTGAACTTAATCACCCTTTTTGATCTTATCTCCACTATTTTCTTCATAAATACTTCCTTCAAAGAACTATACTTTAAATTACTGTTCTTCAACTAGTTTTTTACATCTCAGCGTCTGAGCTTTTGCTTGTGTTATTCTCATTCCTCGGTGGTTATTTCTCTATCAAAATTCCAGTCATTCTTCAAATGTTACCTCAAAAACAACCTTCCTCATGAAGACTCCTACTGCCATCTCAGTGGGAAATGATTGCCATCACCGGTATTAGAATTTGGAATCAAGCTATTTTAAATAGCTTTCAAGTATGAGATTCCTCTACTTGTCTCTCTGATATTCTGTCACCACTTTTTGAAAGTGATTTCATTCAATTCCAGCCAGAAAAATTAAAACATGTTCTGGGTCTAAAGAAAGTATTGCTTTTTGGATTTTTCTAAGAATTTAGGATGTAGAGAGGACTGTGAATGTGCCATGCAAAATATGAGCCTTAGTCTCATGAGCTAAGGGGAGCAAATTTATGTGAATCTATAACTCTCAGAACAACATATAAAATGTGTGAAGATCTGAGACTATAAGGGTTATTCATTTGAAATTTGGAGATTTTGCTACCAGACTCCATAAACTACAGTACCTACTGACAAATACATTCATTAGAAGTTTAGCCTACAAAAAAGACATAAACTGTGTTCCAAGGGAATCCAATAAACAAGTAAGTTCCTAGAAATTATGTCTTGTAATAGAGCACACTAGCAGTCAGAGCTTATGAAACGTGTAAACAGCTTCTAAAATATTCTTTTCCTTTATAAAATTGCCTGAATGTAACACAGATTCATTTTGAAATTGTCTCTACACAAGGGTTTCCTACTTGTTAATATTCTGTTCTTTATCACAGCAAGCCATTCCAGAGATTTCCCTGTTGGGCACTTTAGATTTACAGATATCTTTTAAAAATGTATTTCAAAAAACAGTAATTCCTCCTTGCAATCAGACTTTTAACAGGTGTTCCTGCCCTGTTTTCACCTTGTCACCCACAGTCTGGCTGCTGGTCTCATCACTTAAATGCCTATCACCAAGTTTAGAAACACCACCTGCTGGCAAACCTAATGAGAAACTTTGGGGTCCTGTGTTACTTGATTTTGCTGTGGTGTTGACATTGGGGGCCAATTTCTTGCTTTTGAAATGTATCCGCTGGAGTGTGGTCTTTGCCTCTCCTTCCTCGACATTCTCCTGAGGAACCTCAACTGCCAATTGATTCAGCTCCCCAGTGCACCTCTTCACCTCAACACCCACCTCACTTATCCTCCCCCAGTTTCCCCATCTCAGGATGGGCACCGCCTCATCTGCCTGTTGTTGAGGGTCATTCAAGGGTCCTCTTCTCTCAGCCCTCACATAGGATCAGGCACAAGTTCTTACTAGTTCTGCCTCCCTGAAGCCTTCAGTAGGTTGCCTCTCTCCTTGTCTTGGCTGGTGCTGGTGCTCAGCACTCTCATTGATTTTTTTTTTTTATTAACATATAATGTATTATTTGTTTCAGGGGTACAGGTCTCTGATTCATCAGTCTTACACAATTCACAGTGTTCACCATAGCACATACCCTTCCCAGTGTCCATCACCCAGCCACCCCATCCCTCCCACCCCCTCCCCTCCAGCAACCCTCAGTTTGTTTCCTGAGATTAAGAGTCTCTTATGGTTTGTCTCCCTCTCTAGTTTCGTCTTGTTTCAATTTTCCCTCTTTTCCCCTATGATCCTCTGTCTTGTTTCTCAAATTCCTCATATCAGTGAGATCATATGATATTTGTTTTTCTCTGATTGACTTGTTTCACACTTAGCATAATACCCTCTAGTTCCATCCATGTCGTTGCAAATGGCAAGATTTCATTTTTTGATGGCTACATAATATTCCACTGTATATATATATACCACATCTTCTTTATCCATTCATCTGTTAATGGATATCTAGGCTCTTTCCATAGTTTGGCTATTGTGGACATTGCTGCTATAAACATTGGGGTGCACATGCCCCTTCAGATCACTACATTTGTATCTTTGGGGTAAATACCCAGTAGTGCAATTGCTGGGTCGTAGGGTAGCTCTATTTTCAACTTCTTGAGGAACCTCCATACTGTTTTCCAGAGTGGCTGCACCAGCTTGCAGCTTGTGCAAGCTTGTGTAGGAGGGTTCCCCTTTCTCTGCATCCTCAATTCTTGCCAGCACCTGGTAGTTTTCTGGCTGGTCTCTCCGCTTCTATTTCTATCCTTCTCATCTATCCTCCCACTGCTGCCAGGGTGATCTGAGAACAGCACTGTGTCACCCCTGATCAGAATCACTCAATGACTTTAAATTCCCTATAGGACAGATCCCAAACCCCATCATGGCATATACATGGGTCCCTGCTTCCCTGCCCTGTCTCCTCTCCAGCTTCTCCCCACCATACTCTCTGGCCATGACATTGTAAACCACAACTGGTCCCACAGATATGCCAGCCCCCTCATGCCTCCTTGCTCTTACATATGTTGTCTTTTCTGCCTGGAATGTCTTCATTTTGCTGGCCTTCCTGGCAATCTCCCACTCCCTCTTCAAGTCTTGGCCCAATTCTATCTTTTCTGAAACATTTCTGACCCCCTGAACAGTCCTAGGTTCTCTTTCACCTCTGTTTTCACTGTATTCAATATACAATGACACTAACTTTCATTCAATAAGCATTGAATATCAATCAACAAATCAATAACTAATCTTTACTGAGTACCTACAATGTATGAGACATCCTTCAAGCACTGTTATAATTTAAATAATCACAACTCTATGAGGTAGGTACATTTATTATTATTCCTATTTTAGCACAAGGATATTGAGGTACATAGTGATTAAATAGCTCTCCCAAGCTCATATAGGTAGTGAGTGACAATGACAAGATGTGAAGCCTGAAGCCTGTGTTCAAAAATCTTTCCACTCTCCAGTCTTCATTAGAGCAATCATTCTTATATGGCAACCATTCCTTGGCATGGTCATGTTTCCCATCGATGACTTTATTAACTTTGTTTTCCCAGGAACTACACAAGGCCAGCTATGCAGGAATTGATGCATGTTTGCTAAAGAAATGTATGAATGAGTAAGTGAATGAGTGAATGAGTGAATGAATGAATAAGTGAGACAAGGGTCCACAATACCTCTTACAGGCATTTCTAATTAGTGCCTCCCGAGTCTCCAACCTGCTCTTTCTTCAACATGAGTGTATCCTTCAAGCTGGTGAATCCTGCAAAACCTGACAGTACAAACAGCCTTTAATGAATAGCAAGAGGCAAAAACCATTAATCAAGCACTACCTGCATGAGAACCAGCTGTGGAGAGTTCTGCTGAAATACGTCATGGCCACTGCAGCTCAAGCATACAAAAGACTGACCCCACTGGTCACAACACACCCTCCAGGGACAAGAGTGAACTGAGCTGAAAGACTCACAGCCTGGCCATTTGGCCTGGTGTTTTGTTATTTTCTCCTTTGCCTTCCCTACCCCCCCACCCCCCCACCCCCACCCTGGAGAAGGATGGAGAAACGAGGAGATCCAGGGAAGAGCATACTTGTTGCCATCTCATTCCCCAAGTTCTTTCTTCCTTCCAAAACAGTTGTTGGCTCTGCTGATTCTACTTCAGATTCTTTCCAAGGAGCTCTATACCCATTATCCCTACATGCTTCCTTCTTGCCCTGCAGAGAACCCTAAAGCATTCCAGAAATGAGTTCACCGGGGCTTGATCCTTTCTCCATTCTACAGTGTTTTCAAGCTGACTACAGCCTTAAAAGTTGTCCAGGCATGTGAAATCATGTGACTAAATGGTTACACACCCAGACTCCAGAGCCCAGCTACAAATCTCAATGCCACCACTTACTAATTCTAACTCTGTGTATAAGCTTTTAGACTCCTGATGCCCCAGTTCGCAAATCTATAAAATAGAGATGGTCATAGTTCACATTTCATAGGGTCATTGAGGGATTAGAACAATATGATAAATATAAAATGCTTAGAAAGTTGCCTGACACATAATAAGTGGTCAATAAATTTTCACTTTTATGATTATCATTAACAAGTACTGAGCCCCTAGGGAGTCATGTATCCATCCAGAGTTTTGAGGAGATATAAAAATAATGAAGGGCCCACAAGATTTGATTTTTGTCCCCACAAGGCGGAGGGGAGGGGGTGGCAAGAACAAGAGTTCATGAACAAAAAAGAAGACAAAACATAAAAGTGAGAAGTTTCCCAAGGCTATGGAAGCCAATGACATTTCTGTCAAGAGGAACATCATGCTTTTTTCAGGAGTATACCACATGCTTAGAGTACAACTCTCTTCAAGGAAACTCAGAAAACTTGGGAGACATTTCTCACTCATCTTTGGCAAAGTTACATTTGGGTCTATTGCAGTTTCTCAAGTTTGGCATTGTTGACATTTTGGCAGGATAATTCTTTGTTGTGGGGGCTGTCCTGTGCATTGTAGGATGTTTAGAGGAATCCCTGATCTCTACCCACTAAATGCTAGGAGCACTTCACACTGCAGCGTGACAACTATAAATATCACTGGGTAAAGGCAAATGTCACCTGGGGCACAAAATCACCCCAGTTGAGAACCACTGGTCTATCAGGATTTCAGAAACAATACCCAGTGGGAGTTTGCTATGACAAAAAGGCCCCATTTCACGACCCTGGACAGGAGACTTTGGTCTTATCATTTCATCTCACCCGGGCTACCTTTCCTTGATGGTAGAATCCAGTTACTGTGGGCAGCCTCTCAGGGTTGTGGTAGGGATAGGGATTAACCAGATTTTGTTTGTGAACTCACTTTAACCATAAAGCATTCATTCCCATGTAAAAAATATATATATATCATTTTAAACACCCAGAGGACTATTGCTCTGCTGTGATTGTGCCTCTGTGTGGATAAGTAAATTCAAATTGAAACATTGTCACATTAGAGTCCAAGATTCCAAACCCAGATGATTCTGAAGTTAATTCATAGTCACCTAGGACTTCCTCAATGGTAGGCACCAAGCCATGCCTTCTAGAGACCTATAGATAGATTAGGGGCAGCTTCTACCTCAAGGTGCTTTGGTCAGCAGGTATGTTCTCTGCTCTATCATCACCCATGCCTGGGACTGGACAAATCAGCCCTTTTGTGTTCACAACACCAAAAATAAAAAAATAAAAATTGAGTTGCAAGATCCTATCTAGTAATACAGCCTTGTGTGGTTATTTGGCATTGGAATTTCATGAAGACTCTAACTTAGACCTTAAAAATCTCTCAGAGGACAGAAAATGAATATTTATTGAGTCTGTGTCTTGTGCCAGATTCTGCTCAGGTTCATTCAGGACTGTGAGAAAAGTATTATTATCCTGTTTTTTACTGATGAGGAGACTGAATATCATAAAAAGGAAAGTCATTTTCCCAATGTCACAGGGTAAGTGGCAAAACTGGGATTTGAACCAACCACGTTGGTCTTAATCCAAAGCTTTTGCTACCACACCATGCGAATGGAGGTATATTTGGAAATGACACTATAGATAGTAGGATGTTGTATGCATTACTCAGACCTTCTATCCCACGGATGTGGATGTCAGAGGAAGACATTCTGCTCCCCTCTGTAAATGCCTCATTTTGAAAATGCTAGGTAAATGGCTATCACAGTGACCTGCAATCCCTCTGTTGAAGTGATATCATCTAGGCTGAGCCAGTAGAATCTGGATACAGAGTACAAAGGAGGGGACTCCTAGCCAAAAGAAGCAATAGCAGTGGACGTTCCAGTCTGTGACTTCTTGGATCCCAGCTGTCCCCACAGCCTTACAGGACACGAGGAATAGATCATCTCTCTGAAGCCAGCTCTCCAGGAATTAACCAGGTGAGAACAAACCAGTAGAACCAACACAGAGGCATGGAGTGGAAGACATGTTGACCATAAGGCCAGATCCATAGGAATCATGCTTATGGTCATCCTTGACAAGTAACAACAGTGTTACAATTTTGCAACACTGTAATTTCCGTTACAATAGATGAATATGCTTAGGGACCAGAGAAGGGCAGATTGATAACTTCATTTAGAGCAAATCAACTGGATTCCACTGATAGATTCGTGAATCATCCAGGAGACAAACAAGGGGTATCAAGGAACACGGAGTCTTCTCTCCTGGTGATTTTTACAAGCCTCATCAATTTCTGTCCAGAAAAAAAAACAAAACACTTCCCTTTGTGTTATTAATATAAAAGTTCTAGAATTCATGAAGTTGAATCTTACCTAAAATTCTGATCCCTTGGCCAGCAAAACTTTGCCATCACACTTTTGATTTCATTGACATGAGTAAAGGAAAACTATGTCTATACAAATGTGGGCTGGTTAGCCATGACACTTAGAAAAAAAGCCATATAGGCAAATATTGTCTGTGTCCTTAAAATCAGTGGCCTAGAAAGAGCAAGACTTAAGTGGTCTAGATGCCCTTGTCAAAAGATCTTAGCCTCATGCCATTATGCACTCAATTCTGATCCCCTATGGACTGAATGAACTGGAACTGGCTGAGTTAGGTTATCCCACTTCCCCTCCACCAATATATCCATTTGTATTTCATAATTTGCATAAAGGGTGAAAAATCCCTGGGGTGAAGTCTCAAATTCTGGAGTTCAGTTATAAACAACACAGCTGGTAAACTAGATAATAATGAGGCTTGGTACCATGGTAAGAAGGGGTATAAAATGTTCAAGGTCACCTTCATATTGTTTTCCAGAGTGGTTAGACCAGTTTACATTCCACCAAAGATCTTATCATATGATCTAGATTCCATTTCTCAGTATATACCCAAAGGAAATGAAAATAGGATTTTGAAGAGATATAAGCACTCCCATATTTATTGCAGCATTATTCACAATAGCAAAGATATGAAAACAACCTAAATGTCCATCAATGGATGAATGGATTAAAAAGATGTGTTATATATACACAATGGAATATTTTAAGCCATGAGAAAGGAGGGTATCTTGCCATTTGCAACAGCATGGATGGACCTTGAGCACATTATGAGATAATGTCAGGTAAGTCAGAGGGAGAAAGATAAGTACTATATGATATCAGTTTATTTTTTATCCTTATTTGCTAATTTTTTTATTATGTTATGTTAATAACCATACATTACATCATTAGTTTTTGATGTAGTGTTCCGTGATGCATTGTTTGTGCATAACACCCAGTGCTCCATGCAGAACGTGCCCTCTTTAATACCCATCGCCAGGCTAACCCATTCCCCCCACCCCCCTCCCCTCTAGAACCCTCAGTTTGTTTCTCAGAGTCCATAGTCTCTCATGGTTCGTCTTTTTTTTGTGGAATCTAAAAAATCAAACTCGGAAAAAAAACAGAGAGTAAAATGATGGTTACCAGGGGATGGGGGTGGGAGAATAAGACTGATGTTGTTTAAGGGTATAAACCTGCAATCAGTAGTACATAAGCCATGGAGATCTAATGCACAGTATAATGAATACAAACAACAATATGGTACTATAATTATGTAATATGATAAATATTGCTATAACAGAAATCATATTAAAATATAGAAATGTATCGAAGTAACATGTTGTACACCTTAAATTTACACAATGTTATATGTCAAATTTACTCAATAAATAAATAAAGCCTTTTCCACCTGTGGCAAAAAAAGAAAAAACAAAAAGGAAGAAGCAGCCCAGGTACCATGTAGTGTGTGTGTGTAGGTGTGTGTGTGTGTGTGTGAGCGTGTGTGTGTCCTCCCTCTCTAAACTCTGTTGCCACAACACTGAAGTTAGCAGTTAGTGAGTTTCTGGTGCCCACATAGGCAGATACCTGGAGACATCGGTCTTTCTCTGCCCCTTGCCTCTTCTATGCCGTTTGGTGGGGAGCAGGGAGCTAGTAAGAGTCAGCTGAACGAGGCAATAATGGGAGTGCTGAGAGCTAACACACAGTAAGGGAAGAAGAACTGTGCAATGATGAGCTAAACCCAATGCTGGGGCCTGATGTCAGAAGGGGTTAGTGGTTCTTGGTGATGTACAACTAACACGAGAATCTGTCCTGAATCACGTGCCTGTCTTGCGAGAAAGAGGTTGTGCAAGCAACCTTACTCTGGGGACTTTGCATAACTAAGAAGAAATATTTCTTCAGAGCAGGGATAAAAGATCCTTGGTCCTGAGTCCTGTAGAACTGTCAGAGTTCGAGTGTGTGATCTTTTAAGTTCATCCAGCTCTGATAGCTATTAATAAACAGAACTCACATCTGTACAAATATAAGAATCACCTCTGGGTTTCTAAACCTATTTGGGGAAAATAAATCTGGAAAAGACTGATATTCCAGCAGCAGAGGGACTCAGAACCATGAAGATTTGGATCTTATTGAGACTACGTCTGTATTCTCAAGCTGATAAAGCCAGAGATACCTGGGATATACATGCTTATCACTCTTGCCCACCACAAATATTTTCTTTCTGTAAGGCATTGATTTCTCGTGTCTTTGTTGATTTCTTTTTCCTATCTAAAGCCAATCCCTCTACATGTAACTACTTGTGACTGGATCCCAACCTCTTCACTTATCCAAAGATTTTGCTCCAGCAATTCTCTTCCTTCTCTTACATCATCTCTTACACCAGTTTTTTTTTTTTCTCCCATTGAGTCATTACCATGAGCCTATAAGCATGCTATTGTTTCTCTCACCTTTAAAACAAACAAACATTCTTTTAATCCTACTTTCCCCAGGAGCTCTGGCCCCATTTCTTTGCTCTCCTTTGTATCCAACTCCTTAAAAGTGTTATGTATATGGGTCAAGGACTTTCCTCCCATTCTCTCAAATATTCTAATCAGGTTCTTGCTCCGGAAATTGCTCTTATCAAGGTTACTGGTTACCTACACATTCGCAAGTCTGATGATTTTTAGTTCTCATCTAACTTGATGGATCAGCAGGACTTGGCATGACTTGTCATGCCTTCTTCTGGATTCACTATTCACTGGTTTCCTGGAAGGAACTTTCTCTGTTTCTTTCTCCTCCTATCCCAGTGGTTCCACTTGTACCTTCCTTTGCTCTTTTTTCTTTTCTCCCCAACCTTTTAATGTTGGAATCAGTCTTTTCTCTATGACACTCATTCCATTGATGATTTGATCCAATTTCATTGTTTTAAATCCCATCTATTCCCTAGTGACTCCAAGCTTATGTCTTCATCACAGACCTTTCTTCTCAATTCTAGACCCTTATGTCCAACTCCAGGGGGCAGTTGGACATATGACTTTTCACTTGACATATCCAAAGCATAACCCCTGATCTGCACCCCCAAAGCTGTTTCATGTGCATTCTTTCCTGTTTCAGTTGATGGCAACTCTGTTTTTCCAGTTACCCTACCCCAAAATCTTGAGTTCATTATTGACTCCAGGGTTTTCCTCACACTCCCCATGTAAAATATGTCTGGAAATCCTATATTTCAAAATATATCTAGATTTTGACGGCTCCTTACTACCACCATTCTCTCTGTAACAACCCCTTAACAGGTCTCCCTATTTCTATCTGTGGCCTCTCCCAGTCTATTTTAACATAATAGAGTAATCCTTTTTAAAAGTGAGAAAACTGCTTAATATTTGAAAATCCATCAATGTCATTTATCAGTTTAACAGAATGAGAAAAACCACAGGTTCTTTTCAATAGATGCCAAAAAATCATTTGATAAAATTCAAAACCAGTCCTTGATTTTAGAAAAACTTTCAGTAAACTAGGAATAGAAAGGAACTTCCTTAAAATACCTACAAAACCAAGAGTGTCTTCAAAAATTACCCTATTCAATGGTGTTATATTGAAATCTTTCTCCCCTAAAGTCAGGAATAAGATAAGGATGTCCACTACTACCATTTCTTTTCAACACAGTACTGGAGGTCCTAGCCAGTGCAGTGAGGCAAGAATAAGATATACAAGGTTTAATGATTAGAAAGGAATAAGTAAAACTCTTTCATTCACAGATGACATAATAGTATGTAAAATTATAAAAGAATCTGTAAACTGTTAGAATTAAAAAGTGAATTGGCAAGATTTTATTCTTTTTATGGCTGAATAATATTCCATTATATATATACATACTCTTAACTATAGAGAACAAACTGATGGTTACTAGAGGGGAGGCGGGTGGGGGGATGGGTGAAATGGGTGAAGGGGATTAAGAGTACACTTATCTTGATGAGCACTGAATAATATATGGAATTGTTGAATCACTATATTGTACACCTAAAACTAATTTTAGTATATGTGCTGCCGAAGCGAGCACCACCTAAAACTAATATAACACTGTTAACTATGCTGGAATTAAAATAAAATAAGATAAATTTAAAAAATAGTCAAATTCATAGAAAAAAAGAATTAATAAGTGAATTGAACAAGGTTGCTAGATACAAAGTGAACATACAAAAAATTAGTTCTATATACTTGCAAAAAAACAATTGGACAATTAAATGAAAAAATGCCATTTGCAATAGCATCAAAATGATCAAATACCTAATAAAAATACAACAAAAAATGTGCAAGACCTCACACTAAAAACCACTAGATATTGCTGAGAGAAATCAGGGATCTAAATCAAGAGATAAATATTACATGTATATTAATGGAAGGGGTCAATGTTATTAAGATGCCAATTTTTGCCAAATTGATCTAAGGGTTCAATTCATTCCCAGTCAAAATCACAGCAAGATTGCCTTCTGGAAACTGAAAAGGTCATTCTAAAATTTATGAAAATGCAAAGAACCTAGAATAACCAAAATAATGTTGAAGAATAACCAAGTTGGAAAATTGCACACTATTTGATTTCAAGTCTTATAAAGATACAGCAATAAGGGCACTGTGGTGTGGGTGTAACTGTTGACAAATAGATCAGGAGAAAATAGATCAGAATAGACCTACACCTATGTGGTGATCACTCAGTTACCAAACAAACAAACCTACCTGTGCAATTCGGTGGGAAAAGAATTATCTTTCCAAAAAAGGATGCTGAGGCAACAAGATATTTTATGGAAAAAAAAAATTAACTCTGACTTCTACCTCACACCATACACATAAAATAATTCAAAGTAGATCACATACCTAAAGTGGAAGCCAGACCATAGTGTAAAAGGAAAAACATAATGAATTAGATTTCAGTAAAATTAAGAATGATCAAATCTCATCATTAAGAAAGTTAGCAGGCAAGCTATGGACTGGAAGGAGATACTGACAATACAACTATCTGACAAAGATTCTGTATTCAAAATAAATAAAGACTTCTAAAAACAATAAGAAAACAAATTGTTTTTTAAATGAGCAAAATATTCAAATAGACACTTTATAAAAGATGAACCCAAATGGACAACAAGTGTATGAAAAGGTGCTCAAATTTATTACTCATTAGGAAATTGCAAATTCCCATACCCACCAGAATGGTTAAAATTTTAAAACTGACAATGCAAATTTTGGTGAGGATCTGGAGCAATTGGAACTCTTTACATTACAAGACAGAGTGAAATCACTTCAACCATATTGGAAATATCTGCTAAAGCTAAATATTTGCCTACTCCATGAATTGCACTCTTGGATATGATACTCTTAGGTGTATATCCAAAAGAAGTAAGTGTATATGTCCACGAAAAAACATACACGAGAATGTTCACAGTAGCCAAAAATTAAAAACATACCAAATGTGAACAGGAGAATTGATAAATTGTGGTATGTCCATACAATGAAATATTATATATCAATTAAAAACAACAAACTTCTACTACACACAATCACATCAATGAATCTTGCAAACAAAATGGTAAGCTAAAAAAGCCAGACACAACAGACTATACATTGTATGATTCTTTCTATAGGAAATTCAAGAACAAGCAAAACAAATCTGTGATAATAGAAGTCAGAATAGTGGCTACCCTAAATGGTGGTGGTGGGGTTATGGATTTGGAAGTTGACAAGGGAATCTGAGTGCTAGAAATAATTTGTATCTTGATCTGGATGGCGGTTACAAGAGTATATATATACATGAAAATAACCATGCAGCTGTGCTTTACTGTAAATTATTCCTCAAAAATACATTATGTAACTGAAATATTTACTGGTTAAATGATACTGTATCTGGATTTAGAGAGGAGGGGAAGTGAATGGGGGTATATAAAAGATTGACAACAAGTCGATAATTTTTAAATTAGGTGATGGGCACATGGGGTTTATTACATTATTCTGTCTGCTTTTATTTGGTTAACATTTCTATAATAAAAAAGTTTAAAGCAAAAAAAGATCAATGAAAAGATAAGTCAGATCATGTCATCTCTCTCCTTATAATCTTGCTTTGACTTCCATCTTATTCAGAGTAAAATGCCAATGTCTTCATAATGGCGACAAGGCACCATATGCTGTGTCCTTAGAGCTTCTGCTACTACTGTGTCCTCACTCACCCATCCCAGTGACACTGGCGTTCTCTCTCCTCAGGGCTTTTGCTTAGACTGTGCTCTCTGCCTAGAATGCTCTTTCTCCACATATCTACAACTCCTTCAATCTTTGCTCAAATGTCATCTCAGTTAGACCATACTGACCACCATATTTAAAGTTGCAACCCACTTCCTTGGTATTCTTGACTTTCTTTACTCTGACATATTTTCCCCCTTTTCCTTCATAGAACTAATGCCTTTCTAACACACTGCATAATTTACTTATTTATTGTATTTATTGTTTAATACCTATCTTCCTCTCTATCTTAAAATGTAAGCTCCTCAAAAACCAGTACCTGTTTTGCTCGCCAAACTATCCCAAGCATTTAAAGTAGTAACAAGGTCCCAAAAGAGTACCTGCAACATAATATGTGTTCAATACATACTTGTTTAATGAATTAATGAATGAACAACAGTGCAATAAAAAAGTCTGATTCTGTCTTGACCTCCCATGAACCTTGATTACAGAAAAAGAATGTGCTACTTGTGCCACCCTAATTGCTTCTGGATCACATAAGATTTGTGTTTTTGTTAAAATGGCATATGTCAGTCTTTGGTGGTATAATGAATGTTAAACAGTGTGCCTGTTTTCTCATTGTCCTATTTATCTTAACAGGGAAGATCTTCAGAGCCCTGGAAGGGGGATATTAGGAGTCTGTCTTAGCCAGTTTGGGCTGCTGTAACAAAATAGCACAGAGTGAGTGGCTTATAAACAATTTATTTCTCACAGTTCTAGAAGCTGCAAGTCCAGGATCAAGTCGACTGAGGCTCTCTTCTGGGTCACAGACTTCTTGTTGTATACTCACATGGCGGAAGGAACAAGGGATCCTCTCTGGGGTCTCTTTATAATGGCACTAAATCTATTCATGAGGCTCCATCCTAATAACCTAATCACCTCCCAAAGCCCCATCTTCTATTACCATCATCTCAGGGGGTAGGATTTCAACATATGAATTTGGGGGAACATTTTCTAAGCACAGCTGAGCCTGACTAGCCTGGCTTCCTCAGCTCCAGTCAGTTTGACTGAGAGTGAGCCCAGGACACAGGAGAAGCCATACCATTGGCAGACCAGTGACAAATCTGACTGGTCACCTTTCATCTCTCAAGAATTTGGACCATGAAACAAGAAACCAGTCAGTGTAGTAGATACCTGAGCTGAATAGGTTGGGTCCTGCACAGGCAGAGAGTAAGGTATTTGAGGAACAGAGCAACCTCTGTCCTGACTCTACTCCCACTTATGGTCCCTGTCCCCACATAGCCCAGGAGGACTCTCTCTTCTGGCCTCGAACACCCTGTTAAATTCTTAAAATAAACCATATTTACTCGAGTTTCAGTTACTCCATGTCCATTGAAAAGGCATCCTCAGACCAGGGCACCCAAGCTCTGATATGCCTGGTCCTTGGGCATTCAAATGCAGGCAGATCTAGCCAGCCTCCCCTTACATCAGTGCATCCCAGAATATTGGTCCAATGTAATCAATATAGACTCCTGGGCTGAATTCTCAGAAATATGGATTCACATGCAAATGGTAGGAGATAAGGACCAATAATATGTGTTTTTACCATCTCCCTAGAATATTCTAACTTGCAAATCAGTTTGAGAAATCACTATAGGCTACCATTTCCAGATACAGATATTTCTACAGTGTACATGTAGCTCTTTTTACAATTCTGGACAAAATCTGCATTGCAAATACAGTAAGAAAGATCTTATTACACATACCTATACCTCCTATCCTCATTTAAGATATATTAAGGCACAAAAACCAACCCTGGTAACCCTTAGGTTTCCCTGAGAAGTAAGCTCCCTTTTTGGCAGCATTACCTTGGCCTGCATATCCAAGTTCATAGAAATGAAAAAGAATGAAGCTCCTCACTTAGTAAGCAGCCAACCCTGTTCCTGTTTCCTGGAGGTCGCTGAGTCCTACATCAGGGTCACACTGACAGAGGGGTGGACAGGGCAGGACACAGTAAATTTTACGATCTGTAATAACAGTCCAAGTGATGCAACAGAGATAAAAGCGCTAATCAAATTTCATGCTTCAAGGCGTGAGCTGATTACTGCCAGGCAGAGAGGGGATTTATTCCCAGTGGTTCTGACAGGCACAGGGGGCCAGGTGCACTCTATGAGGCTTCAAACACTACTGACCACTTCCAAAAAGGAGAACCCATGAGTCAGCCAGTGTGATGCCCACTGGCTGGGTTTCTGAGGTTTCATAGATCAGAGGCAGAGGGATGCCATAAGAGAAACTTCACAAGCAAAAGATTTGCAGAGAAAAAATGACAGAAAGAGCTGCAGTATGGAATGAACCTGGGGAAGCCCTAGAGAACATGTGTACCAGGTTCCAGTCCAACCTAGAAAGAAAGGAGAATCCTAATGACCTCTCTCTTTTCTATTTGGTGTCTTCTGTAAGAATCAGTTTCACCCTCTGTGCAATCAGGATAATAACAGTACTACCTCTTGAGATGGTTATGAAAATGAAAGTGGCCAAGATTGGATTATGGGATAGGATTACAGGTAGAACCCCAAAACTATTAAGCTGACAACCTGGGAGACATCAGAGCACAGGCCCTTGACTGCAAGACAGCAATTCTTATGCCTAAGAGCTCTGTGTAGTTAAGATCTTTGGTTCTGGATCAGAAGCATACAGAGAGACTAAAAGTCTAAAATGTTTTTGGTAAAGCCCAAGAAACTGTAAACCTAGTAATCAACTCCTAATGTAATTCTCAGGCTCCAGAACTTGCACCAACAGAAAGTAGGCTGCCAAGACTGTTTGACTTCCCAAACCTTTGTGTTCATCTAAAATATGGTCATGGAGGACAACCAACTAGGAAGATCCTTCTAGGAGCAGACCTTGGCATTGAGTGGTAACCCAACCACTGGATTAACAGTCATAATTCTATCCTGTCCCCAGGACTTTTGCAGCCCTGAGGAACCTCTCAGTTGAAACTGAGAAGAGACCAAGCTGTACCTCCAAGTGCACCCCTCAAGTCCACTCCAGGATGCTGGGTCTCAAGCCAGTCCCCCTATAGGTAGGCCGGTCTCTCTTTCCTCTTCTTAAGTCCTACTCTTTCTTCAGATCTTAGATAAAATCAGTTCACCACTACCCAGAGTCTTTAACCAGCCATGTCATAAACTTTCCTTCTTTCAGAATTCCTTATAAATCTTTTTACTAAGCACCAGTATTATGCATGGCAATAATCTCTATCCTAAATAAAACAAACAAATACGAAGGTAATATATTTCAGAGGAAAGAGCTCTGGCTTTGGACACAGGCCCTGGTTCCATCTCTGTTAACTGAGTGAGCTGTGGAAAGTTCCTTACCTTCTCTGACCCAGGGTTCTCATTTGTTAAATGCAGATAATCATACTTTGTAGGGTAATTTCAAAGAGTAAAATGATATATATAAATTACCTGGCATATAGTAGGCATTTAGTACTTGTATCACTTACTTGTATTAATTAATATAAGTAATTATTATTATCTGTATCATTCACTTTTTTTCATATGTTCCAGTTTTATATATCTAACTAAAATTGAAGCTATTTAAGGATACAGTTGAGCCTTGCACACTTTCATATTCTTCATAGGTTGATGCCCACAATTAGTGTCATGAAATATTTGTTACTAAGGACTAAAGTAACTTTTGAGCTAAGGCCATTTTCTTCCCTTTGATGTTTCCAAAATACTAGCCTACAGAGATGGAGGCTAAGTTTGTGTCCATAGCAAATGCAGTGTCCTTTTTCTGATAGTTCTGGAAGCAGATGATCAGCGGAGCAACTGGAAATTCCAGTTGAGGATATGGACCCAAACATCCAGATATTGAGAATCCAGGGATAGAGTCCATGTGGCAAGATTAAAAATGTAGTAAAAATAGAAATATGGACTAGAAATCTTGCTATTTCCCAATGGAAATGAGAGGATAGTGGGTGAAAGATCCCAAACAGGAATCTGGAAAATAGGTTCAAGAATCAAAGACCTATAAAAAGGACTTTGTAACAGAATCAGGTCTTCTGACTCAGGCTCCAAGTTTTTATATGTTGTCTGTAAAGAAGGCATCAATTCTGGTCTGATCCCAAGTTTAGCAGGAACCAGGAGGTGCCTGACAGATGTGTTCCCAAAGCTCCCTCCAGGCAGATAATGACACACATTCTCTCTTTAAAACTAAATGAGAAAAAATTTTTTTCAAAGAATATAGTCTGATTTATTTTTTATCTTCTCCAAGAGTAACCATGTTCTCTTTATGTACTACTAAAAAAGGCAGAGAAAAGTACTGAGTTTTGAAAACATAAACATAGAAGAAAGGGACTGCCGCTAGTGGGTGGTGTCTAGAAATCCAGGCAACTTGATTGTTCCACATTTGCATCCCAGAAAAAAAAAGTACAGCCACCTCCCATTCACCATCAACCTCCACGTGATCCTCGGGGCATTCCCTTCTTGCTCTCAGTGGTTTAATGATCTTCCTTGAAAGACTCCTGTGTGTACCAGCGGGAAACATGCCTTTCCAGGCCAAGCCCAGATCTCCCGTGTCTGGGGTGGTCTCCCTGATTTACCCTGGAGCTCCTCACATATCCCCTCCTCAACTTCCTCCTCTGCCATCAGGCATTGCACTACTGTCAGCCTTGGAAAAGCTTCATAACTCAGGATGACAATATAGAGACCATTAAGCCTACATACATCAGCAAAACTGCCTCACTGCTGTCTGTGCTGCAGGTTATAAAGATATGTCACAACACACAAAGGCCCCTGGAGCACTGGATTTGATGGGTTGTGCTCAGAAGGCCACTTCTAAGACCAAAGCCATTTTTCACTCAAGGACTCTGTCAACGGAGGGCTCCAAATGCCGCACAGTAATGCTGATGGTGATGGCTCTGGGGTATTACCCAGGCATGGCCCATTGTTCAGATCTCAAAACCGGTGATCAGATCAAAATATATACTCATTCATACACATACATTGAAACATGAATATCAATTCCTTTTACTCCTGATTGGGGAAAACCCACAGCCTACTGTGTAAGAATCTACTCACTAGGTTAATGGATGAAAGAATCAGGGTGGTAGAAAGTCAAGATCCCCAAATCAAGTCCAATAATCCCCCAAATTTCCATGAAAAGAAAAATGTCTGGAGCTTCATGGAGAAGAGATTTTTCCTTAGTGCCCATAAAATATGAGCTCTATCGAAACTACCAAATTTCAATGGCCCTGGGGCCTAGAAGCTGTCTTCTGAGACTCCTCAGCTTCCTCTTCTCAGCCTCACATCCCAGCTTTGACCTCCAGGCAGATTAGCAAAAGTTGATGGGTGACAGTGTCAAAAATCTAGTGATGATTTAAAAGCAAGTGGCAGTCGAGAGCACACTTATCAAAATTTGCAAATATGTCTGACATTTGCCAAGAAATCTGTCAGTTTTCTGTGACACTATGACCAGAGGCTACAAGATGGTACAATCTTGTCTCTTGTCCCTCTCTAGGGGCTTGATGATGACATCTTACTTGTAAAATGTTATATAGCCTGTATAAACTAAACTTTAAGATCTTAATTTAACTTACGCTGGCGTTTATTTATAATTAGGGCTTTCCTTCATTTTCATATCAGATCCCTACCAGTTTAAGCTTCTCATGGCCCTGTCCATCCATCCAAATCAACACTGTCCGATATGATGGAAATGTTTGGTCCAATAAAGAAGCCACTAGCCACATGTGGTTATTAAGCACCAGAGTGTAAATACTTGCACTGTGGCCAATTTCCAGCTACTAGTCTGAAGTTCCTGAACACACGGGCAGGGATGGATATGCACAATCAGCTTCCTGAGGCGGTGCAGGCCAGCTCCAGCACACCACGGGGTGGACCACCAGTGAGCCAGGGACTCCTGGGAAGCGGCTTGCCTAGGGAATGGAGGGTCTTCCCCATGGTGCAAGACTTGTGTGTGAGAGGTCCCCAGTGATGACTGTGTCTGCAGAACCCGGGAGAAAAGATGAGTGTGACTACTTTCCATACTGAGAGCAAAAATCGCCCAGTCAAAGCACAGCTTGCCTTTCATCCTACGTCTCTTCCCTCCTCTCTGCCCCTTCACCCTTACAGGATATAAAATGGCAGTTTGGGAGTCTGTGAGCTGAATATCTCTTGGCCCTAAAGAGACTGCCTCATTGCCACCAAAATCCAGCCTGATGACCAGGGGAGAGTTTCATAACTTTCACATCCAAGTCAATGACTGTCCCTCTTGAAAACCCCTTCCTTCATTCAATGTCTTGGCATGAAGTTTTTCCTTCCAGATCTCCTATGGTGAAACCAATGAGGGAAAGAAGAACGTAGGCATCTTCCTGCTATGACATGAGATAAACATGAATACATATCCATTGTTTTCCTCCAGTCACAGATGCTTACTCTAGACATTCTTCTTTGTTTCGCAGCCAGGTACATTTAGGGCATGCATGTTGTCTGGTCAAAATCCCATGCAGGAGCCAATCATCAAGTTGAGGGCTCAGGAAGAATAGCAAGATTTGCTAAGATTTGGAGAGCAGCCCAAGGTGCCAATCTGGAGAGAATGGCACAGATGGGTCTGAAAAAATGGCCTTTTTCTCCCTCCCTGAAAGAGAGAGGTCATGGAAGGAGTCACACAGAACATTCTACTCTCTCCCTCTAGCTTCCTGATGTGAAGCAGCCCCTCAGATGATTCCTCGCCCTTTCTGAGTCTTGGAACTATTTAAGAATTGCCAAAAGACTGGGATCCCCAGAATAAGGCACATTCTCTGAAGCCTGCCTGTAATTTTAAGGGGGCTTACAGACAACACTCACCCTCACCCAGAGTCAGAGGACCCAGATTCTGGGGATTTGAAGCTCGGAAGCTCTGTGTGAAGGCAGGTGCAGTGTGCTTGTGCCCTCTGAGAGCACCACTGCCCCCCAGTCCTCCCCCTCCTCCCCAGCTCCTTCCCACTTTCTCCAGCTGGCTGCATTTCAGCCTAAGATTGCTTGCCAGTTGAACTGGCACCGTAAACTGTTCAGCAGTGGTTTCCTGGGTCTAGAGGAAACAGCCAAATTCCTTTAAGCAAATCATGTCTTTGTTATTGATTTTCTCCACTGAAGGCTTGAGAATCCCTGATTAAATCATAAACTGCTGCATCAGCCATGCGCTGCTTCAGTCTCCTGAACCAAACTTCAATTTCTTTGGGGTCCTTCAACTCAAATGCAGCAAGTTCTGGATCTATATACATCATTCTTTCACTCATTTAAACTCTAACATTTATTGAGTATGTTTCAAGAGCCAGGCACTATTCAAGGCATGGGATACAGCAATGAACAAAACAGATCTTATCTTAATTTATCCTCTTCCAAAATGGCAATTCTAACTATTGTTGTTTTCAAAACAATGGCAATAATTATTATAACAACTACGCAAGTCACAGGCTCTGTTCTAAATATTTTATATGCATCACCTCATTATTTCTCAGAAAACTTGGTGAGGTAGGTATTATCATGATCCCTAATTTACAGATATGAAAACCGAACCAAAATGTACCTAAGTAATTTGCCTAAGCTAAGGAGAGGCAAAAACATGATGTAACACCAGGCAATTTCACTAAACTACTTTTAGATTCAACATCCCTGGTTGTGGTTACAAAACAAAGTGAGACTGTGCACCACCACTGAAATGTGAACAGATGTCTCACAAAAAATTAGTCTGGCAGTGTGCATATATTTAAGCAGACCTGGGGTTATCTGTGGTTGCCAAGGGTATTGAAGTCAGCATGGATATAATCAGAGGGGACTGACAACTTTGTTAACCAGAGATGGTTTGGTGATCCTAGAAAAAGTAGGATGTGCATGACTGGGAACGCAGGGCTAAGGATTACTAGCATTGAATTGGCAGCCAAAGGACAAACAAGCCAAAAGTTATTTTTAAAAAGTTATTTAAAAAAAAACCATGATGGACAGAAGAGATGATTATAATCCTAAGGGAATAACTGGAGGAAGTACTAAAAGGACATACTCATCTGAAGGAAATATTTTTAAATAGCAGTTTCTTATATCCACAGCTTCTAGAGATCTCAGTTAGTGCTAACAGACATTCAAATGAAATTTGAGGTTGGGAATATATGAGAGCAGTAGTCTCTATGCAGGGGTGAGTCCATATTTTGCAGTGTCTGATGGCTCTACAACTTGGGTGACCATAAATAAAAATTGCTAAATACCAAATTAGGTCCAGAGCCTTGGAAGGGACCCTAAAGCTTCAGCTACATTAGCGTCATGGCAAATCTATCTCTGCCCAAGTGACTATGAGAAACACATACTTCCTTAGTGTTTGGATCACAGTGACTAAGAGATTAAAAGCCCAATTTGGAGAACTTTGTGATCAGAGAATAATTCTTTGAAGGTGCTTTGATAAAAGATGCAAGATAATAGTGGAGATGGTGTGAAGGGAGGCTTTTGGCAATCCAAACCACTGAAAGAGACATCCAATGTAAATTTGAGTGAGATACCAATTTTTGCCTATCAATATGCCAACTTAAAAAAATCATACTGTTGAAGCAGCCTCTAGCTAGTACATATAGTCTCTATGTAAAAGTTACAAGAATCTTAGGCAGACAAGGGGAAAAGACAAGTCCCCTTTGATCAGAGAGAACCCCTGTAGGTGAATGGTATAACAATCGGTGGAGCTTTGGGGCAAGGTAAAAAGCATTCCTTTCGCTATGTGGTACCTCACTTGCAGGGTGCCCGGCTGGGCAAGGGAAATGCAAACTGGATTTCAGCCCTAATTCATCCTCTCAGCTGGGCATCTTTGTGCAGTGTTCCAACTGCACAACCAAACGTGGTGGTCCTGTATCTAGGAATGTAGTGATTTTAAAAATATACCTAAAGGGACTTAAAAATGTGTACTTCTCTGGCTCAGGAACGTCCACTTCTTGGAATTTATCTTAAGAAAATTATCAGTGAAAAGGACAAAGGATTATGTAAAATAAAGCATATAGATGTAGTATTTGTATAGCAAAAAAAATTAAAAACAACCTGTATATCTAATAAATAGAAAACTGGCTAATTAACTAGTGATTCCACCTTAAAAGAGAATACTGACCATCCATGAAATGACTTTTCAATGACAGGAGGAAATATTCATGACATAATTCTAAATTAAAAAGCAAGAAGGGAGGGGCAGCTCGGTGGCTTAGTCAGTTAAGTGTCTGCCTTCAGCTCAGGTCATGATCCTGGGGTCCTGGGATTGAGCCCCACATCAGGCTCCCTCCTCAGCGGGGAACCTGCTTCTCCCTCTTCCTTTGCTCCTCCCCCCCCACCCCCGTGTTCTCTCTAGCTTGTGCCATCTCTCTCTCTCAAGTAAATAAATAAAATCTCTTTTTTAAAAAAAGAAAGGAAACTATGCAGATTAAAAAAAATATGTGTGTCTCTTAAAAAGACTAGAAAATTTTCCAAACATTGAAAGTGATTGTCTATGGGTAGTGGGAATACAGGTGATTTTTACTTTCTTCTTCATGATTTTCCATACTACAAAACTTTTTTACTTTGTAAATGTCATCATAACCCTCATGGCAAACACACATTTTTAAATAGTACCCAGATTTGCAGGGCAGAGACAAAGCGGGAGTGGGGAGTACATGTTGCCTTGACCTCACGGGTGTATTGTCTGCACCTCATTGATTTCCACTTCCCATTGAGTCCCTGCCCTTGGTTGCCCGGCTGCACTTGGCTTCATTGTCCCCTCTAACTTACAGTGATGGGGGGGGTCACTGAAGGAACATGATGTCTCCTTATGATTGTCACCACCTTTCAAAGCCCTAGGAGTGTCTCTGTGTGCTTGAGCACTATGACACAATAGCTTTGGGTCACTAAAGACACTTGCCCAGACACCATCGTAGGAGGTGAAGGTAATGTGAACCAGGCTGGAGCAGCTAATTGACTTAGCTATTTACTTCCAGATTTATAGGGCACCACTGCTGAGAAATTAAACTTACTGAGCTATTTCCACAAGATATTAACTTTATGTAATCCTCACTAAACATAAATTGAGAGCTGGGTTTGGGTTTTGTTTTGCTGTTTTTCATTTTCGAATCAGTAATTAAAGATTACTCAATTATGATAATGTGTTTCTTTTAGGAATGGTCTTTGTAGCTGAAGCATGATGAATACCATGCAGCTTGGATGATAATAATGACTTTAAAAACTCTCCTATAAAGTTCCAACTGGAGGAGATGTGCTTTCTCACTTTTTCTAGGCTAGCTGTTCTCTAAACTTCATTCCAGAACTACCTTTAATGCAAGGCAGATTTTCTTCCCAGGGTTACAGATGGGCAGGGTTGGCAGTGCGTGTTTAGTGACTTGGAGCCCAGACACAGCTGGTACCCAGGGGGTCACATTAGTACACTGTGGGTAGCAATGGTAAAGGGCTTCAGGCTTAGTAATCATGGTTAAATGGTGGCTTAGTGTGGCCAGAAAGAATAGCTCAGGACCCTAGGCCCACAGATCTCCAAGGATTGAAGGGAAAAGCCCCACTTGGGTCATGGTGGCTGGTAGGGCTGCACAGTTTAGCCCAGCCTCCTCTCTGCAAAACAGCTCTTGCCTCAGGCTTCCCCAGCAAACATTTATTGAGGGCTAGTTGTTGATGCACATAACATCCCTGGTGAGCATGTAATCAGCACTCCTTCGGATGAGCACTTAGGCTGATAAGGTGAATCCAGGTACAAAAGACCGACAAGCAGGCTCCTGACTCAGCTCCTGGCTCAACAGGAACCAGATCTCTCTCTTTGGTCCAACCTGTCTCTCAGGGGATCAGGCAGAAACAGTAGAGGCTTCTAAATAAGGCTAGACCGAGGTTTTAGTCTTTCTAACTTGGCCAAATTTGTTTTGTTAAACCTCAGTTTCCTCTTCTGTAAAGTAGGGATGATACAATGTAACTCCTGGAAAGTATGGTGAAGTCAGCAAGATACTAGATGTAAGTGTGTAACACGATTACTGACACCCAGTGGCTGGCAGGTATCCGTTCCCTTCCACAGCTCCCAGTGACTCCCAGGCTCCTCTCATTCAATCCTTAATACCAGTGACTACACTTCTGAGTCACCTGGGAAACTTGTAAAAACTACAGATGCAGGCACCTGGGTGGCTCAGTCAGTTAAGCATCTGCTTATGGCTCAGGTCATGATCCCAGGATCCTGGGATGGAGCCTCACATCAGACTCTCTGCTTGTCAGGGAGCCTGCTTCTCCCTCTGTCTGCCACTCCCCCTGCTTGTGCTCTCTCTCTCTCTGTCAAATAAATAAAATCCTAAAAAAAAAAACAAAACTATAGATGTTCCAGCCCAGTATTAATTATCTATTGCTGTGCAGCAAATCACCCCATGCTTAGTGGCTTAAAAATCATAAATGTATCATCTCACAGTCTCTGTAGGTCTGGAATCTGGATGCAGCTTAGCCAGGTGGTTCTGGTCTAGCATCTCTCATGATGCTACAATCAAGGTGTCAGCTGGGGTTACCATCACCTGGGGCTTGGCTGGGGAAGGAGAATATACCTCCAAACTCAGTCACATGGCCATTGGCCAAAGTTCCTCACCTATGGGCCTTCCATGGGTCTATCCATGACATGACATTTTGGCTTTCCCCAGTGCAAGTGATCTGGGAGAGTTAGAAGGCAATACCACCGTGTCTTTTATGACCTGGTGTGCAAGTCACATACTTTCACTTCCATCTTATTCTGTCTGAAGAAAGTCACAAAGTTCTGCCCACATTCTGTGGGAGGGAATACCTAGGGGAAGGATCACTGGGGTGGGGGGTGGGGTCAATCCTGAAGGCTGGCCTCCACAGGCCCCAACCCCAAAGATTTCAACTCAACTGGTTTGGGACTCAAGCATCTTTGTTTATTTTTTCTTAACTCTCTAGGTAACTCCAATGTGCCACCAAGGTCAAAAACCACATGCTATATAGTCTCTCCTAAGTTACCTTCTCTCCAGCCCAACATGGGCCATTTAATCCCTTCTTCCCTCATCATGTCCTTAATTGGCTCCTCCCCTCCTGCTGCTAAATTCTCATAGGTTCTGAGCAGTCAGGCCAGGAGCAGGGCCCTTCAGAATAACAGATAGGGGCAGCAGAGAAGCTGAAGTCCAGATAAGCAAACAGCACCCAAAACTAACATGACAGAAACACTGGAAGGCCCTGGAGCTCCTGGAGCCAGTAGTTAGGCAAGGAGCCAGGCTAAGTCAGAAATCGTGACCAAAGCAAAGGGGCCCCCCACAGCCAAAGCAGTCTGCTGGCTCAGCCCTCGCTGCCTTTCTGTTCTTTACCCTCGGGAAAGCCAGTTCCAAAACACCTCCCTAAAGTGCCACAGGTGATGCCGACCAAAAGCAGCGTGGAGTTTGAGTTCTGAGGAGAATAGACAGTCCCGGCTTCCTGGCAGAGGCAGTTTCCCTAACACAAGCTGCCCTCAAGCCCTCTTCCAGTAAGCAAGCTTTCCTGGCTCATTATCATGTTGGCATTGCCATCTACAGATGAAAGTTGCCTACAACAAAAATAAACATGAAATGATTATGACATACACATCCGTGGGGAGAGAGGTGTCCATTATCACAGATGGCTTATTCATCTTCATGTAATGAAACCCAAATTGTAGTTGTATATATTTCCAGTCTGTTCTCTCTCTGCTCACTAAAGAGGTATCTGGCTTTGTCTGGTCAGTTGCTGCCTGATCTGGCCCTCCAGTCCTCTGGCCTTTTGCAGCACAGAACCGAGGTAGAAGGGGGAACAGAAGGATGGAGGCATGAGAGCCAGGGCTTGGGGAGGGCTACGCAGGGGTGGCTCTGAAGAGACATGGGGAGTATCTGCAGCATATGAGGGAAATGGATGGAAGAGAAAAGCGCTGTAAAAAGAGAAATGGTTCTCAGGATTGAGTCCCTTTAAAATGTCCAAGGATAGCAATTAAAAACAAAAACAAAAACAAAACTTAGTTATTGGAAATTTCTTTTTAGTTGATGGACTATGTTTTTTGATCATGATCATGTTTTGAGACTGGACCATGAGGGCCCCCTTGAGAGAGGTTACCTGGGTATCCACATTAGAGTCCATGCAGAGGTGAAAAGGTGTGGAGAGATCAGGGCACTCCACATAGGCACCGTGACTGAAGTGGGGGGTAGACAGGAGGCCACATCATACACAAGTTTGTGCCTTCAAACTGTGTCCTGTGAGCAGTGGGGAGCCTGTGAGGAATTACAAACAAAGGAGTCACCGGATTGGATCAGGGTGTGCAGGTGATGGGAGGCAGGCCATCTCATTAGGAGGTCTTCGTCCAGGTGAGAGATGATAAAGGTCCGTGCTACGACAGTCACAGTGGGGGAAAAGGAAGGACTAGATATGAACAACACTTAGGTGATAAAATCGGTAGGACTCAGTGCTTTACTAGATCTTTGATGGGACAGGGAGCCAGGGGTACTCTGAAGAAGGAGGAGTCCAGGCTGACCCTAAGGGTCCAGCCTTGGTGTCTGGGGTGGTAGGCCATGACAGACTTCAGGGACATAAGGAATTCGGAAGGGGAGCAAGCACTGAACTCTAGTTATAGGCAAGATCAATGGGAAGGCACCTGATCACACGCAGTGACAATGCATTATCCTTATGGGCTCTCATTACTAGTAGTTTTCAGCTTTTACAAGTCTCTCTCAAACCTTATGGAGATGTAATATTTATTTAACATTTTTTTTCAATTTCTAGGTTTTGCTATTCTGGGTACTATGGATACCCACATCACCTACAGCTCCCAGATATAATCCTTGGACTCCTTTGTTTGAAATTCTTCATTGGCTCCCCACTGTTCACAGGCTACAGTTCAAAGGCATAAAATGCTATTTATGATGTCTACCTCCCAGGGCGCCTGGGTGGCTCAGTCAGTTGGGTGTCTACCTACCGCTCAGGTCATGATCCCGGGGTCCTGGATTCGAGCCCCACATTGTGCTCCCTGCTCAGCAGGGTGTCTGTTTCTCCCTCTCCCTCTGCCTCTCCCCCTGCTCATGCTCTCTCTCAAATAAATAAAATCTTTAAAAAAATGATGTCTACTTCCCAGTGCAGTGATGGCGTCTATGTGGAGTGCCATGAACTCTCCATACCTTTCCAGATTTGTACGCTTACTCAGGCTCTTCCCTCCACTGGATTGCCATTCTGTCCCCACAACCTGCACCCCTGAACCCCAAGCCCCCATCTGGAGGGCCCCTACTGTGTCTGTACTGCGTCGGTTCAATTATCACCCATCCTAGATACAATTAATTCCCTCTTTATTTTCCCCACTGTGCCCCAAAGGTAATTCCATCCCAGTGTTTACAACCTTGATGCACCTATGATTTTAAATGTCTGCCTCATTCAATGAGGTTGAAAACTTCTTAAGGGCAGGACCTTATCCTGATAGTATGTAATAACTATAGTTTTATTGTTATGAATACTGTTCATGACCATTTGTTGAGCACCTAGTATGCGACAGAGCCAAGGCTCTTTCCAACACCATGATGCCTTTTTCTTTTTTAAGATTTTATTTATTTATTTGACACAGAGAGAGAGAGAGCACAAGCAGGGGGAACAGCAGAGGGAGAGGGAGAAGCAGGCTCCCCGCCGAGCAGGGAGCCTGATGTGGGGCTCAATCCCAGGACCCTGGGATCATGACCTGAGCTGAAGGCAGACGCTTAACCGACTGAGCCACCCAGGTGCCCCTGAATTTTTCTTTTTGCTATTTTTATTGCTAGTGCCTGGCAGAGTCTAGCTTATAGTAGGCGCTCAGTAAACATTTTTAAACAAATGAATGTGTATCTATTTGTTGAGAAAAAGCAGCAGGAAGTTTGAGTTTGACTCTTGTTACTTCTCTTCTCCAGCACATATGAAGCCTATAAGCTGATATCCTATTTCTAAGCCCCAAAAGTAGGTTTTTAGGAATAAATGAAGCAGATGTAACAAAAATTTTAATATACTATATATATGCTTGTTTTTATGTGAAAATTTCTAGAGCAATAACAGATGATTGGGGAATTACTTTTAACAGTATTTCAATGAGAAGAAGGAAATACAAATATGAATATGAACTTTTAATCAAGTATACTCCATTGTATAAGACATACCAACCTAGTAATTATTTCTTCATTTTTTTGTGTGTGATTTGATCCCTGAAGTTTTGGGCATTGTTGTAAGTTTTTCATGGTACAATATCTTAATAATGATTATATTAGTATTTGTTATTATATGATTTATGGGCAGAAGAAGCTTCATTTTATTATTTTCTCTCCTTTTGAGTCTGTTTGAAAACTATTGTTATAAAAAGATGAAAACTTTTTTTAATGCAGCATTGTTTTAGGATCTCTCCTTAGTAGACTCAACACTAGCTTCATAGTGGTTCCCTTTTCCTCCACTAAGCCCTCCCTTTTCCTACTAAGCAAGCAGACCACTCTCGGAGAGGTCGCTCTGGTGAGTGAGTGCTAGATCAACTGTGGCACATTATGTATTTTATCTGGTGAAATCACTCCCCAACATGTGCAGTGAATTCGCCTGATCTGATTTGCCGGGATGATGTATGCAGCAGTGATTCGGGCCTAAACAGCCACCTGGAGAGGCAATCCTTCTTCAGGGCACAGCCCAGGGAATATGAGATGTGGTCAGTGACAAGCATGATGACAGCAAGATTTATCCGTCAGTTGGGGGCACGGTTAGTGATGGTTTTCAGCTTCAGGATGGGCTCCAGACTAAGCAGCAAAACTGCTCAAAGTCTGCAGCCTGGAGCAAATGAGAATTTTCCTTCATCTCTGAAAAACCTCAGCCAGACCTCTGAGTCCAAGAGAGTTGCAGCTTGAAACCCTGCAAGCTGTTAACCCCTCCTGAGGACAGAAGCTGTCGTGAGAAGAGCAGATGTGCAAATAAATTTGATAGAGCATCCAACATTCCAAATCCTCAAGGGAGCAAAATTGGGTTCAGGTTATTTTGTTACATTTTTGGTGAGAGGTAGACAATGAACATGGAAATAAAAGTAAGTTTTTAGAGTCAGATAGAGATTTTGATACCAGAAAAGCCACTACCAATTTGTAACTTTAATACTACTTAAGCAGCCTGAGTTTCTACTGTCTTAGGTAAAAGATGGTGAAAATATCACAGAAATAATATATGTAAAGAGTCAGCACAATGCTGGAACATAGTTAGTTCTCAACAAATGATATTTAAATTGTCCTCGAAGATTTTTGACTGAGTTTGCAAGGTTCCAAGAGGCACACAAGAAAGAAAATAAGTGTTGGTTTCACAGATCAGAAAGAAAATAGTGAGGAAAGCAAGAAAATGATAAATTATGCGAAGACAGGTGAAGAAGACATTAGAGAAATTAACAGGCAGCCAACAGGAATACGGGGAAATAGGGGCAGCTAAGTTTCTCTTAGGTAGAGCTCAGTTTTTCGGGACTTGCTTCTGGTTTTAAAGGCATTAAATTATTAAAATTAAGCTGAAGTCTCCTGAAGCTCAAAATCTCACTGTGATGGTTTGGAAGCTTTTAGCGCTGACTCATGCCACCCCCTCAGAGACACACAAGCGTAGGGACAGTGTTGGCCTGAATGGATCTCAACAGCCACTGCCCATAAAAAGAAGCAGAACAGACAGCAGCTGAAGGGTTGCTAAACCAAGCCATTAAGTTACACTTCTTCCATTTCCCCAGTCTCTGTAAAAACTTTACAATTCATTAATTTTGTGGGATTTCAGGATCCCGAGTCTGTAATTCTTGGTTAGTGCTATCCCATCTGCTCTGGCAGAGAAGATAAGCATACATGGTTCCCAGCCACATATCAGCACAGACTCTGGGCTCAGACCTAGAGATGCTGTTTCAACTCGGATGTTTAACATCTGCCTGATTTATGGCCCCTTGATTTATGAAGAGAGCTGGTAAAAGCTGTTGGGGAGCATTTTGATGCCACTTGTGTTCATTTTCAGCAGTAAATTGTAATGGTGTTGCAAGAGCAAATGTATCAGACAGCCAGAGTCTATTATGGTGCCAGGCCAGCAGCATCCTGGGAAAACCACAATATTTTTGGGATGCAAAAAGCTATCTTTGAGTATCATTTGGGGCATATTTTTAAATACACAAAAATTAGGAATATAGGCATTCAGGTTCCCACAGCCACACTAATTGGGCCACGTGATTGTCTAACCATCAGGTTGTATATGACATGGAGTATGACCGACATGTGTCAAAATTAGACCCAAAAGTGATTCAGCCATCTGCAGTGTGGAACTGTCAACCCTAATGGTCTGATTATACTCTGTGTTTGTACTATGACATTTTACATGGTTTATGCATTATCTCCTAACTTGTTAAATAGCATTACAGTAACTTATATCTTCTCCCCTTCTTTCTTTGCCCTTGGTCTTTCCTAGTTGGGAACCCTCACTTCTTTTCACCCCAAAGCTTCACACGATTCTCTCTGGCATCAGTCACTCCCCCAGCCAATCTCTCCTACAACAGATGCCATATTCATCTTTCTAAAGCTCCACTCTATTCATATCATATTCATCCCCTTCATATTCTAATCATATCATTGTTTTGGTGCTCAAAAACCACCAATGGACTTTCATACCTTTTGAAACACACAGTCATGACACATTTCACAACTAATGGGCTATGTGGATCTGGTCTTCAGGGGGACCTTCCCCAGATCCCCAGTTGTAGTCAATTTTTGTCTTTCTCATTTGACATTAAACTCTCTGACAGCAGAGACAGTGCCAGAATATAACAGGTGCTTATTAAATATTTGCTGAATGAAAATAAATAAATAAATAAATATTTGCTGAATGACTAAATGAATGAATCCACTCATACACAGTGGCTGGCAATTTGAACTACTAAAAATTCTTCTGGAAAATAATCTGCAAATATCAATATTCATGAAAATATTCATAATCTTTCACCTTAAAATAACATTTCTGAGAACATGTTCTAAGGCACCATTCAATGGGGAAACGATATCTATAAGGTATTGCTTATAATAATGAAATGTCAGAATGAATTTAAAGCAATAGTAAGAGAATGGCTAAGTTAATTAAGGTAAACCCATTCAAATGAATATTATAAAGTCAATAAAAATTATTATGACGACTTGTTAGTGATATGGAACATTCTGTGTTCTATTTCTTTTTGAGAAGTATTGTAAATTAAAACTGTATCTAGTTTTATCCACTTACCTAGATAGGATGGTAAACAAAATACTTAGAAGTAAAAATGGTGGTATTATAGAAAAAAACTTTCTTTTATTTGGATTTCAGTTAGTGTTATTGTGCAAGTAAAAAGATCATCTTCCTGCCTAATAAATGAATACTTCCATGGCTCCCTAGCCCACAGAATAAAATCCAGACCCAGTCTACCATTCCAGATATTGAACAGCCTCTTTGTTTGTTTGTTTAGAACAGTCTTTTTTAAATCTATATTTCTAGGCTTATTTCTTTTTCATTTTTGGTTATATATATATATATATATATATATAAAGCACAGATGCAGTGAAGCCCTATGTGACTACCACCCAGATTAAAGGGAGAACATTCACAGCTCCCTCCTAATCTCTATCCTTACCACCCCCACAAAGGAAACTACCATCTTGACTTTATTGTAGTCATTCCTTTTGTTTCTTTATAGTTTTATCACATAAACACTATCCCTGAGAAGAATGAAGAGGGGGAAATCGGAGGGGGAGACAAACCATGAGAGATGATGGACTCTGAAAAACAAAATGAGGGTTCTAGAGGGGAGGGGGGTGGGAGGATGGGTTAGCCTGGTGATGGGTATTAAAGAGGGCACGTTCTGCATGGAGCACTGGGTGTTATGCACAAACAATGAATCATGGAACACTACATCTAAAACTAATGATGTAATGTATGGTGATTAACATAACAATAAAAAAACTTTTCAAAAAACCCACTATCCCTGAATATCATATTACAATTTGTTTTGAACTAACTTAAATGGTATCATATATTTAAAACTTTTGGCTTCTTTTCATTCAATATTATATTGTTTATTCACGCTATGTGTGACTATATTTTGTTCATTTTCTTGAATGTCTAGCATTCCATCACATGAATAAACAGCATTCATTTATCCATTCTAATGTTGATGAATCTTAGGGTTCTTTGCAATTTGAGGCTATCATGAATAATGCTTGTACACATTTCTTGGTACTCAAGTGTATATATTTCTGCTGGACGTACATATAGGAGTGGAACTGCTGGATCATAAGGTCTGTGTATTTTTAACGTAAGTACATAATGTTCAATTTTCTAAAGTGTTTGTGCCAATTTCCATTCCCACCAGCAATGCATAAGAATTTGGTTTGCTCCGTATCCTTCCCAAAACTTAATATTATCAGTCTTAGGTTTTAGTCTGTTCTAGTTAGTATGAAGTGTTATCCCATTGTGGTTTTAATGTGCATTTCCCATGACTAATTAAACTTTTTATATATTTATTATTTATTCAAATATTTTCTTTTATAAAATGCCTATTCAAATCAATTGCCCATTTTTCCATTGGGTTTGTCTATTATTTTCTTTTTTTATCCAAATCTGTAATTCTTTTTTTAAATTTATGTTATGTTATAACCCTCTAGAACCCTCAGTTTGTTTTTCAGAGTCCATAGTCTTTCATGGTTCATCTCCCCCTCCGACTCCCCCTCCCTTCATTCTTCCCCTCCTGCTATCTTCTTCTTCTTTTTTTTTTTTCTAACATATAATGTATTATTTGCTTCAGAGGTACAGATCTGTGATTCAACAGTCTTGCACAAAGAACAAATGACCCAACCAAGAAGTGGGCAGAAGACATGAACAGACATTTTTCCAAAGAAGAAATCCAAACGGTCAACAGACACATGAAAAAGTGCTCAACATCGCTCAGCATCAGGGAAATCCAAATCAAAATCTCAATGAGATATCACCTCACACCAGTCAGAATGGCTAAAATTAACAAGTCAGGAAATGACAGATGTTGGCGGGGATGCAGAAAAAGGGGAACCCTCCTACACTGTTGGTGGAAATGCAAGCTGGTGCAGCCACTCTGGAAAACAGT
>NC_138377.1:31058026-31067453 GCF_054177405.1 Leptonychotes weddellii | reverse complement strand
ACACACACACACACACACACACACACACACACACACAATGGTATATTATGCAGCCATCAAAAAGAATGAAATCTTGCCATTTGCAACGACGTGGAGGGAACTGGAGGGTATTATGCTGAGTGAAATAAGTCAATCAGAGAAAGACATGTATCATATGACCTCACTGATATGAGGAATTCTTAATCCCAGGAAACAAACTGAGGGTTGCTGGAGTGGTGGGGGGTGGGAGGGATGGGGTGGCTGGCTGTCTATTATTTTCTTATGGTTTTATAGAAGCTATTTATATATTCTGGATGTAAGTTCCTTGTTATATGTGTTGCAAATATCTTCACCCACTGTGTTGCTTGCCTTTTAACTCTCTTAGTGACATTTTTGATGAACAGAGATTTTTTAAATCCAACGAAGTCCAGTTTGTCACTTTTCCTTTATGAGTATATGTTTGCTGTCCTGTTTTGAGAGCCTTTCCCCATCCAGAGGCCCTATATTATCTTACAGAAGTTTTATTTTTGGCTACTGATGTTTAGAACCTACAACCTGAAATTGATTTGGAGGTAGGGTTTGTGATGGGGCTATTTCTTTTCTTTTGCCCCATTTTGCTCTTTCCCACCACTCCCAGTTCCTTCCATACAGCCTTGTCTTTCCTTCTGCACACTATGCTCTTACCTTGCTTCCCCAACTCTGCCTGCCTTTTCTATCACTAGCTGCCTAGGCTCTACCCATCCACCAAGATCTGGCCTATAAGCAATCCTAGCTCCAGTGCCCAGTCCCAAGAATTAATTTCTATGCCCACTATTTCTCTCCACCACATACTCCCAAAGCATGTTTTCAGTATCTTTTATTTATCACTCAACACATTTGTATACTGAAGACATATAAAAATGATGTATCATTAATACATCTAATCAAATTTACTAAACAGTAAGTTTCCTAAGGAAGGTATCTATTTCATTTTTGAATCATCCATGAATAATAAGGACTTGATGTTTCCTACTAACCAAGAGAATGGGACCTCAAACAGATTCAAGTTAATCAGGGAAAATAAAGGAATGGGATACTTCTTTCATCAGAGCTATAGATTAAGAGGCAGACCCCTACAACTGTCTTATTTTGCCCTTAGAATGTTTTAAGAGTCCATGAAAAACCAAAAGTTCTTCAACTGCAAGATTCAGCATAGCCAAGGGGATGCTTAAAACAGCAGAGTTGGTAGAAAGTGTCCAAATACTTCCTAACTGATAACTGATAAAATGTTAGAAGGTATTTTAAGAAACAGAGAACCAGTCAATTGCTTAAGATAGCCAATCTGGATTACTGAGGAGGTGAAGTGTCATTCACTTCTTTACATTTATTCAACAAGTGCTTATTTACCATGTTCTAGGCACATTTCTAGCTGTTGTGTATATAGCAATAGATAAAACAGACAAAGTCCCAGCCATCATATAGCTGGCAATCAAGTGAAGAGAATGGATGATAAACTAATGAAATACAGGCATTGATAAGTACTATGATGAAAAGCAAGCAGGGAGAGGAATTAGAGAGGAGGGCAGAATGGAGGGGGTCACTGTTTGACGGGGGAGCCAGAGACTTAGATGACATGGCCAAATGGCTGAAGTGAGAGAGCAGGCATGGCAGGCAGAATTTTGGTCCCCAGGGTCTCCATTCCTGGTGTCATTCTCATGAATATGTTACTATGTTGTGTTACATGGCAAAGGACTAATAAGGTTACTAATTAGTTGACCTTAAAATAGGGAGATTATCCAGGAATATGGGGGTCAGTCTGATGCCATCACCCAAGTCCTTCAAAGCAAAAAGCAGGAGCAGAAGAGGAAGTCAGCACGATTCAAAGCAGAAGGATTCGGCACACATGGTCACTAGCTTGAAGATGGAGGGACCTCGTGAGAAGGACTGTGGGCTGCCTCTGGATGCTGAGAGGCAGAGGAATGGGGACCACAGTACCAGAACCACAAGCAGTCAAATTCTGCCACCAACCCAAATGAGCATGGAGGCAGATTCTTTCCCAGAATGTCCAGCCCAGCAGCCAACACCTTGACTTCAACTTTGGGAGAGTCTGAGCAGAGAACCCAGCCCATCATGCCAGACTCCTGACCTACAGAAATGAGAGATAATGAGTGGGGTTATTTTAAGCTGCTAGATTTGTGGTGATTTGTTACTACTGCAGCAATAGAGAACTGTTACAAGGGGCGATCTACTCTCAGGGAACGACAATGTAGTGGCCCTGAGCTGTGAGCACACTTGGCAGAGGCTAAGAACAGTGAGTCGGCCAGTGTGGTTGGAGCAGAGTGATGCAGAGGGAGAGTGGTGGTAGATGAGGCCAAAGATACAGTGAGAGGTGGACCACAAGGGGCCTGAAGGCTTTTACATTTTCACAGGAAGCTACTGGAGGATTTTGAGCAGGAGAATGATGTAATAAGACTTGCCGTTTAAAAGGATTTTAAAAAATAACTCTTGCTGTCACGTAGTAATGCACTACAGGAAGGCTAGTATAGATATCTCCTGTCCTAGTTGATGAGAGAGATCACGATGGCTGGGAGGTGAGAAGTTGAATACTAAATCTATTTGAAGACACAGCCGGTGGAGTGGATGTGGAG
Organism: Leptonychotes weddellii; assembly: GCF_054177405.1. Taxonomy (NCBI): domain Eukaryota; kingdom Metazoa; phylum Chordata; class Mammalia; order Carnivora; family Phocidae; genus Leptonychotes; species Leptonychotes weddellii. Next base: position 31,064,847 of record NC_138377.1, on the reverse strand, counting down.
GTAAGTAAGGGTGAGATGTGGGGATGTGAGTAGGTGGTTGGATGCACAGTTCTGGAGACACGTACAAGGAACTGACAGCAGACAGATGTGATTTAAAGCCAGGAGACTGGAGATTTCCTGGAGAGTGAACATAATTAGAAAAGAGGACTGCTCTCTGAGGCAGGCCATATTTAGAAATCTGGAAGAGGCAGGGCGAGCACCTGAGGTGTGAGGAAAACCAGCGAGTCGGCAGTGTCCCAGGAGCAAATGTTTCAAGAAGTGGGGGGTGACCCGTGTGACACGCTGCCAAAAGGAGAGGAGAGGAGGGTGGGACTGAAGCACTGGATTTGCAGCAGTGAGGTCGCCGGTGACCTTAATCAGGCTGCTTTTGTGAAGTAGTGAGGATAAAAGCCTGTTTGGGGCCATCTCAAGAGGAAATGGAAGAAGTGGGGAGAGTGAGTACAGACACCTTTTTTTGAAACCTTTTACTGCAAAGAGGGGCAGAAAAGTGAGGCTGTAGCGGAAGAGAAATGCAGGGTCAAGAGAGGATAACTTTTCTCTAAGCTGGGAGCTATTACAGCATGTGTTCGCTGTTGAGGAGAATGACCTAGTGGAGAGTAGGGATTCCTGCAGGAGTAAAATGCCAGAAGAGGGATCCAGGCCCCGGGAGAGGAGGCGGAGAGATGAGTGCAGAGATCAGCAGGTTGGAACCTATGTTGGGAGGATGTGGATGTGTCCTATGGAAAGAAGAGTAACCACCCATACCACGTACATGGCACTGGACAGTCAGAGAGAGGTGCCCCTTCACTGCCTCTGGGAGATCATTTTATTTCACACACAAAGACAACTGTACCTCAAAGAAGGTAAGTAACTTGCCTCTGGTCACCTGTCGGTAGGGTCAGAGTCAGATGACAGGTCTTTGAGACCGACTTCAGAGAGCGAACCATTCATGGAAGTTTTGATCAATTGCTTTTCTCAGTCCAGGGGGTGATTCTTGCTTCGGACAACTGGAGATTACCTGGAGTAAGTCAGAACTCCATGGCAGATAGAGCCGAGAAAAATCAAGAAGAAAAAGATCTGGTTTTGTGAACAGAAGAGGTAAGACAACATATATTAACTAGGCTAGAGGTATGTAGACAAGATAAGAAAGGAACAAAACAAGGAAGAAAAAGGAAGAAAATTCTAATAGGGACGAGATTTTGTACCTGCACATTATCTATTTGTACAAGGTTTGTGTCCAGAGAGCTCACCCACCATAACAAAGGCTCTTGGTCCTTGTGCTCCAAATGTCACCTGGATCACATTGCAATGATTCCAAAGCCCCCGCCCAGGCTGAAACTTGGTTACCATCACCATTTTACGATGGGATGCACACGATGCCCACAGGGCAGTCTGTCAGCTTTGGAATTCCTGGCTTCTGCCTTGTTCTTTTCAGGCTCCTGTCCCTGGCTGTTCATAGCCACAACCATGCTGTGTCTTCCCCCCCAACCCCCCCCCAAGGCTACTACTGCCCGTGTTCATCAGGATGCCCTATCAGGGCAAGGAACTGACTTCTGTGCCTGGCCTTGGGGAGCTGGTTGGTGCAGGGTCCTGTGCAGAATCAGGGAGACTGTCTCACTGCCTACCCTGGGCCACGTTCTGTTTCCAGTGCCCTCGCAGTGCTGTGGGGCCCAGAGCCTCAGTGTTTCAGAACCTTCTGTGAGCCCCTGGATGCACCCCTAGCCCAGTGTGCCACAAAGACAGCTTTTCCATTTTTGACCTCCTTTTCCATTTCTGAGTCAAGCCCAATTCAAAGGAATGAACAAGGAATGGATGCTACACCTTTTCACCACCTCTCCTTTCCTTCTCGTCACCAGCCCCCAACCCAAACCCTTCCTTTCTCACCACTTGGATCAAGGTTATCAACAGCTGGGGATGAAGTGGGGGTGCTCTGCATACCAACAACTCTGAACCCCATGTCAGCCCCAACTTGCTTCTTCCATCCTCTCCCTGGCTGACCAAGGGTGGCCTGGCTGCAGGTGCCTGATCAGAGGGAGAGAATGCAGGGGGCAAGGGGAGAGGGTGGTGGTTGGTGGAGAACATCTCACATCCTCTTCAAGCTCCTTCTGTGAGGGGCCAGAGGTGTCCCTAGGTCTGTTTATGTAGAACCAGTGAACAAAGAAAAACAGGTTCCAGCTGGGTTCTCTGTACCTTACAAGGGAGCAGAGTGCTGATACTTCCTTTTAGGCTGTGAGGTCCTAAGGGCAAGGATTGTGTTTTTTTTTCAACCTAGCAGAGTGCCCCAGACAGACAGACAAAAACGCTTGAGTAAACTATATGCCACTTGAGGGCAATACATGTGTCTGATACTTTTGTTATTTCCAAGGGCTGCAGGAACGCTCATCTCATATTAAAAGCTCATCATATGCCTACTACTGGTCATTGAGAAGCAGCTCAGTATCAGGCCAAGAGTACAGGAGTGGGAAAAAGAAGAGCCAGTTTCCGGGCCCAGCTCTGCTCTGCAATCCTGAGCAAATCCCTCCACCTCCCTGGGCCCCATTTTTCACATTTCTGAATAAAGAACACCACTGGCACGTCCCGGGACTGTGTGAGATCAGGAAGAGTAGTGTACGCAGAATTCCTGACTTCACCAGACTTGAAGCACTGGACAGAGGAAAGACATTCCTACCCTGCTCTCCCCTCTCTCCCCCCACCAGGCACAAAAGCACATTGTAGAAAACCTTGGAATCGATCAGCCAGCACCTTCCAAGTAGAGGGGACAGGTCTACACTTTCAAGGCTGTTAACCCAACAACAAAGAGCAACACAGAAAGAGGAAGCCACTTCCATGCACTCTGGAAGACAGACAGGAGGGCACCTGGAAGGGAACTCAGGAGCCCAGACAGAAAACTCACCCCCAACTCCGGGGTCACTCGGTTCCTCTGCGGAGGCCCAGAGTCAGGATTTGGCGGGCAGCAAGTGCATGGCAACAGGAGGCTTTAACAAAGAGACATTGGCAGTTTCTACTTTTCCTGCAATCAGGTAGGTTAGAAATAAAGCCTCATTTGGGGTCTCCCCAAAGTTAATGAGACTGAGCTGACAGTTCATTGACTTGCTTCACAGAATTTATTTTATGAGTGTCTCTAATCCACATGGCTCCTCTCCGCTTTGGGACTCAACCAAGGGGAAACTCAAGAAATCCCACCGGCTTATTTATACTTACCATGTGGTCCCAGATGCAGTGTGCATTTAATCAACATAATTATTATTCCATTGTGAGAGAGAAAACATTATGTTGGAGATGATTTTAATACACACGCATGCCCACACATACACTCATATTTGTGTGTGCGTGTTTGTGTGTCTGTCTGTCTGCCTCTCTGAATGCTCAAATTATAGTTTGTGAATTTCCCACAGGTGCCGGTCTTCCTATTCAATCTAGAATCCAGATGAATTTTACAGGGGGAAGTCTCTCCCCAGCAGAAGGTAAAATTTCTCCACTGGCACAGAAAGATCTTGAAGAACTGCCCTTTTCCAAGGCGATGTCCCCAGGCAAAAGCCAGACCTCAGAGGGAACATCTGTGTCCACACTCAGGGAAAAGTGCCCTAGTCCTGGGTTTCCAGCCACAGTGAAGATTCTGATGCCTGAACACAGTGTGGGAGGTGTGGAGGATGGGCCTGTGCACAGACGACCAATGCCATCCCCTACCCTCTACCCCACTTGAGACAGAGAGCTTCAAGAATAGCCGATATTAAATTTCCTCCCAGCGCAGTGAAATGGGGACTTGGGGTCAAGTCAGGTAAATCAGATTATAAAAGTAAGAATTATGCACTTGGAGTTTATGGTTAAGATCCATATCCATTCCAATGGGAAAATGATTTATTACCTAAACGAACACAGTTGGTTTGCTAGATTAAATCCTTTCAAAACAGTATCTATGGAGAAAAATCAAAGTGGTTTTTTGGGGAGGAGAGAGTCTTTGGCAGCCAAGACATTGGGAATCGAGTTTGTGCCGTAATTGGCGGGCACGCAGAACTTTCTCCTCACTGCCCTTCCCTGCTGTCTCCTGGACTCCCATGAAGGAAGCTGCCTTGGCTACTGCTCTTTGGCTTCTGGGGGCGGAACTGACTTGCCCAGCTTCAGATCAGCTTTTCACCACCTCAGCTACTTCATCACCTGCCTGGGAAAGTCATCTGAAAAGGGTGTGTCCAACTAGAAAGGCAGGGTAAGCAGGATGCATGTTTACTCAGGGTCTTTGTTCATGTTATTTTGCATTAGGGAAGGCTGTCATAAGGATGTGCACCTGAGCAAGGGGGTGCCATGAAGCCCAGAAGCAGCTGCATACCAGGCCTTGGGCAACTACCGGAGCCTAATTCAGACATTCTCTCAGCTGCAGAGTCTCATTAATCCCTACTGTGAACTCCACCCTTAACACTGACAAAGGTCCTCTCTGTCTCTGCTTCTGCATCCCCAGGAGCCATGTCAGCCTCTGCTCTAGTACCTCCTAACTTGTATGCTCATGGTTATGATGTCCTCCTGGACTCTTCTCTAGCATACCTGGGTCCTATCTTCTCTCAGTATGTTGGCCCATCTCTGCTCCTCCTACAAACTAATCAACCCTCTCTCCCTAATTCCAGTCCGGATTTCTAAGGAAGACTCACATCCTTACTTAGCCACGCCATGCAACATCATTGGCCATGTGACATCATTGGCCATGTGACATCACTGGCCAGCCTAAGGATTTCCTAATCCCTACATCAGACACCTTCTACCAGTCTAATTGGTTTAAGCTGTGGCAGTGAGGTTCCACTCCCGAGAACGCCACTACTTCTATAATTACAAAGCAGTGCACGAGAATTTCTTAGTATGAGGCTGTGGTCATGGACGACTTTTCAAAGCTTAGCCTATTTAGAACACGCAGGATGTCAGAGAGCCGTTGTCAATTAGCTGATCATACTTTCTCATATCTCTTAGTTTGGATTCAATAAATCATTTTTTAAACCCCATTTTACAGAAGCTCATCTTCTCCATTTTAAGAAAGAAGTTAACTACAGAGATTTGACCCACTTTCCACTTTAAAGTGGAAGATATCACTGGGCAGAACAGGGGGCTTAGATGCCTGACAGGAGTCCCCATTCAAGAGCCTCCAACTCAGGGGGTCCAGCTTAGCAGGTTTTCAGTGTCATTTGGGAAGCACAGCACTTCGTCCTCCATGGGGACAGTCCTCTTCCCTTATAACAAAGGCTCATGTTTCTAGGACAGTTCTGAAGAAAACCCACCCAAGAAGGACTGCCTTGGCCACTCACTTAGTTCTTCCGTCTCATCAGTCAGCAAGCAGAGCAATGACGTGGGTGTGAGGCTGTCACGTGCCTCACACAAGACACATGCCTCAAGCAAACATCCTCTGGCACCCGGATCTCAGGTGTGGGCTCAGCAGACAGGGCCATCTTGGTCCCCAGAGGCTGAGAGGTCACCTCCGTGGCGTCTGGGGCATGTGGATGGGAACTGCAGCCTCCAACCCCATGTCCCCAGCAAGGCCCACTTGAGCGGAACATGAATAGGCCGCTGCAATCAAACAGGCTGGCAGAACGAGCGCACTTGTGCTCGGTGGTGCATCAGGAAATTGGCCTTCTTTGCTTTTAACAGGTCATTTCTCCAGCAGTTTTATGATTACCAAAGACAATCAGGGCAGTTGGAAGCCTGCAATATTTGTACCCTTTATGCTGTTTGGGCCTCAAGCACCAAAAACATTAAGTCAGTGCCCTAGAGGACCCCTCCCCTTTAGAGAAAATGTTTAGTAATTGAAAGGCACTCGTTAATATTTTAAAAATTCCCCAGTCAATATTCTAACAATTAACATGATTATTTACTATTTAGGGATGAGCTGAGGATATGACAACAGTCTTTGTTCTACCACCTTCTGTTTTCTATCAGGAACAAATAACAACACTCAACTATTCATAGTATCTATTAGCAGCCAGTACAATTTTAAATAATATACATAAATATCTATTTTTTTGTTGTTGCTCCATCAACTTTTAGCAGTATTTCTTGACCACCATCTACCACTCTAATAATCTTACTATTTCTAACCTACTTCTTTTCGTAGCCATACGTCTGTTGTTATCCATATTCACTTGTACATGGTTGATGATAAGAACATTTAAATGCCATTCCATAACCGTAATTACGTCTTCCACACTTTGTTTATAGGGTGAGTCTAAAGACTAACAAGCCAATAAATAAATACCTTTTTTGTTGTAATTACTATGTAAATATTACTCACCACAGAGTATAATTACTTTTCTTTCTCTACAGGTAAAATGTCATGACCCTTGGGACATTTGAAGAACATCATCTGAAAACAGATGATTTGTCCTGACACTCAACCAATGCTCCAAATATGTCATAATATAATAAACATTGACATGTGGTCCATGACTTTGTTATAAAACTATTTTTGTCCCAAGATTTCCAATTGCCTTTTGTTTTTCTTGTTGACAGAAGACAAATAAACTGTTAAAATAGCCTCAATTTTATTTCTGCCTCTCAATGATAGTGTTGCATGGAATCCCCATTTTATCCAGATACAACCTCCACAGGCCTTCTTTCCCTGTGGATCAGCTGTTCACCAGGCCTGATGCACTTGCCCTGCTAGGACTTTCCCTTACCACATTTTTGGGTTAGAACCACTCTTTCCTTGATTTGAATTTCCCTGATAGCTAATGATGATGAACATGTGTCTGTTAGCCATTTGTATGTCTTCTTTGGAGAAGTGTCTGTTCATGTCTTCTTCCCATTTTTTGACTTGATTATTTGTTTTTTGGGTGTTGAGTTTGAGAAGTTCTTTATAGATCTTGGAT
>NC_138377.1:31037120-31057526 GCF_054177405.1 Leptonychotes weddellii | reverse complement strand
GGTGATGGTTATTAAGGAGGGCACATACTGCACAGAGCACTGGGTGTTGTACGAAAACAATGAATCATGGATCACTACATCAAAAACTAATGATGTATTGTATGGTGACTAACATAACATAATAAAATTAAATTAAAAAAAAAAAGAACCACTCTTTCCTTAATCATTGGTTTCTTTCTCCCCGTTTTTGCTAGCATGACTCCCTTATTTTGCCAAGTAGATATTTTATGAGCCCCTGTGTATCTAAAAATGTATTTCACCCTCCCACTTGATTGACAGTTTGGCAGGATACAAAATTCTAGATCATATTAAACAGTTCAAAATAATTTTCCCTTAGAACTTTATGGCATTGCTCCAACAACTTTCATCAGCCAGTGTTGTTGATGCCGGATGATTTTTATTACAATGCAGGCTTCCTGATTTGCTAGTTTGTTTCACCCTGAAAACTTTTAATGTCTTCTCTTTATTCTGACCTTTCTGAGTTTGGTGAAATTATTCTTATGTGTGGATCTTTATCCTTTCGTATGGCTTAGCCCTTGATGAGCCCTGTCACACTGAAGACTTGTACTTGTCTTCAACTCTTAGAAATTTTCCTCACAATTAAAAAATTCTACCCTGTATTATTATATAGTTTAAATGCTGGAATTACTGGTCATATGTTGAATTCTGAACTGATTTTCTCTTTTGTTTTTTTCCTTCATGTTTTATGTCTACCTTTTTGTTCTATAGTTTGGAATATTGCTTTGGCTTTATTGTGAACCTTTGCTACTAATTTTTAAGATTTTTGATATCGCTTTTCTATTACAAGAGTTAATTCTTTGACCATCCATTTATTATATCATTCATTCTATTCTTATCTCAGATACAGTGTCTTCTCACATCTCTGTGAAGGCAGAATCAGATTTTTAGAAGTTCTCTTCTGTTTCCTGGAATAGCTCCTTCAGTGTCAGTTATAATTATTTTGATTCCTCTTTTACATACTGCTCTTCTTTCTCTGACATACTATTCACTCATATCCCACAATAAGAACCAAGGCTGGTTATGAAATAAAGGAAATTTTCAACTTTGATGTTCGTGAGCCCTGCTCCCAGGTTCCCAGGGAAGCCATTCCCTAGCATTTACTAAGGTCAAAATGACTCAGCAAAACCTCAGACCATGGGCTCTATTTCTGTCCCGAGCACACACTGTACATATGCTTTGTTAAAAATAATAATAATAATAACCAGAAAGGAGTATTCCAAAGATAAGACAAAGAAAAAAAAAAACCTGCTTGGTTCCCATGAGATTAAAGTCATACAGCCTTGCACATACCAAAAACATAAGATAAAGTCTGTAACTTTCTGGAATGTCCTTTGTCATGGTCATTTGTAACTCTTTATGTAAAAAACAAAAACAAAACAAAATGCAACTGCACCAAAAGCTCCTTCCCTCAAGCACTCTCTTTATGAAGATTGTGTATCCTGGGCAGCTGTCCTAACTTGGACTCAAATAAACTCTTTTCTTTTTCTTCTAAAATTTTTTAAAAGGTTTGTTCATTTTGCACGTCAACACTGGTATGGTTTCTTTCTGCTACTTTATAGGACTATATGATGATTTTCCCAATGGACCTCTGTCCTGAAATATAGGCTGATTGTAACTGTTGTATATCTGGGTAGGATATATTTAATGGAAGGCTTTTCTTTAGGGTGATCAGTGATGAATAAGCTACCCAAATTCCAGAAGAAAAAAATGCTTTATTCTGGGGTAGCAATAATCTCCAAGTGTCTTAGCTCTCTATAGATTGCTTGTTCTCTTGATTTAGAGAAAGAAAACAGTTTTCAGTTTTGGATTGTTTTGCTTTTCGTTTATGGTTTTTGTTTATTTGTTTTTAGTCTTGGTGAAAATCCAAAGTACTAATTATTCTATAAAGGGAGGTCAAAGAGAAGGTGAGTAGAGGGCTGACTTCTGCAGCTCTCATCTTCAATCAGTCCTTCTCCCTACAGCTCCCTCTCACCACTGCCCTCCATACCTATTGACTCAGAGTCCAGAACCTCTTAAAGTTTTCACAGGTAAGATCAACTTCCACTTCTCCTCATGTCCCACTGTGGCTTCCTCTGCTTCACTCACTAATCAACACATTCCAATTTTCCCTCTTCTGAAAATTTCTTAATATCATTTATTCACCAGTGGTCTCTCCAAACTCTGTGCCGTTATAAGCTTATTCCTCTCTATGTTTCTCTAAGTCCTGAATTTCAACTGAGTGTCAGGGAATAAGGGGAGTCCATGAGTGAGTAGTTTTCACATCTTCAATTAGAAGCCTCCAAACCTTGTTTGGGGGTGTTTAGACAAGAGGAGAGTAGTATTTCCCCTCCCCCCTCCCCCAGGGCCAGAGCAGGGACATCAATGTTTGTTGCCTGGGGAGGACAGTTGTGCCCAACAGAGTGGCTCTTCATAAGATTCATGAGCCACAAAGGCTGTGTGGCAGGAGGGCAAAGAGGAGAGAGCAGAAGACCTTGAGAGCATGGTGAGTCAACTGTCCGGATCAGACAACTGTGAGTCCGTGAGTCAGCTGTTGGCGGAACTCTGATAAGTAACTGGGAGTCTCTTTAAAAAAGGGTAGAAAAGAGGGAGTTAATTTCGAAAACTGGGCAAACAGAAGCTCATTTCAACATATGCTGGGGATAAGAAAGAAAGTGTAACCTTATATTGTAGTCTGGGTTGCTCTTTATAAGCTTGCTTCCATAAAAGTGTTAGTAAAGTTCAAGTGAAGATCAATCTTTAGAATATAGAAGGCCACCTCCAGGGACAAATTTTTGTTTGGTACAAGTAATTTTCCTCTTATATAATGCCTGATCCAAGGTGAGGGTAGGATGGTGTGGAGGAAACCAATATTTATTAAAACCCTACTACATGTTATGAATGTTGTATATCTTATTTCATTCAATACTCAAAAGAACTCCATGAGATTCATTCAGTCCTTGAATTGGTTAAATTTAATGAGCAGGCTATATATACCAATAACTGTGCTAGCATGGGGAGTACAATGGTGTATGAAAACCATCGTATCCTTGTACACCACCACTGGCTCACTGTGTTTACAGTCTAGTGGAGGAGACAGACTTAATTAAATAATCACTTATTTATAAGTGTAAAATTATAAAACAAGTTCTATAAAGTACTATATGATGCCCATCAGAATGCACAAATAAGAAACCTGACCTTTAATGAGGGAAGGACCAAGGAAGGCATTTTTAAGAAAATGACATTTGATCTGAAATCTAAAAAAAAATAATGATAGTTAACCAGTTGAAAAGGAGAAAGAGGGTATCCGAGTAGAATACAATATGTGCAAAGGCCCTGGGGTGGAAAGAGCATGGCATTTTTAGATGTGTGAAAGAAGCACCATTTGGCAACCACCATAGTCATAATTATTTCAGGCAGGAATCATCACTAGATTCTAATATTAGAAAATGAAAGTTTGATAAGGAACAGGATTCTACATAGTCTCAAAGTAGCTCTCATAAGATTTTTTTATTACAAAGGGAAAAATAGTAACATTTCAGTGGAGAAACCCGATAGATATCACTTTAACTAACTGACCAAAGTTAATATCACAATAGCAGTAATGAGACAAATTGATATCACATGCTTCCTGATACAATGCACTAAGAAGAACACAAAATCGCTTCTATGGTATTCCTGCCAAAAATGTATAACCTGTATGTAATCATGAGGAACCATCAGACAACTGAAAATGAAAGACATTCTCCAAAATAACTGGCAGGACTCTTTAAAAATGTCAGTGTCATAAAAGACAAAGAAAGACTGAGGAAGTATTCCAGATTAAGGAGTTGAAAGAGAAACAGCATTTTGTAGAATGTGTGATCCTGAATCCTAGAGAAGAAAACATTTTTTTCTTTTGCTATAAATGACATTAATGGAAAATTACTTGTACCAAACAAAAATTTGTCCCTGGAGGTGACCTTCTATATTCTAAAGATTGATCTTCACTTGAACTTTACTAACACTTTTATGGAAGCAAATGTTTTAAGGAAAACATTTTTTTCTTTTGCTATAAATGACATTAATGGGGTAACTAGTGAATTTTTTTTTTTAAAGATTTTATTTATTTGACAGAGAGAGCACAAGCAGAGGGAGAGAGAGGGAGAAGCAGGCTCCCTGCTGAGCAAGGAGCCCGATGTGGGACTCGATCCCAGGACCCTGGGATCATGACCTGGGCCGAAGGCAGCCACTTAACCGACTGAGCCACCCAGGCATCCCGGGTAACTAGTGAAATTTGAAAGAGGTTTGTAAATTAGAAAACAGTACTGTATTTATATTAATTTATTTTTGATGCTCTCAAAAAGTTCAGAAAAATATAGAAAAAATGATAAATACAGTAGAGTTTAACATGAGAGGAATGTGTGTGAAGGGTACACAAGAACTCTTTGCACTGTTTGTGCAATCTTTCTTTAAGTCTGAAATTATTTCAGGGTAAAAAGGTAAAACAGCAGGGCTGCCTGGCTGGCTCAGTCAATAGAGCATGTGACTCCTGATCTTGGGGTCATGAGTTCAAGCCTCACGTTGGGTCTAGAGCTTACTTAAAAAAAAGGGGAGGGGTTAAAACAACAAAAATATGTGACAGAAGACCTCAACAGGTGGAGCTCAAGAGACAAAGAATGTGAGGCCACATGGAGCTGAACTAGTAGAGAAAGGCCAACCCATGCTGTCCTTGAAAATCACGTTAAGATGTTGGTCTTTATCCTGAAAGCGAAGGGAAGCCACTGAAAGGCATAGGCAGGTAGATGTCATGATCAGATCAGCATTTTGTAAAGATCACCCGGTTGCAGGGCAGAGGAGAGAGACTGTAGAGCATCCAGAATAACTAACTATAGGAAGGCCAGTTAGGTGGGAACATCATGGATGGCAGTGGGCAAGTGGATGGATTAACAAGCTACTTGGTAGTTAGCAATGACAGTGCTTGGAATGGGCTGGAAATGGGAGAGGAGGGTGAGCGGAGAGAATGGGAGGAACTGAAATGAACCCCTGGGTTTCTCGTTTACATAATTGGGTAGACAACAGAGACCTCTCTCAGGGAAGATGGAAAGAGGACCAGGTTTGGGGAAGTCGAGAGTCTGACTGTGGGTGTGTTGAGGTTCAGTTCCCTCTGAGACATCTAGGTATGGCTGTCGGTAGGCAGTTGCACCTGCAAGGGGGTGGGAATGTAAAGTGGGGATGTGGCTGAGCTCCCCTAGAGAGCTGGGAGCAGGTACAGAGAGGAAAGAGCACAGGGCCTAGGGGGCAGCCTTGAACACCTCTGTCGGGTCTGTCTGTGTTCTTTCCCTCATTTCATAGATGAAGAACAGGCTATACAGCTAGTAAGTGACAGGGACTGAAGTGGAGTCTGACTTCCAATCTCTGCCTTCCCCAGTAAGTTCTCAAAAAGTGCAAGATGTAGCCTTGCCTTGGGTCCTTGGTTTTATGCAAAATCAGCCTGAAAAAAATGTATTAAGAAAGAGGTGACATGGAAGAAGAGATTTCCATATCCTCCTGTCTCTGGATGCCTAGTTAGGGAGGTTTTTTATCACTTAAGAAAAACAAAAAGCCAGACTTTCTTGTACAGGTTTCAAAGCTTGCTTCTTGTCTATCTTCAGAAGCCTATTGGAAGGACACTCTCCTTCTTATTGTAAGCAAATCCTTGTGTGTAAGGAGTAGTAAGAAGAATCTATCCCAGGTCTGGGCATAAATTTCCGTGGTTAGGCTTGGCTGAGTTGCTTCCTTCCTGAACTTTAATATTTGTCTCTAGTTATCACGTAAGAAATGGGAGCCAGCAGCAGCCAGCTTAGCTGGGACCCATGATAAAACTGGAGTAATCCCACTTCTTCTCTACTTTCTCATCTCAGGCCATGGCTTTATAACTGAACTGAGGAATTTCACGTGTTATTTAGAGATTCCATGTGTTACCTAGCAATTTCACGTCTAGGATTCCATTGACCTTTCCTCAGTTAAGCAACACAAACTCACAACTGTCCATTGGACATCTGGTGAGGAAGCCTAGGATACCTCCCAGCTTATGAGGTTGGCTGCTGGTGAATCCCAAATCCCTAGGATGCCATGGTGGGGTGTGAGAGGCAAGCCTCAGAACTCAGTGAACAGAAGCATTTAAAGTGACAGGCTAAAGGAAGAGGCACAATGATACGAAGTTCTGCGATAAGTCAGAAGCCCACCTGGGTTTTTAGACAGTTTTTAACATTTTTAAGAACATTCACACATTCATTTGATCTTTCACTGTGCTTTACTGTCAGCAAGTATCCTCATATCCACACATAAGAGCAGCTCTGACCCCAGGCCCAAGACTTCTTCCCGAAACTCATAGTTATCTTTGGAAGGAGCAGTGTATTTTTCAGGCAAACAGATAAATACAATGTTTATATATGCTGTTAAGATAAGGGGAAGCTGGGTGAAAAGTAGATAGAAATTCTACCAGTTTTTTAACTTTTTCGGTATCCAAAATTATTTCAAAATAATAAAGTTTTTTTAAGATGGCATTCTACTATCTTCTGGTTTCTATCATTTCTGATAAAAGGTGAATGACAATTCAAATCATTTTTCTTCTGCTATAATATGTCATTTTTACAATATGTCATTTTCTCTGGCTGCTTTCAATATTTTCTCTTTATCTTTGGTGTTAGAAATTTGCCTTTGATGCACATAGGCATGACTTTTTTGTATTTATTCTGTGTGGTTTTCATCAGGATTCTTCAATCTCTAAATTTATGTCTTTCAATAAATTTGGGGAATTTGCATCCATTCTATCTTTAAATATTTTTTCCTGCCTCAGTGTCTCTCTTCTCTCTGGGATTGCACTTAATATAGATTTCACAGTGAGATTCTCTTAATTTATTGCAACCATATTTTCCTTCATTAACAGTATTTATAATGGCCATTTATTTTTAAATCTTTGTATGCTGATTCCAAGAACTGATCCTAAATAATTTCTCAGGATTTTAGTCTATTTTTGTCTTTTCTCTTAACCCTGAGGAACATTTCTTGGTTCTTCACGTGTCAAGTAATTTTAATTTTGAATTGAATTAACCTTCTGAATGCTATGTTGTAGGGACATTGGATTCATTTTTACTCCTTCAAAAAATGTTGATGTTTTGTTCTAGTAGTTAGTGAAGTTGATTTGACTCAAATTGTAAATTCCGTTTCTTCGTTCAAATCTCACATCTGAGGTTTGGGTTTTCTCTGTGGTGCTTGGAGTATGTCCCTGACATGCATGGTTCATGGACCAGCCAGAAACTTGGGCAGAGTTTATACGCAGAATTTGGGACTCTGATACTCTCCTTTCCAGGATTCTAATCTCACTTTCCAGTCACCGTGGTATTCCTGATCTCTGTCCTCTGAATCTTTGGGACAAAAAGACAGAAGGACAGGTCTTGTATCAGAGTTTTGTCATCTCATACAGTACTAACTGTGGTCTGCCATCCGGCTAAAAGTCATAAACATGGGGATTTCCTCCTTATTGGTCCCTTCTTGCAGGTTTTCTCTCCCCTGCAGACTTTGGCTCGCCCCCTGCTGAAGATCATAGTTGTTCTCGCTGGGCTGGTGGGGTCCGGTGGGAGCCTACTCAGGCATGCCCTTAGCTGCTGTTTCCTGATCTGCTTCTCTCTGGGCCAGGACCACTTACTACTTGACACATGCCTCAAAGAAAAGAACTCAGACTCTTGGACTGATTTCTTAGCTCTTCTCTTTGCAGAAGTATCTTCAAGCTCTTGCTTACTCAGTAGCCTTGAACTCCAACTGCCTCTCCCAAGCACCATAACACAGCTGAAAACTGCTCGGCCTCTCTCTCCCTCTTCACAGCTGCCTTTTCTCTTACCTTCAGTCCCTCTTCCCAGACCACTTAGGAACTGGCAAATGCCCCAGTTGAAAAATAGCACAGATTGTCCAGCTTACCTTGATGAGTTTCCCTTCTCTCTGGGGGTTTTGGCCTTCCTGTCCTGGCTGCTTTAGTCGCTCTCCAACATTTCAAACATGGAGTTTTGTTTTGTCTTTATCCATGTTTTCAGGTTATTCACGGCAGGAGGTTTGGTCTTCTACATGCTAGTTTGCCAGTGCTGGAAGTAGAATACCATCAGCCAAGTTTTTAAAAAATCAACCTACATTTTTTTTTTTCTTAACATATATTGCTTATTTGTTTCAGAAGTACATCTCAGATTCAACAGTCTTGCACAATTCACAGCGCTTACCAGAACACATACCCTCCCCAGTGTCTATCACCCAGTCACTCCATCTCTCCCACCCCACCCCCTACTCCAGCAGCCCTCAGTTTGTTTCCTGAGATTAAGAATTCCTCATATCAGTGAGGTCATATGATACATGTCTTTCTCTGTTTGACTTATTTCACTCAGCATAATACCCTCGAGTTCCATCCAGGTAGCAGGAGGGGAAGAATGAAGGGGGGGAATCGGAGGGGTAGACAAACCATGAGAGACGATGGACTCTGAAAAACAAACTGAGGGTTCTAGAAGGGAGGGGGGGTGGGAGGATGGGTTAGCCTGGTGATGGGTATTGAGGAGGGCACGTTCTGCATGGAGCACTGGGTGTTATGCACGAACAATGAATCATGGAACACTACATCTAAAACTAATGATGTAATGTATGGTGATTAACATAACAATAAAAAATTTTAAAAACCTACATGATTCACTTACGCATAGAGCAACAAGAAGAAGCATTTAGGGTTAAATACTTATAAGACAAAAGTAGTTATAAAAATCAGAGTTTTGAAGATGTAATTCAAGTCAGTGAACTCCAGATATCATGGTGGATAAGAACATCTGCTTTGCAGTAGCCAGATCTAAACTCAAAGCTTACTCTGCTGCCTCCTAGACAAATAATGCTGGACAAATTACTTAAGTTTAGTTTTCTCACCTATAAAAGGGAAATAATAGTATTTCCCTCCTTCTAAGTAATAGTATCCTAATAGTTATTATGAGAGAACTAAATGAATTACTCTTCGTTAAAATCCTTGGTACAAATAAATATCCATGAGGTACAGGTATACCATATATATGTATAGGATAGATAGATAGATAAATAGATAGAACAGTAATGCGTATATAACAGGGCCTAAAAATCGTTATGGATAAAGAAGAAGAGGACACAAAAGCCATAGTGTATTATGTATGCATTAGTTTTCTTTTGCTGTTATAACATATTACCATAAACTCAGTGGCTTAAAAAAACACAAATTTATTATCTTACAGTTCTGCAAGTCAGAAGTCCAAAATGAGTTGACAGGGCTGTGCTCTTTCCAAAGGCCCTAGGAGAAAGTCCTTTGCCTTGCCTTTTCTAGCTTCCAGAGGCTGCCTGCATTCTTTGGTACGGGGCCCCACATCCCTCTGGCCTCCACTTCTGTTGCTGCACCTCCTTCTCTGACTCTGACACACTTGCCTCCCCATTATCAGGACCCTTGTGATTACATTGGACCCATTCATACACTTCAGGATAATCTTCTCATCTCAAGATCCTTAATTTAAGCACATCTGCAAAATTCCTGTTATCATGTAAAGAAACATAGTCCCAGATTTGGGGGTTAGCATGTGGAAATATGGGGGCAGAGGCATTATTCTACAATATACTACAATATAACACCACCTTGAATTTAGTGCCATCCTTCTTACAACTGAGATAAGAGCCACCAAATACATTGGCTTTTAAATGAATTTGAGCATCCACTTAAGTTTCATCTTTATCATTGTTAACATGGTCCAAATCCTAAAAAATGGCTTTTTAAACCCCTAGGTAGCTACAATTCAGATTCTGAATTGCAAGACAGTAGGCAATCATTTCTTTCTTAGAGCCATCAATTCAGATAACATTCTTACAAGTTACCCAGGCTTTGGCCTTGAGTGAATGGTTTTCAAAAGAATTTCTATTGCCCTGCAAGTGTCGGAGAGATGATAAAATAAGAATCATTTGGCCATTATCTTCCTATTTTTTCTAAAAGTGCTGGATAGCCCTTTTTTATTTTCCAAGTAATTTTTTTCTTGCACAGACATCCTGGGGTTAGGCAATCAACTACTCTAGTAATTACACTATAATCTGTTCCTTGCTAGATTATCCCCCCTTTCTACATTACCTTCTTCCTTCTATATATGTATCCTCTTCCCCAGGGCCCCGTTAGCTCTCTGCCCACTTGAAACACCATTGTACAGGCTGTCTGCCTTTATCACCATCATCTAAGGACTTAAGACCTCTTCCTTTATAATGTAAATGCATTGGGCAGGCAACCTAACCATTGTAACCACCTGTCCCCCCAAGTGGAATGACCCAATAAGTGCTATTTCCATATCATTGTCCAATGCAGGTTGGTAGTATGTATGGGGTAGCTCTATGTTTTACACAGTAATTCAGGGACCCAGGCTCCTTCCACCTTGAGGCTCCACACTCCTCTGGCTCTGTGGAGACAATAGGTGGAGAAAGAGAGAGAAGACTCACACATGGGAGGGTTTCATGGACCCTAGAAGTGGTATATGTCACTTCTGCCCACATCTGACTAGCCAGACTCTAGTCACTTGGCCACACCTAATTAAATACCCAAGGGTGTCTGGGAAAAGAGTCCCTGGGAAGAAAAGAGAAATATCTGGTGAACAAGTAGCCAGTTTATACAGCAACAAATATTAGGTTATGTTGTATAGTAGATTAGATGAGAGGGGATATCATATAATGATACTGAGGATATAAAAATTGTGTATCATCTATATTCCTGGCTAGATGTTGATGTCTTCTAGGATAAAGATTCTATATCACTTTTTCGGCAACAGTACCTAACACAGTAGTTGCCCAATAAATGTTTGATGAAAGAATCATAGTGTATTGAAGCTAAAAGAGTCCATGGAGATTTTCTAATCTAAACCCTTCATTTTAAGTGTGAAGAATCAGAAATCTAGAGATGCTAAGCACTGTGCCCATGTTCACTGGCAGGGCCAGGACCCATTTATCTCATATCCCAGATCAAATGAGACAATCTTTGAAACCAACTTATCTTGTTTCCCCAGCCAAATGAGACTCTCTTTTTAACCAACTTATCAGAACTTATACATCTAAACAAGTATTATTTGCCCCTAAGAACTCTCCTTGTGAGTTCTTACACCAGTCAAATACTATTGCCATTTAAAAAATTTATGGAGCTTCCTTGTAGGAATTACTTTCATAGCCTATGGCATTTTCTTTAGAATTCCATTAATAGTGGCTGATAAATATTCATCCTTTGAGGATAGATTTTATTTTTGAGAAACCGAAGTTGTTTGGAGCCCATTTTGAAAGATAAAGGTGAGTGGAGGTGATCTGGCCACGCAATGTTGGAAAAAAAAAAAAATGCACGTCTTGATCCAAAAACAGGTAAGACTGTGCACCATTTTGTGACAGGCTCTCCTGCCTGATTTGCCAACCAGCTTGGGGAGAACTCCAAAAGAGGAGAATGGCATCATTGTTGAAACAAGGGCATGGAGTCCTAAGGTGACTGGTTTAAACAGAAGTAATAGTGGGCTGAAATGTACATTCTAGTTTGTGTGACCCCCTTGTCAGACATACCTGTGCTGTGAAATGCCCATTGTAACTATTCTAGTGCCTTTAATATTCTACTAGCTCCTTATTCAGAAATCTGCCATAAGATGGGAGGAAGTGTAATTAGAAAAATGGGGGAAAGGGACACCTGGGGGACTCAGTCAGTTAAAGGTCTGCCTTCGGCTCAGGTCATGATCCTGGGGTCCTGGGATCAAGTCCTGCATCAGGCTTCTCCCTCTGCCTGCCGTTCACCCTGCTTGTGCGCACTCTCTCTCTCCGTCAAAATAAATAAATAAAATCTTTTAAAAAAAGAAGAAGAAGAATGGGGGAAAGATTTCTGGATAAGACAGTAGAAAGTTGGTAACCTGATCCACTCTTGTCATGGGAAATACTTAGAAAAATACAACAGCAAAAGGCTATAAAATGCTAGGAGGTTGACTGTGTGCCCCAATCAACCCTCCAGTTCAGGAGCTGAGAGGATTTTAAAGGGAACCACGTGCCCAGGGAGGATCCAAGAAGAAAACTGTTGCCCTTTCCATCAACAAGCCCCAAGTCAGAGAGCCTTTCCTCCTTAGAGATAATAACCAAACAAACAAGAAGCAACAGGGAACTCTGAGGAGAGTTTGCAACACAAACTAGAGAGAGCCATGCTCTAGTATAAAAGTGTCCAGGGCTCTGCATTACACTACATTAAGCTGGGGAAGAAGGAAGTCAGAGTTCAGAATCGTTGCTTTTGTTTTGTGTACTATATAAAAATGTAAACACCAGTCTCCTTACTTTACACTCACACCTGGCTTGTTTTGAGCAGCTCCCTGGCATTTCCCTGAACGGTCCAATTTAAAGATTTTTCCATTGCATAATTACACTCTTTTGGTAAATTACCATTTTGGTCAATTTTGAGCAAGGGCCCCGCATGGAGGGTCCCGAAGTGCTGGGCATGCACTTCCAGGGAAAGTGCTGTTAGTGTAATGGGGATCTTTTCTAAAGTAAACATTCATTTTGGGAAATAGAAACATATGCTCCTGTGGCCATGACATAATAATCCAATGATTCAACAAAGACCCCAGTCTAGAAAGTCTTTAGCTGGGCTCTTCTGCCCACACAACCACACATGACCAGCAATCACCGTGGTTCCGCCACCCGGCCATCCTTCCTCAGGCTGAGCTCTAACGTCTCCTGCAGGTGACCCTGCCAGGAAAAGGGAGACATGCACAGGCACTGCTGGGCGACCTGTCCAAGCACAATGGCCTGACCCATCTAGCTACCTCACCCCAACAGCTGAGCCTCTGAAAATATTTTTCCCCTTGGACCTTTAGATCCCACTTAGCTGAGGAAGTGTGGAGCCTGGCCGCACCCTCCTGAAAGAGCGGTAATTCACATACACCACCCCTGGGAGTGTCAACTTTCACCTCCCCGCAGTCACCTCCAGATTAAACTGTCCTCAGTGAAGAGTTGAAGAGTCCAAAGCTGACCCCTCTCTCTGCCCAGTCCTGCGACTCCACCTGGGATGAGGGGCCCAGCTGTGCTCTTTTCTGCCTCCCATGTCTTCAAAAGTACTAAAGCCCCAGCAACTGTAATTTAGCTGTCAACTTTGCTGATGAGGAAGCAGGAAAATTAGAAACCATTTCCCGGCCTACAGCTGTGTTGGACCCAACAAATGCTAACTGGAGCAAAAAGTCATAGATGGGCATGAAAGTCAGAGGCCAGTACTGAGGCTTCGGGAGCCAAGGTACTGACTGAGAAAGGGGCATTTTAAAATAGTCATGTTGCTGCCCCTGACTCCTACTTTAAAGGAGGCTTCTCTGATAATTGAGGGTTGTTTAAAATCTGATCTCCTCTGTTAAAACAAAACAAACAACTTAGAAATGCATCAAGCAGATTCCCTAGAGACCAATATAACCCAGAAAATGTAATCATGCAAAGCCTAGGCAGCTGAGTTTTTATTTGTGCCTAGCTTCAGAAAGCCAAACCCCTAAGGGCTCTGAACCCAAGGTTCATTTATTCTTAATAAGCTCAGTTCCAGGGGTGCTGTCAGCCTCCAGCTAATGACAACACCACCAGCAGCTGGGGTAGCTGGATTCCAAAGAAGAGTGAGGATCTAATTGAGATGAGAAATATAAGCATGACTCATGCCGCCATTCGTTAGTGACCAGACCCTACATCTCATGTTTTTAACAACTAGTTCAGCATGAATTCTCCAGCTCCCAAAAAGAGAGCACTTCTCCATGCTAATCAAAATGACACTGGGGATGAAGGCAGGAACAGGCTCCTCAGTGTCCATGGATCTAGTTCCACGACTGCTCAGAGAAGCTGGTCCCGGCCCACAAAATACAGAGGGGGGCCTGCCCAATGTCACACTCCAAACTGGCTGTCTCCTGGTCATGAGAGTCTTCAACCCGGCTGACCAGTCATGAACTCTCATTTCATTCCCTTCCCAGTGTTTCCTTCCTGATGGATCCGAGGCTGCTAGAGCCTGTGTGCAGTGAAGGATCCGTGGCAACAACTTAGCTGTAACTCTGGTCAGGCTGGTCTTGTAAAGCAACCATCCTAACACAGGCCTCACCCAAATCACCTTCCCTGGGCTGCCAGACTAACTCAAGTGATCCTCCCTAGTCTCTTGGTCAGCCCTATCTATAACAGAAGCAAAGCATTTCCAAAACTGTGTCAGCCAAGGAACAGAAAGAAGTTAACTGGCCCACAAGGGAATGGTTTTTGTTCTAGATGGGCCTGGGTTGTGTTCCCTAAAGGAACATGGAGAGGGGTTTCCTAGCTGAGGATACATCAAAACAGACTGAGGGATATTCTCGATAGAAATAGCACTATAGAAATGCTAAACCTAGGAAGCTTCTCTGATTTCTGGTCCCGCCTGTGTGCAGCCAAGGCCAAGTTCATAGATGTATGCTCCAGGAAGACCTGGAGTTTTGCTTTTCACTGATCTATAGTGTGGATTCTGTACTGTGTAGGATTCTGTAGTCTGACTCATAGATTCAGATCGCCAGGTTGGACCTCTCCTCGGGTCTGGGTCTGCAGGACCAATGCCTATTCAACATCTCGCCTTAAACATTTCAAATGACTCTTGAATTCAACCCAGCCCAAATGAGATTTGAGATATTCTCTACAAACCACCTTCTCTTCCTATGACCTCTCCATGGGTGTTCCCATCATCATCACAGTCCCTTCAGGCAGAAACAAGGAGTTGTCTTTGACATATCCCTCTCCATCACCAACCTTCATATCCAATTGATCATGG
This sequence comes from Leptonychotes weddellii, assembly GCF_054177405.1. Taxonomy (NCBI): domain Eukaryota; kingdom Metazoa; phylum Chordata; class Mammalia; order Carnivora; family Phocidae; genus Leptonychotes; species Leptonychotes weddellii. Next base: position 31,042,723 of record NC_138377.1, on the reverse strand, counting down.
AGTCCTGTCTATGTTATTTCCCAAATGTCTCTCATGTATGCCCCACTCACCATCTCTCCAGTCACTCTCTCTCTAGTCCAAGCAACTGATATGTCTCTCCCAGCCTACTGCCAATGACTCACTCCTCCTTGGTCTTCCTATGTACATACAATTCTCCACACAGTATCCACAGTGACCTCATCGTAATACAAATCTGCTGTCACTCCCACATTTATACCATCCAATTGCTTCCCATGGCTCCCAGGACAAATGTGAAATCCTTAGCGTGGCTTATAAGACTTTCCACAGCCTGGCTCCTGCCTACCTCTCCAGCACCTCTGGCTGCTCTCTAAGTACATCAACTTTTCCTCAGTTCCTCTCAGGTGCCATGCTTACCTCCTAGGGCAGGAACATCGCACTCAGAGCTCATTCTCCCTGAAGTACTCGTTCCCTCCCCTTCGTGGTCACTTCTTCAGGGACTCCTCTCTGACCTCCTAACCAGGGCAGCCCTCCTGCTGCACACTCTCATGAGTAGCATGTACCCTCCTTTTCAAAGCCCTACCACACTTAGTTGCTGTTGTTGTTGTTGTTTGTATGATTAGTGGACTAGTCTCTCTCTCTCTCTTTCAGTTTGCTGTAAGCTCAGCCACAATCCGTCACAGTCTATACCTGATCCACATTTTCCAGTAATTCCCAAACAAGAGGCCATAGAGTACCAATTAGCATTAATAGCATTATCAATAAGTCCGAATCTGGGCATAAACTCTGTCTTTAAGACCTGAATACAAAGACTGGCCAAATAGGCTAAGACCACACGGCAATCATTCCCTGTGAAGGTGTCAATCCATTAATTTGGTAAACAACCTAATCTTACTTTTTCTCATCCTGTACAAAAATTCTTTCCCAAGGATTTTCCTGACTTTATCTCATTAGACATCTATACCTCTGTTTATGTATGCAAGTCTTTAACAACAATTTAGCTAGTGCTCAATTCAGTTATTGCTTTTTGCTTATTTTTCAATATTTTTTAATTCCCATTATTTCTGACATATGGATTATTTAGAAGTAAGTGTCAAAGCTTACAAATGTGGGTTTTCTTAAGTTTTTTTGTTTGTTTTTAATTTCCAATTTGTTAGCTTTGCAGTCACTGTATATGATCTGAATAATACCAGGTCTTCAAATGTGAAGACTTGCTTAATTACTTAGAATGAATTTTTATAAAAGTCCATGAAAACTAGTACAAATATATCTTCTCCGATTGCTGGGTGAAGTGCTCTATATGCCCATTGAAACAGTCTTTCTATTCGTCTTGTTCAAATACTCTATGTTCTTATTGATTTCTTCTTTTATCTGCTTTATCTATCAATTATTGAGAGATGTATATTAAAACTCCCATTTTGATTGTAGCTTTGTCTTTTCCTCCTTGAAGTTTCAGCAGTTAAAAACTATGTAATTAGGTGCATCCAAGATTAAAATTGTTATATCTTCCTGAATTGAAAACTTTAATATTTAGACACCTTCTTTATCTCTAGTAAGACTTTTGCCTCAAAGCCTATTTATCTGACAATAATATACATGGTTATGCCAATTCTTTTGGTGACTATTTGCATAATTTTTTCTCGTTCCTTTAGTCTCAACCCTTATATGCTCTAATGTTTTAGGCATGTTTCAGAAAAAGCCATTGGATGGATTTTTTTTTTTAATTCAGTGTGACAAGCTTTGTCTTTTAACCAAAGAGTTCAATTTTTTAAAATTTATTGTGATTACCAAAAAATTTGGATTCATTTCCAACATCTCATTTTGTGCTATTTGTTCTTCTTATTCTAGTTCTCTTCTCTTTGATTAAATTTTATACCATTTCCATTTCATTTTTCCCCTCTACTAGTTTGGAAGTTGTACTTTTTATTCTATTCCTTTAATGCTGACCCTGGACATATTAATTACACATGCATTTTAACATAATGTCTGCAATTAAGGATTGTAATTAAAAAGATTTAATCCTTTTTCTTAGCAATATTCGAATATTACAACATTAATTCCTCCCTCCCTCCTCTCTCTCTCATATGCACTCACAGTGAATTAATAAATCATATGCAATTCTTACATAGAATTCAAGTTTTCTTTTGCTATTTCAGCTTCTCAAATCAGACATTATTGTTATGCCTTTACAAATGTTTGTTTATATTTATAGATGTGCTTACAATTTTATCTATTCATCATTTCTTCTTGAATCTCAAACCTTTCTTGCAGAACAATTTTATTTTTATTTGAAGCACATCGTTTAGGAATTCTTTCATGATAATCTACAGGTAGTAAATCCTTCCAGGTTCAGTTTATCAAAACATGACTTTATTTACCTTCATTTTTGAAAGATCATTTCGCTCAGCACACAATATGAGATTGCTTGTTATTTTCTCTTGGCCCCTCAAAGATCCCCCACTGACTTCTGGATTCTACTGTTGCTGTTGAAAGTCAGTTGTACCTTCTTTGTGGGTATTCCCTCTTTTCTCTCACTGCTTTTAAGTTCTTTTCTTTGACTATTGTGTTCTTCCCTTCTACACTTCAGTTGCACGTCAGTGCAGACACAATGATATGTGTGAGTGTGGGTTTCTTTTAATTATTAGGTTTGGGATTCTTTGAGTGTAGTGACCCTGGGATCGATATCTTCTATTCATTATGAAATATTTTCAGCTTTTACACCTTCTAATTTTCTCAGAGAGAGAGATTATACATGTATTGGAACTCGTCTTCCTATTTATCCATCTCCCTTAACTTCTCTTTTCTATTTGCCATCTTCATGTCTCCCTGCAATGAATTCTGCGAAATTTATCTAGATCTTTAGATGTGTCTTTCAACTTCTTAAATCTCAACCCAACTGTGTGAGTCTGCTATTTAACCAACACATTAGTTTTCTGATATTCATCATTTTATTTGTCAGGCAAAGCATTACCTTGATACCAAAGCCAGATAAGGACACTATAAAAAAGGAAAACTACTGACCAATATCCCTGATGAATATAGATGCAAAAATTCTCAACAAGATACTAGCAAACCAAATCTATTAGTACATTAAAAAATCATGCACTGTGATCAAGTAGGATTCATCCCTGAGATTCAAGGATGATTCAAAATATGCAAATCAATAAATGTGATATAATACATTAATAGAATGAAAAATAAAAATTATATGATCATCTCAATAGATGCAGAAGAAGCATTTGACAAAATTCAATACCCATTCATGATAAAAAAAAAACCCAACTCTCAACAAATTGGGTATAGAAGGAACATATCTCAACATAACAAAGTCCATCAAAACAGGCTCACAAAAAAAAAAAAAAAAAACAGGCTCACACCTAACATCATACTCAGAACAAGACAAGGGTGGCTACTCTCACCATTTCCATTCAACGTAGTACTGGACTTCTACCTAGATCAATGAGCAAGAAAAAGAAATAAAAGGCATTCAAATTGGAGGGGAAGCAGTAAAATTCTCTGTTTGAAAATGATATGATATTATATATAGAAAACCCTAAAAACTCTACCAGAAACTGTTAGAACTAAAAAGCAAATTCAACAAAGCTGCAATATATGAAATCAACATAAAAGAATCGGTTGTGTCTCCGTACACTAATGACAAACTATCTAAAAAAGAAATAAAGAAAGCTACCTCATTTATAATAGCATCAAAAACAATAAAATACTTAGGAATAAATCTATACACTGAAAATTATTAGACGTTGATGAAAGAAATTGAAGAAGATACAAGTAAATGGAAAGATATGCTGTGTTCATGTATCAGAATTAATATTGTTAAAATGTGCATACTACTCAAAGCCATGTATTAATTCAATGCAATCCCTAACAAAATTCCGTTTTTTACTAAATAGAAAAAACAGTCCTAAAATTTGTATACAACCACAAAAGACCAAAAGCCAAAGCTATCTTGAGAAAGAAAACTACAGGCATCACACTTCCTGATTTCAAACTATATAAAGTTTTACTTTGTACTATAAAGTTTACTATATAATCAAATTAGTATTATACTGGCATAAAAAAAGACAGATTGACCAGTGGATTAGAATCAACAGCCCAGAGACAAACCCACACATATATGGTCAACCAATATTTGACAAGGGAGCTAAGAATACTAAATGGGGAAAAGATAGTCTCTTCAATAAATAGTGTTGGGAAAGCTGGCTATTCACATGCAAGAGAATGAAACTGGATCCCTATCTTACATCACTAACAAAAATTAACTTGAAATGGATCAAAGGCTTAATTAAATATAAGACCTGAACTCATGAAACTTCTAGAAGAAAATATAGGGACATAGGGAGCAAGTTCCTTGACATCAGTCTTGGCAATGATTTTTTGGATATAACACCACAAGAAGCACAAGTTATAAGAGCAAAAATCAACAAGTGGGACTACATCTAATTAAAATGCTTCTGCACAGCAAAATAAATGATCAATAAAATGAAAAGACAACCTACAGGAGAAAATATTTACAAATCATATGTCTGATAAGTGGTTAATATCCAAAATTTGTAAGGAATTCATGCAACTCAATAGAAAGAAGAAAGAAAAAAGAAAGAAAGAAAGAAAAGAAAAGAAAGGGAGAGAGAGAGAGATAAAGGAAGGAAGGGAGGAAGAAAAGAAAGAAATAATACAATTTAGGGGTGCCTGGGTGGCTCAGTCGTTAAGCGTCTGCCTTCGGCTCAAGGCCATGATCCCAGAGTGCTGAGATCGAGCCCCGCATCGGGCTCCCTGTTTGGCAGGAAGCCTGCTTCTCCTTCTCCCACTCCCCCTGCTTGTGTTCCCTCTCTTGCTGTGTCTCTCTCTGTCAAATAAATAAATAAAATCTAAAAAAAAAAAAAAAACCACAAAGAATACAATTTAAAAATGGGCAAAGGACTATAATAGACATTTTTCCAGAGATAATATTTGAATGGCCAATAGGTCCATGAAAAGGTGCTCAACATCACTAATCATCAGGGAAATATAAATCAAAGCCACCAATGAAGTATCACTTTACACCTCCTAGAATGACTATCACCAAAAGACAAGAGATGACAAGTGCTGGTGAACAGACTACCTTGTACATTGTTGCTAGGAATGTTCTATGGTACAGTTATATGGAAACCAGTATGAAGGTTCCTCAAAAATCCCACTTCTGTGTATATATGCAAAGGAAATGAAATCACTATCTTGAAGAGATAGCTGCACTCCCATGTTCACTGCAGCATTATTTATAGTAGTCAAGACATGGAAACAACCTACATGTCCGTGATGGATGAATGGATAAAGAACTGTGTGTGTGTGTGTGTGTGTGTACATACACACAGTGGAATGTTATTTAGCTATAAAAAAAAAAAAGAAGGAAATCCTGCTATTTACAAGCTGGATAAATCTTGAGGTCATTCACATGAAAAAGTGCTCAATATCGCTCAGCATCAGGGAAATCCAAATCAAAACCTCAATGAGATACCACCTCACACCAATCAGAATGGCTAGAATTTACAAGTCAGGAAACGACAGATGTTGGCGGGGATGCGGAGAAAGGGGAACCCTCCTACACTGTTGGTGGGAATGCAAGCTGGTGCAGCCACTCTGGAAAACTG